>NC_073694.1:3309731-3639017 GCF_029784165.1 Wyeomyia smithii
GACCCCGGCTGGCTGTGCGTGCGTGCGATTCGATGCCCTCCTCCCCCGTCAGTTTTGTTTACCTGAAAGAGGGAAAGAAAGAGCATGCAACCGCCACCCATCGCTACAATGAGAGCTAATTGATAGCTTTGTACACCTTTTTTTTATTTCTTGGGCTGCGCAGGCAATTCTGTTGCACTTGTTTTTCGCCTTCAATCCCGACAAAGTACCAATAATAATACAACACAGTGAAAGGTCTCCAGCGATCGATTGCGCGGGTTGGACAGGGGAAAAAGGAGTGATTTTAGGTATGTACAATAATTCTATGGCATTAAAAGTCAGCGATGGGGCAATCGGCGGACGACTTGAGTGCGTACGCAATCGTGGACAGCCATCCGTCGGCAAAATGCAGGTTCGTGTCTTTGTTGTTGAAATTGTTTATTTTTTTCGCTTAGGCGCTTAGGTTTAGAGGCGATTTTAGATTGTGCTGTTTTGATATAAATACATAGGTATTTCAAAATCGATTCCTAACAAGAGGAATCCCTTCTAGAGAGTGTTTACAGCTGTAGAAACTTGTTCGTTCGATGGCAGTTTATTTTAACGCGTTCAATCACGCAACGTCGAAAGCCCCAAGTTGGTGCAAAAAACTACGACTTACGTAAGCGCGTCGTCGTCACAAGTGATTGAGCATGGGCACTCTCTCGGTTGGATCCCTTCGAAAGGCATAGTGCTTTCTATTCTGGGTGTAATCGATCCCTTATTGAAGTAGAGAGCGAAAAAAAAGCTTGAAACGTAAGAAGTTATGTTTTGTTGTTGTTTTTTTTTTTTTGCTCTCTGCTTACCAGGAGCAATCGAAGAAAGTTGTTTCGTCCAAATACGCGAATGTAACTTAAACTGGTGCAATAGAAGTTTTCCTCTACGGCCGCTTGAGCGCGCGCGCAAACCAAGGTTTGCCCTTATCGAATCGAAATCCGTTGCAACATGATCCCAGCAGGCTCCGATCAATCGGGTGGTGTTGTAATACGATGTCAGACCTCGGACAACGGTGTGACAGCAAATACGGCTGTGTGCACTTGGATTCGTACCTACACCCGGTATAGAGGATATTTCTTACAAGTTGAGGGATCTCGCGTATGAAGTTGGCAACAAATTTAAGTAAAATTGTGTGAGTTCGGTAACATCAGTAACTTTGCATATTCGGAAAAAAGTTTTTGTCTTATTTCTTATTTTCAAAAACAATAGGATCAGCAAAATTTTGGACAAGTAGTTCAACAAGGGAAAGTCATCTGTGTAATTCAAGATGGACACACTTAAAGTGAGAAAATTTTTCTTGCAATAATAATAGGTATCATCAATCAGATTGAACAAAAAATAGTATAATGTCTGATAAACTACAGAACAAAATTGCTAGTCTGTGTGAAGACAAGCGTAATTGGCAGTCTCGTCAGTTCGCATGTATTATTGGCTAGTTTTATTTAATTCGCTCTAACAAACCTCATAGGAAAAATTCGGCTCCACATCGCACAGTGCGTTGAATGTAGGGTAAGACGGGATAAAAATCAAAACTACACGATTTGGTCGATAAAACATGTTGATGTAACAAGGAAAGTTGCTCGTTACCTTCATAGCTACTAAAGGCATAAAGGTCTTATGTGATACACTAAATCACAAAACGCACTCGTCCTATACCAGAAACCGTTGATCTCTTTGTAAAAGTTGTACATTGTAACGAAAACTGCGGTTTCTATGTTTTACTTACTTTTACATAAATGCAAAAGTGACTTATGCGCAATTATGACGAAAAAAAAAATTTTTAGGTATTTTTTTACGTATTATTTTTATTATTTTTTATATATTTAATTACCAGAGTAACAAACAATTCTTCATGATGCATATTATATTATCAAGTCAAGTTTTGGGTCATCTTCAGACGAATTGGAATAGCTGTTCGAAACAATAGCAGCAAATACTAGTTCTTTTGGGGAGTTATTTTCAACGAGCTCTACAACTCGCCGTTTTTTAATTCTCCTTGAGCAGCTTTCAGGAAGTTTCTGAGGACGCTCACGAGTAGAAATGTGGTTGTATTCATAATTTTTATTCTCACTGAATCGAGGAAGAGCAAGCGGTGACTCCAACCAAATTTCATGCTTTTTCATAAAATACTTTTTTATTCTATTGCATTTCTCCCATTTCGAGTTCAATTTCGGACTATATACAGCCGAAAACTTGTGCAAATCTTCATAAACATGCTCGACTGTGTCTTCTGGTAGAGACAATATCGAAATACACATGATGTTCTTTTGCTTGCATTGCAGTTTTCAAATATCTGCCGCTTCACGAGCGATCGGCATTGACATACGGAAAATAAAAAATCTCTCATAGTTGCAGGAAGTTACAGCTAATTTTTATATATTTTGTAGAGGACACTTCAAGCAAACTTTTGATGTATGTTTTAGAGAGGAACTCGGTGGAACTTTTTTTAAAACGCTAACGAAAGTTTGAGTTCGCGTTTTTTTAAGAATTAATACCTTCACCAACTCATCATACTGATTATTCATACATGCAATCGAAACCAAGTCTCTCTATCAATGAAATATATTGCACTAACCTTGATTGTTATTTTCCATTTTGTTGTATTGGAATACACGAAGTAATTAGCACGAAATGTGAAACTAATAATTGCTCTGGACGCTGACGCTTGCTATGCTTGTATTACTATTTGTGATGCTTCCCAAAGCTCACCAATACTTGTTCACAACCCAGGAGATATCTGTGAACACTTCTGGGTACTTGGTGCATCCAAATAAAAAAGAAAGAAAACCGATTTTTGTCTATGGCTCAACGCACTGTGCATCGCGCTGAATTCCAGATTCTCTGGGGTAGGGGAACAACGGGCAAAACGGTCACCCTAAGGAAATCCTTCATTATTCTGCTCAAAACAACATTTCAAGCAACGATATTCATTATATTAGACGTTGACTAGTGCTTTTCATAAATAATGCAAACCTTTGCTTTTTAGAGTGATTTTATATTAGTTTTCACTAAAATAAAAACTTTCTCGAAAAACCACTATTTCACAACGTGCATATGAAATGGACCGGCTGTGCTGGTAAGAAGGACCTATGAAAGATTGTTGTTCCCCTACTTGCTTTATAGCTTCCTGAATTCCGTTTGTTTCCAATTGTTTTGAGCTCCTTCTTGATTTTTCTATCAAACAATCGACGTTTTTGCTCTGTAACCTTTATGGTAGACCATTCGCATCAAATTTGTTCCGAAAGTTTCATTAGACTGCAGTTATGAGGATTGTATCCTTTCGGAATAAACCTGATATTACCTTGCCGCAAATCCGCTAAAGTTGCATTAGCATAATAGTGTGAAAATGCAAGGTCTGGCCAAAACACTAGTTTGTCATTTTTATGGTACTTATATTCTAAGTTTAAACCCATTTCGTGCAGATACTTGTTCACCGTTTTTGGATCAATCCGATATTTATTGCCCAGCTCACGATATGATTTCGCAGACCGACCAGCCGTTTCCGCTCTCAATTTCGCTTGATCTTTGCTCTCTTGCAAAGTGCATTTTGTCCGGAACCATTCTCGAAGAGTTTTACAATAATATATATAATTGTTTTTTTTTTTTTATATCTAAGATCTTTGAAATAGTGGAACACATCACTTTTAGATTTTTCTTTATTTCGCTCACAAATATTTAAAATCAAATGACGACGGTCTTCTTCCGACAACGCCTTTTCTCAACTAAGCGTCACTGGACAGAATCGACTGGTTGTGTTACCAGTGGATCTTCATTTTGTGGAAAAAGATTTTTCGATTTGTGCAGCACTTTGAAATCGTAGACCAATTTAAAAGTTGTTCGAATTTTTTTCCTCACACGTTACCTTGAACATTAACGTTGCTGCCGAGACAAATCTTCGCAAAACACTATTTTATTACCATTTTTTTATTCGAGTTGATGACATGTCAAGCCATTGCATTGTGTAGTGTTTATTGAATAACAAAATCTTATTGCTTATTGACACATTTCTGACGCATTTTTGGTTTGATGGAAAATAGTTCGGATATCTTCCGACATTTGTGACACACGTTCGATAAGTTTTTTAAACATGATTTACCATACATGTACAAAACACACGTTCAACAAGTTGTAACGCGCTATTGACAATTTGGAATGTATTTGACCCATTTCTGACACTTTTGAAACCTTCTTTATATGTTATTCTAATACTCTTGAAACATGTCCGATGAGTTCTGGTACGTTTTCTGAGTATTTTGAACATCCAATATTTTCAAGGCTTTCTGTAGTTGTCCATTGATTTTTTGAGATTTTTGATTGCATTTTTGTCATTGTTTTGTAACTTTTAATTTTTCTGCAACAGCTGACAGACAGACATTTTTGATGTTTTTCATACATTTTTGTCAAATCGTTGTTTTTGAAATTCCACCTGTAACAATTACATTACTACATCCTCTTTTGCACGCAAATCTTGGTGGCCTTCTGGGCTATGTCGCCACAAGCTGCGTACCGATTCTTCAGGGCCAGGTCCGCAGAAAACAGCAATTTCCTTTGGTACATCGAATGTGAATCACTCTTCTGGCGGGGACTTACGTAACGTACGTGACTAGATTGCAATCAGATCTGAAGTTGAACCCGTCATCATTTTGGGCTTTCATTAGGACCCAGAAATCGTCGCAACGCAACTGAACAATCTGGATGCTAAAAAAGAGGCTAACGTTGATGGATTGACACCACATATAATATGTACCTGTTTGTGCAGTCGGACTCGTTACACTGTTAACAAAAATTTTCGATCGTTCCCTCGCTGAGCGTACATTCCCGTCAATGTGGGAAATTACCAAGATGATGCCAATCCACAAATCAGGAAGCATGAATGTCGAGGAAACGTCGTTACTTTGCTCTCCGGGCAAAGTCTTTGAAACAGTCCACCGTTTCCTGAACAATGCCGCTAAAGCCTATTACCGGTGAGTTTAAGCGTGGTTTTGTAGCGCGTCGTTCAACAACAACCAATCTAATGGATCATATCAACACACTGTTCCCTGTTGTGGAATCTTGTTGCCAAGTATATTCAATTTATATAGATTTTTCAAAAGCTTTTGATGTGGTTCCACACACTCTAATAATTGAAAAAACTGCTACATTTGGGCTTCCCATGCAGGATAGATAAAAGGCTGAGATCGTATCTTACTGGAAGAAAAGCTTTGTAGATTATGGAATCTCTGTAACATTCGATGTCACGTCTGGTGTACCCCAAGGAAGCATCCTCGGGCCCTACATCTTCATCCCGTATATAAACCACCTCGTTTACCGTTTGTCATCAGGAAAGCTATTTTTCGCAGACGATCGTTTTTCCCTGCAAGTTGACGGCAAAATTCTGTTGTGGTGTGACGGAAATGGGATGAACGTGGTCCTAAAAAAATGCAAAACTACCTCTCCACGCGTCGCCAAACTGCGGTAGAATTTAATTGTGAGATTGATTCGATCACTTTTGACCGGGTAGATTTTATACGCGACCTAGGTGCTAAGATTCGTTTAGCATGTTGCGTCAACTGCTGCCAAGGCGTTCTCCGTACTAGGATTTATTCGTCGCCACGCAGCATTCGTCACATATGTGTATGCTCTTGAATCACTGTACTACCCGTTAGTGCGTAGCATCCTAGAATATGCAGCGGTATGGACTCCGTATCATGTTTCACATGGTCTGACGTTAGAACGAGTACAGAAGCATTTCATACGATACGTGCTTCGTCAGCTTTCATGGGTCAACCCTATAGAATTGCCACTCTACCCATCACGCTGACTGTGGCTTGAAAACTTTGCCCGACAAACGTTCGTTTTTGAATTTCTAACGTGCCGTATGGATTATCCAGCTTAACTTAGAGGCATCAACATCAACGTACCATTTCGTACGTACAAATTATGGACTCAACAATCGATTTAGTACTTGCATTCGACTTTTTCGATTTCTGTATCAGTGAAGATGTAAAAAATGCTTTCACACATTTGGCATCATTAGTTCAAATTTGCCTTGCTGAATGCTGAATAAACGGACTGATAAATTTAACGAAATCTGGTTTAGTATAGTTCGAGTACAGTTTCACAAACGCTCTTCCTCTCTTTTGCATTGATTTTCATGAGAATAGAATATGACATATTTACCCATTTGTTGAAAACTGGGGAAGAAATTTGTTTCAGCATATTCACCCTTTTTTAATCCCTGCAATTGAACCTTTTACCCTTGTTTCAGCACATTTACACCCCAAACTAATGGATTTGTCTTAGTTTTGTTACACTCTTTTTTTGGGCTCCAGTTAAGCCCAATTCGTCCTAGATTTGGTATATCTACCTTGTTTTCAGCCCCACAATTTAACCGTATACTTTAGTTTTGGTAGATTTGCTTCCCTGGCAATCCATTGAGCCTTGTTCTGACACGTTTACTCTATTTTTGGTCTCTCAATTGACTTATTTATTCTGGTTTCGGCATATTAATCCGGGGGGCCTAGCGTGGCCTGGCATTTTGACGTAAGTGCCAGAGGCACAAAATCGCTTCGGAAGCATCGCAGCACTCCTACTTCATCATCATTTTTATGTAAAATGGTGCCGACGTCACTTTTTATTTTGGATATTTCTCAGATATTTTGCAATATTTTTATTAAAAAAAATTTGAAAATTTAGCGCTTTCGTCAAAATTCTATCCAGCCCACGGCAGTTGAGGTCCTGGATAGAGTTGTCTCTCCGGGCGTCGGTGAATGGCACAAGAGCAGTAGCAGAACTAGACCGAAGAAATTTGATTTACAATCAAATTTTTCACCTATGCACAGTGGTTCCCCCATAGGTCATAAAGCCAAAAATCAAATTTCATTATTTTGGTATTTCTGCACCTCTCAGCATCCTTTGTAGTCTGAAGCTAACAATGGCATCAATTATTGTGTTGTATTACGAAGGAATTGTTTACTGTGGGACTTGGAAGTGCGCATAGTTTTCACAACAGCTGTAAGAAGTATGCTATTAGGTTAAGTGCAATTTCACTCCTTTTCAGTGAATTTAACAATTCCAAAGTGGTTTTTAATATGGAGGTCAAAAAACAAGGAATTTTGAGCCTTTTTAGTGATTTTAAGAATGTTGTATTGTGTTGTTAACGACTGAGCCAACGGTAAAATAGGTACATTTTGATATAAATAGATATCACCAATGTATTTTCGTTTGTCAATTCAACAATGTTTTTAAGCGAATTTAAGTAAGTGCAATGCATCAAAATGTTCGTTAGGTATCGTTTACATGTCCAAAACACAATTTGGCTGCCGAGACCTGCCCATTGGTTTGTGAGAAGTATTCTTCGTTTTTGTTTTGTTTTTGAGTGTTTTTTTTTCGGCGGTAATATTTGACAACCCCTTTTCGACGAATACCTTTTTACGTAAATATATTTCTAGGTTCATTGCTTAAATGTACATTTCTCAAAATGCATATCTTTAAAATTTGAGCTAAAAAATCTGGAAGAATTCATTAGAAGATACAAAATGTTTTGGAATCTATACACTCATCACTATGGGATTATTATAACTCGAAGCTAGATGAATAGTAAGCTCGAATACATTACAGTTGCACACGATTATCAGTTCCTTGGAAATAATGTAATAGAACAAAGAGCAACTGCATAAAAAGATATGCCACATGGTTGAATGAAATAGAGCAGATCTATGTTTTATTATCGATGTATGATAACAGCACCAAGGAGAGAACAGTTTTTTTTCGTGGTCAGCCGAAGAACGCAGAAAATTTTTTATTTTATCACTTTTTATGAGATTTTGTGAATTATATGTTTTTGTTCATTGTAATTTCCTTAATATGTATTACCATATCAAATAAATGTTGTGAACTGAACATATCCTTAATTTTCAAATAAACATCAAAAAACACACTTCGTTTATTTGTATACACTCATTAAATTTCTGGCATCGGACAATAAAAATTTGGAAAATTGCATAGTTAAAAAATAGTAGTCAAGCCAAAGTTGGTAAAAGATACCAGTACTTTTAGATGACCCTTGATCACGAATCTATAGAAAATACTGCAAAATAGATGTGATTTTCGAATTCTGCATCGAAAAATACACTTAGATTGACGTTTTGAACTAAAACAATATTTATGACCGCCCTTCTTAGAAAACGAAACCACTCCCGGGCAACCAGAAGTTCGAATCTCACTTAACACACGAACTTAGAAGTTCACATAAGGTTTAGATTTGGTTCCGTGGAACTTTCTTGCTGAGCAAAAGGACACATTACTGACAAACCGAACTTCATTCTGAATAAAGTACCGTCAACACTTGAAAGCAACTTGAAAGTTCATGAGAAGCTGCTTGTTTCCCTCTAATGGAACCTTAAAGTTCACATAAAGTTCACACGTGAACTTCATAACCTCCGGAAATTAAAGTTCGGTTAGCATTTTATCCGTACTTTTAATCAGCACGAAAGTTCAGTAGAAGCTGCTTACTACTCTTCATTAGCACCTTAAAGTACACATGAAGTTCACACGTGAAAGTTCAGGATAAGCTGCTTGTTCCTCTTCATTGGAACCTTGAAGTTCACATAAGGTTTACACGTGAACCTTAAAGCCGCCGGAAATTAAAGTTCGGTTAGCATTCTATCTGTACTTTTAATCAGCACGAAAGTTCAGGAGAAGTCTATGTCGTACTTCACTTCCACTTTAAAGTTCATGTGAAGTTCCGACTCGGTTTGGGCGAAAGTGAAGTTTTCTCCAGGATTAATGATGAAAAATGAGTTTTTCAAAAATAATAAAGAAAAGTGGTTTATTTTATTATCTTCGGATTTTTTTTTATCTAAATAAACGGCAGAAGGAAAGCAAAGCTATATTTCCAATAGGTAATATTAGGAAGTTTAAAGGCTTTCTTTCTTTTGTTACCTTACAGGAAATCAATTATGAATTCAGATTCCAGGAATGTGCAGATCAACAGAA
The DNA here is from genome assembly GCF_029784165.1 of Wyeomyia smithii. Lineage (NCBI taxonomy): Eukaryota > Metazoa > Arthropoda > Insecta > Diptera > Culicidae > Wyeomyia > Wyeomyia smithii. Next base: position 3,318,720 of record NC_073694.1, read on the forward strand.
AAAAATAAAGCGGGTGTAAGCTGTGAATTCCCGTTAGACACTTGTTTGCACGTGATGCTTTTATTCCTGAGCATTTTGTCCAAGTCTTGGGTGTTTTTTTCGTTCGGCCGGTTCTGGAGGTCCGAATCTATTTCTCGGACACCACCGAGAGTTTTCGACTACGGCAAACAGCATATCTATTAATCTGAAAAGTTTTTATCGATCTTGATCATTTATCATATTTTGTATATACTGCTTATCAGAATAAATTTTCAATAAACGCTTGAAAGGAAAATATTGCGTACACAACCTTTTTCAATTACATTACCAACAAACTGCAGTAAAATCAAAACAAACTAGAGAACTGTCAGATCAAAGTTCACATTGCGTTCCGCGTGTACTTTTTCTGAACTTGAAATATCAGAAAAAGTGCGGCGTCAGCCTTTTCTGAACTACTTAGTTCGCATGAGGTTCCGCCTGTACTTTATCTGAACTTTCAAGCTGAAAGAGAGACCCGGTATGTTCCTGGTTATGAACGTGTAGGTAACTAAGAGAAATCAGCATATCGAGTAAAATAGATGCTGATCTCATATAGCAGAAACGGAGCAGTGGTATGAATCTAGGCTTCAAAGAGGGAGTCTCGAGCTCGAAGCTTGGTGTTACTAAGTTGCAAAAAAATATGAAATTTAATAACAAATGGAGCCAGGCAATAATTATTCTTCTGATCTAGATATCTTCAGAAAATGATTATCATGGGATTATACCAACACGAATAATGAGTGGAGGGAATTGAAAAATTGCAAATTGATTTTTATTATACGGTTAATTACTTAAAAATTGAGCTGAATAGAATTCTATTCATGATCGTTAGATTGGCTGATTAGTCTATGAATTCTACTTTTATCCGAACTTTTGGTTACTTGGGCTGTGCTATGTTTTGACACTTTTATTCTATTTCACTCTATTTTTGTTGGAGCAATTTGCCCTTGCGTGGGCATATTTACCCGATTTTTGGCCTCCCAAATAAGCCATAGCCATATTTAGTTGTAAATATACTTTATTATGGCCCTCTCAATTAAGTCAATTAACATAGTTCTAGTTCGTTTACTCTACATTTGCCCTCCCAAAAATCAGCCTTTTACCCTATTTTCGTTGTATTTATCTTGTTTTTGTGCGTCACTTTAACCTAGTTTGGAAACATTTACTCTATATTAGGCGTCCTAGTTGAGCCATTCTTTCTAGTTCAGGTATGTTAACCCTATTTTCGGCAGTGCAATTAAACCAAAAAAAAAACACTTATTCTAATTCACATTTAGGCTCCGATTAAGCTCAGTTTAGTTTTGGCACATTTACCCTGTTTTCGGCCTTCTAAATAGGCCATTTACTCTAATGTATCCTTTTTTTTTTTTGGTTTCTCAAATATACCATTTATACTAATGTTTTCACATTTACCCTGCTTTCAATACTTTCACTTTTGTTTTGGAACATTCAACCTAATTTTTGCCAACAAAAGTAAACCATTTACACCAAAAATTAAGGCATTCATTGTGATTTTTGCATATCCACGCACTTTCTACCTATACTACAGAAATACGTAAGAAAATTGAAATTTGGAAAATTTGGCGCTTACGTCAAAATGCCAGCCCACGGCAGACATATACCGCGGGACAAAACTACGCACTAAGTTTTTGTAACCGAAACGAACAAATCGGTTTAAGGTCGAATACCATCCAATATATTATTATATTATTATATATTTTTGCAACCGAGTTGATGGCCAGAGATAGGGATATAGCCCAGACGCCATTTTGAATTCCAAGATGGCGACTTCCGGTTTCTAGAAAACAACCTAAAATGATGCCTAGAGACTGTAATACGACCCCAGACACCATTGCGGATTCCAGAAGGCGACTTTCGGTTTCTGGAAAACAACAAAATGTTGCTAATGACCAGGCAATATGCGAATTTCCGCAATCGGGATGTCATCCTGAGATCATAGAATGACTCCAGAGCTCGTTTTGAATTCTAAGATGGAGACTTCCGGTTTCTCTGAAACAACCTAAAATGGACGAGTATCCCCTAATATGTATTTTTCTGGAGTTAGAATGTTGCCCTGAGACCGAAATTCTACTTCAGATGCCTTTTTTGAATTCATGGCTTCCGGTTCGTACACTGTGAAAAAATTTCACGTCGAAGTGAAATGATTTACTATTGAATTCACACTACTAGCCAAACATTTCAAAGAGTGAAAAGAAAATCTTTCGAAATATATCAATGCATAGAACGATGAAATCAACAGCAAATCACATTTTCTATTGCGATGAATATCTTTGTTAATATTCTTATGTTTGAGTTACGGAATATCGATCATTGAGATATTACCAGCTAATCACAATGAATTCAATTTTTTTTTTATTTTTTTATTCAGTTTTATTAATAATTTTTAATTTTTTTTTACTCTGGATTTTTAATCGAATTTCCAGGTTGAAGGCGGTCACCGTTTAGGTGCGATCTCTGGGGAAAATGTGCTGCTTTCGTCGTTTGCTATCGTTACTATTATTGCTTTGTTTTATGATTTTCACGTTTGTCAATTGGAATTGCAGCTGTAATCCAATTGATTTAAACAGTGGTGCAAATACAAGAGATATTCATTATGATATAAATGATATCAATAAGACAGTTTCCAACGCAAGATTATATAGTTGCGAACTTTTGAAATCAACACTAAATCACTTTGATTTGCAGTGTGGCATGACGAACTGAATCATGTGCAAAAACACTTGAAATAAACGTAACATTTTTTGCAGTGTAGGGAATCATTTTCAGGTCTTCTGGCTTTATTCTGATTCCAAAAGCACTCATATGAGGTCAATTTTGGATATTTTTCGAAAACTGGAAATCACCATCTTGGAATTCGAAATGGCATCTGGGATCTTTTTAATGTATCTGGACTTCATCCCCATTCCGAAAGTACTCATATGAGATGGTATTTTTTGTGAATTTTTACTGTTTTCGGCAAACCGGAAGTCACTTTTTTGAATTCAAAAATATCCTCTGGAGTTGATTTTTGATCTCAGCATCAATTCGATTCCGAAAATATCCATATGGTATTGGTGGATGGTATTCGACTATTTGTTGTTTTTCGGAAACCGGAAGTCGCCATTTCGAAATCCAAAATGGCATCTAGGGCCGTTTTTAGGTTACTGGCATTATCCCAGTTTCGAAAATACCCATATTGGATGGTACTTAACCTTGTTTTATTTAATTATTTTTTTGGAGCTATTCCGGAAGGTCCATTTAAGTGGCATATTACCAAGACACCCAAAACCATCAAAACCGGCCTGTGGAAACAATTAATTATGAACTTTAAACTTGTAAAATTCTGTTCAAATATTCATAAAGTTCCTCAGTTTCGGGACATATCGCCGGAAAACAGGATTGAAAAAATTGTTTCGGTGCACCGCAAATTCGGGGTGGGGTGGAAGTTCAAATATGTGACTTTTTTTTTTAAAGTAAAATTCTCATGCTACAAACAAAATTCGAAAATCTCTGGTTATACGTTTTAGTCAATGCACTTCGTGATTGGTCCGAATCAGTAAGTTGCACAGTGGATCAACTGAATGGGGTTGGGAGAGATCGGCCATTCTCATTGTACAAGTTTTAGTGACTCAATACTTTGAAGGATCAATAACGACGCCGACTGTGTCCTTGCAATCATATGGGAAGAAGGAAGGGATGTTAGTGTGATCCTTGCTACCATATATGGAGACCGTGTTTACCTCTGCATTCCACAGAGGTTTTGTTAGTAGGGGAAGGATCGTTGGATCTGGATTTACTTTGATAAGAGATGCGATCATGGAAATCCCTGGTTGTACGTTTTGAAGACAAGAGGTTCATGTACCGCTTGAAAACAAAACCTAGTTTTCTGAAAGTTTGTTACAATAATTCTGTTGGAAAAACAACTCAGTACGTACTTTTGCTCCTCACTACTCTATATCACACGGAGATATACTGAAATGGCTTTTTATGAGATCAACTTGATTTTTCACTTAAAATTTTGGAACTTTTGCAGCTTTTTTACATGAATTTTGTAATTTGTGCAGTGTTCTTACTCAATTTTTTTCGTAGAAAAGTTCATTTTCATGGGCGGTTTTTTTAATCGATTTTTTTGTCAATCAATTGATTTACAATCAATAATTTTCCTAATTTTTATATCTTAGTTTTTATCTTTATTCACGGGTGAAAAATATGTTTTTTTTTCGAAAATGTTAATTGTGAATTAGATCTACTCACTCGGATTGAAGTTTTCTTAGTGTAATGAGTGGTATTGTTGAGTGGTTGATATGATGAGGTGGTTCGCTAATGATCGAAAAACTGTAGTCGGTCGAACAAATCCCATTGGAGCCGAACTGAGCAATACAACAAATTAATTTCCTGAGATAGGTGAATGAAGTAAATGAAAGTTTTTGGGATTTTTACTTTATAAGAAATCTAGAGTAAATAATGAGGAAATCATTCAATGTTACTTGCCAGTTCCGAAGCGCATTAAAAGCATTAATACTCTAGCACAAATGAAATGCCTTCGTAAAAGCGAATAGATTTTACCGAGTTATGGGCAAAGAGGACGGATGCTAGTATAATATTTTCATTCTCATGTTTGTAATGAATCCGTAAGAGGCCATCCACATTCCACGTGAACAGCCTTGGGGGAGGGGAGAGGGGGGAGGGGTGTCTGTGTAATGTCCACGGTCCATACAAAATTTTTAGAATTTATATGGGCAATTGTCAACGGAGAGGGGGGGGTCAAAATCGTTAAAAATCTGTCCACGTGGAATGTGGATGGCCCCTAACAGATTCGTTCGTGTAAGTTGAGGGGCCTAAAATTATGATACGAAGTAAGCCTCTCTTCTAATGAAATTGACCAAAAAAACGTATAATAGTTCACTTCAGAATTGTATTTATGGCGCAAAATTGACAGGAGAAACGAGGTTTCGATTTCTTCGAAACAAAAGTTTCTTATAATAAAACCAAACTGAGAAACATTACTTATTCCAGAAAATTGTAATTGGTGACAGAAGGGTAGAAACTTAAACACAAGCAGGAAAATGATAAGCATACCAGACACGGAAAACAATTGGGCAACAAATGCAAAGTTGCTTAAATTACTGATGTCACTAACTCACAAAGCTTCACTGAAATCATCGAGTGTGAATTGGCGCAACATCCCTCTTATTCGCACAGCGATAAATAACCTGTCACCGGGTGGCGTGACAACTAGAAATATGAAGCAATTTATGTGCAGCCTCCGACAGAGCATAAACCGGCTCTCGTCGCTAGGTGCTGCAGGCAGTTCATTGATACTCTGAACTTGACTTGAGGTGGCAAGTTGCGCTGGACCTTACTTACCTTTCCACACACGAGATGTTGGAAGCGTAAACTAACAAAATTAGCTACGGAAAATTACCATACAATTTCCGAACAGTTGGATTCCCACAAAACTTTCCCCTTAAGTACAGTTGTCCGCTTCTCCGAATTGCACAATTAACCATTTAGCTATACATTGTTAGCAAACTAATAGGTAACCGCTCGAATGTTTTGCCTACTTTGGTGCACACAGCCTCCTCCAATTATCACAGACTGCGTACAGTCAGCGTACGTCAACAATGGCACTTTCATTTATGCAAATAAATCTGTGACACTCGCACATGAGAAGGTCAAAGTTTCAAGCGGAAATGGTTTCCACAAAGAGATTGCTGATAACCACGTGCTCATCTTAACGATTTAGGTACCAGGACCCGACTCTAGACACCTTCACAGAAGTAAATTGTTTTTTACTTTTTCGCGGTGACGTCGATGACTGACAGCAACAACGACGGTAGCGCACCGCAACAATGGCCTACTACAAATCAACTCTCACTCTCGGTCAATTGTTCGGTTCGGAACAGACGGCGGCTGCAACGAGGGGTTTTGTTAAAAATTGCACCTTTTCTGACGTTTCTTCTTCCGTTTTATTATCGTTGGGATGGTGGCCGCCTTTAGACCTAGACGGCATTGTTTTCGATTCCCTCTTCCTCCCTTTCGCCCCACCGCCGGGGGTGCCTGGAAAATGTGTTTTGATTTCTGCTGTTACGCAGGTGTATGTACGTGGGGGGTTTCCCATTGTCATGAAAATGCTCCGATGTTCAAATGGGGGGAAACAGAGTGGTAATGGACAAAATTGGTCTACGCCTGAAAGGGAAAGGGCATTTGTGCGGCAATGCCGCAGCTCGTGTGAAGTATGTTAATTGTTTAATGATAGGGCGAAATTGAAATAATTTTTACAATCTGATATCAGTGCACTGGTGCGATACATTGTGGTTGTGGGTTGATTTTTGTTTTCTTACATTTTTATTCTCTAGTTTTTTACTCTATTGACTGTTCTGTTGACTAGAGAATTTTATTTAGGAGCAGCTACTATTAAAATGTATTATAGTCGATATAATAATTGAACATAATAAAAAGCCTCGTGAGAACAAAACGCAGTCGTTGTTTGAATGGATCAAAGCGAACCTAATACACAAAGGCGTTACCACATTTGTGCTACAAGTGCCCGGCTCGATCCTCTGGGGAGTACAAATTCCCCAGCCTGAGGGCTGTTGAAATGTCAAACGCCGTCGGTATCAAGCTGCTGGGAAAACCTAACGATTGGCTCCCACTGCGTTTACGTGTTTCAGGGCAGCACAACTGGACGTCCTGCTGCGTGGGTGCCGCGTTTAAGGTCACACTTTGCCAAGGGTTTCGTGCGGAATGTTGTCGTTTATTGGCCGACTACAGAATCCGACTCTACAGCCTTTCAATTGACCATGGTTTGTAGGCAAAAAATGCCTTTCCGGATTGCACTCAGCTGAACAAACTTTCCTTTTGTAACAGACCTTCCCTTCCTCACTCCTTCTTTCTATGCTAGACAAATCTGAATGGAATACAAAAACATCCAGTACACAACTGAACGGAGCAAAAAACGCTAAAACCCAAACAAAAATGAATCACACTTCGAGCAGTAGCAGCAGCAACGGAGTTGTTTTCTTCTTTCCACCTGACTGCATAGAGAAATCTTCACCATATCGGAGAAGCCCTTCCGACACACGTACACACACGAGCATATATCGATATGAAAATATGTTTTTTTTTTCTGCCCTCCTTGATCCGCTTACGTTCGCGGTCAGCCTCATATGTGCGCTGGCAACAATGCTTCACAGCCTGCCGAGGTACGAACGAATGAATGGACATTCAAACATCGCCCTGTTGACTCAACGCAAACGTGAAAGAAGATCCGATGGCCCACATGATCATTGAAAATTGTGGCGGTAAAATTTCACTCGAATACTTACGCTGATGATGGCACACGCAGCACGCTACCTGGCAGCGCTGTTTTTTTTTTGCGCGATGTCTGGAAAAGGGCGGCTTGCGTGTGGTAGCTTCTAGTCAACTGGCCATGCTGCCGGCTGCGATCTATCGATCCGATCTTGGGCAAATATCTCGCGCATTCCACAGTTTTGTGCACCAGTGGCTTGTCTAGTGGGTTTGTTGTGTAACTAAGGGCTGCAGAGTTGTGGACGGGAAGGTATTTTTGCATTTTAGTCAAACAGTTGAAAAATGTTTTATTTTTTTTCTGTTTTGGCATACCCTTTTAACATAGTATCATTTTTGAACATATTGTGAGCCCATACTTAAATTGCTAGCGAAAAGGTGGAATTCTCTTATTTTATGTCATAGAAAGTGGGGATGACTGAAATAAAAACAAAACTCAAAAATTGACTATCGTTTAGCCCGCAGGCTTTTGTTTTTTTTTTTCTTAGTAGCTGTTTGACTACCTTCTGAAGTTACCACCGACTTCTCCAAAGAAATTTCTGCCCAATAACATCTTTTCAACCTTTTCATGACGTTTCTAATTTCTTTGATTTGACTTTTTTTAATCTTAGTTTTAGTTGGATATTTTTAACAAGTTTTCCTCTCTTTTTTGATACATTTCAAATATATTTCTACTAAGTTTTGACGCATGTTTAAATTTTGTGGTATTGTAAACACGGACGCTAATTCCCTTAGTTTCTAAGTCTTAATTAATTGTAAAAAGCATTTTTTTCATCACTGAATAGTAGGCTATAAACTATTCGGGCATGCCGGAGTAGTTCAGGGTCTCTATGTTATAGATTTTGACAGTACAATCCCGCGTTATGATGAAAAAAAGCTTTTTACAATCAACTATGACTTAGAAACTAAGGGAATTAGCGTCCGAGTGGCGGCACCTTAATTCTGAAAAGTTATTGAATGATGAATTTTACGACCCATTGTAGATACTTCGTGTCACTTATACTGAGCCTGTTTATATAGGCTGTAAACATATTATCAACACCTAATATCAGAATACACTGAATTAAAAAACAATAACACAATCAATCAACAATCATAAAACTGTCCTCTTAAACGACGTCTAAAAGTTTCTTCATCACGAGTGTGAATGACAGCGGTCCTATGTGACTTCCTTGAGGTACGCGGGGATACGTGCCGCGTAAAAAAACCGCGTAAACTCCGGAATTTGCGTAAAAAAACCTGCGTTAATTCTGCAATCCGAGTGAAGAGGAACCGAAATCCACGTAAAAAAAAACCGTAAATTCCGGAATCCGCGTAAAAAGAACCGCGTAAATTTCGGAATCCGCGTAAAAAAAGGCGCGTGAAAAGCGACCTTAGTGTAAATTCGTGTTCATTGAAATTTCTTTATGAAAAATCTGTGTTGCAAAGAGGAAATGTGTTCAGCGAATACCTCGTAAAGGAAAGCGTACACAAACCGTTCGAAGAGCTTAGGAGTAACGGATTGGATTGTTATACCACGATAATTCTCTACATTCGAGTGCGATTCTTTCTATCTTTTCATGAATAGGTGTGAGACATGGGAAATTTTCGTAATTGATGAAAAGTACCGTAAACTGGGGTGACTTTGATCACCGGGGTGACTTTGATCACAGTACCTCTTTTTCGAAAATGTGGTAAAAAAGCGCTCGTAGTGCTTGGGATTTGTCGTAATCTTCACTGATTGTGTGGATATATGTCTGCACTGCTACTATTTATGAATTTCCTGCTATTTGAATAGTGTTTTTCATGCTAAAATAAAGTGTATTTTTGGCGATTTTTGTTGCATACAAACAATCGGTTCAAGCAGATTCAAAACAACAGATTGGTTCTTAAGATCAACAAATATTATAACAATGCATCCAGTTTACGGTACCCGGAAGCCAGTGACGCGTTGAACAAACTGGTAAGAGGGACCAAAAGCTCACTCTGAAATACTTTTGGGAGGCTGTTTGAGAGAGTGTCTGGGCCAGGCAATCGTTTCGTGTCAGTTTGTGTTTTCCTTTTTTGAAATCAATTTAAAATACTTGCAAGCATTTAAGCCATTTTCAAACGATTGTATAGGTATGGTTGAAGGCTGCTTTGAAAAGAAACTACTGAAATGTTTGCTGAAAAGGTTAGTCAACGAAGTTTGGATCACCTTTTCAGACACACAGTAGATTTTTTACATGTATTTTTTTGGATTTTTTGGCGTTTTGTTTCACAGTAGTTTAACTTTGAGCAACCAGTTTAAACCAAATTTTGCACCTCTTTTTAAATTATTGATTTGATTTTTTTTATGTTTGGCCTTTTTCGAGCTTTTGCTTGATTATTTTTTATCATTCTTTAATACTTTTTGTTATTTTTTTAATAGATGTTTTCCAAATTTGCTTTTTTCACTTTGACAGTACCAAACTTTTTCGGGATTTTCGTGAAATTATTTTTGTTTCATTATTTTCTATTACTATTAAATTATATTTAATTATTTTTTGAAAATCTTAAATTTTCTGCGACGTTTATTCAACATATCTTATTTTTCCCATTTTCCGATTGTGCCCTATAATTTTCTTTAAACTTTGTGCATTTCTGATGCTTTACATTTTATTATCAGTTTTGTTTAACTTAATTGTACTATTAGTTTCCAATTTGCATTTTCAACCTCTTTTAAAATTTGTCATTTTTTATACCGCTTTTTTCACATTTTGTCTTCGTAATTATTTTATTTGGCAGCTTCGTTTAACATTATCTTGATTTCATTTTCAATCTATTTTTATTTTCCCAATTAAACAATAAAGAGTTTTCTAACTATCTTTTACGTTTTACATTCTTTGTGAGTTTTTGATTCACAACTTTTCACAAAATTTATTTCGAAACCACTTTCGACATTTTCTGAATACTATACACGTTAAACGTTTTTCGACAGTTTTTATTATTTTCTTTTTTCATTTTCAACTATCGCGGCCTTTTTGTCCTTTCTACCATTCCATTTTTTTTTCAATACTTTCATATTTTCTTGACATTTTTAGCTTTACACTACCTTTTTCGACAGATTTTAAATGTTACTAGACCTGTCTCGATATATATTTTTCCACACTATTTGACGTGTTTTTTTTTAAGTATGTTCACATGTGTTTAATAACTATGTTTGTGTTTTGTAATTTATTGAATCGATTTGAACATCTTTAAAATGCAATTTTCTAAATTCTTATAACGTTTATTGATGAGTTTTGATATTATTTTCAACATTCTTCATCATGTTTTCACCCTTTTCTTAATACATTTTCGTTTTTTGTTTTGTCAAGTTAACTTTGATTGATTGTTTTTGACAATATTTTTTTTCAAATTCATTTGGTATTTTTGAATATCCTAATCCATTTTTTTAAATGTTTTTAATATCATTAATGTTTTTTTTTATTTTTAGATAATTTCATAATTTATCTCTATTTTGACATTTTAACTTGATATGATTTTGTTTTTCTTCAAAATCTGTTGCCTTTTTATTTTTTCCCGATTTTCAGTTATTTTTAACATTTTTTTACATCCTAATATCTTTTTTGATCTCTCAGATGGTCTCGAGGTACGATGCTGGCCTAATAAGTCAGTCGTCGTGAGTTCGAGTCTTGGCTTGGGAAAGACTGTTAGTGTCAGTAGGATCGTAGCGCTAGCCCCGCAATTGTCCTGTACACTGAACAGTTAGCTGTAAAGTCTGTGTATAATAAACAGAAGTTAAAATTCCGAATCGGAATGTAGTACCAAGGTTTTGCTTTGCTATACAAACAGAGACTGTCAAAGTATCTTGTTGAAAAAAATTGAACGTTTGCAGTCGAGAAATCTTAAAATAATAATCAAAAATTCATGAGAAAAAGAAATTTATGCTCGAAAATGGGGTGAAAAAATTAATAAAATTCACTAAAGTGTTATGAATTTTGCTGGACTTAAAATACGTTAAAATGAATAATCGAAAGCTTAAATATAAAAGCTACAAATTACCATCCAAAAACCCCTCTGAAGTGAAGCTCCTCCAAACGACTATGTCCAGTTATAGCATCATTGGTCAGAGAATCATTGCGAAAGGCCTCCAAGCAGCACTGATCTTGCTAAATTAATTCGATTCGATAATTTCCACAAAAGCCAAACCTGCACTGCAATTGCCGCGACCCATTGAGGAGGAAAATAAAAAAAAGTGGAAAATACCCACGGCATGCGAACTGCAACAGGTGCACTCTCCCTTCAGTCTAGTTTTTTTATATTGTTGTGTTCGCTGAGCTGCCAGATTTCAATCTTAGACTCGGACCGGCAGTGCTGAACTTGGCCAATCGCGGGGCACGGTACTAGGTATCAAGATTAGACGGTTTGCAATAAAACTGAAGCTCTAACCTCGCGTGCTCTAGCCGTTTCAAGTCGCGATTGCACGGAGGGGGGCCTCCATTAGCATTATCATATTATGGGCATAGACGGTCGGTCGGTTCGGTAGCATTCCCACGACGGCGAACAGGCTATGTGTCTGTTTCCGCCAGCTCGTGCTCCTTATTATTATTATTATTGCTATTATGTATAACAGTTTTACTCCCGCAGCCGATTACGTTCGGCACGATATGAGCGGATTAATTTCTAATTATAAACGAAACGTCTAACTGGCTAACTGCTGGTTTTGAATTGTGTCCCCCCCGTTCGGGGGTATAATTATTTCTGGTTTCTCCACATCGCCGAGAGCGATTCGCATGTATCGCTACACACGAAACCCACAACACCACAGGGCTGGAGGATTTTTCTGGGAACGCGAAAAGTTCGTCATTTGATGATTTTACACGGTTCCATCTGTTACCGCCAGCTGGGCCAAACCGAGCCGGACCGGACCGGGCTGGCCATCGACCTCTTTTGAATTGGGAAATACTGTAAGCGTTGTTCCAGCAACAGACAGAAGCAGCCCCCCGATGCTGGCCGTACGAGGCGTAAAGTGGATAACACTTTGAGGCAGATTATCGCTCGATCGATCGATCGATCGGATCGGATCGCAACACGCAGATTGGGTGATCACTTAACTTTCAATGCGCGGACGGATGGTGTAACCGCTGTACAAATTGCGGCTGCAATCTGGTTGCTGCTTCTGCTGTGGCTGCTGTGCGTTTGATGCGATGCGGCCCGGTTGCCTTTTTCAAATGGTTTTGATTTGAATGAGTCCATCTTCTCCTCTTAACGCCGGGTGTGATTACGACAAAGTTTTTTTTTGCAATGCTTTGTGCTAGGAAACATAAAGTTTGATCTAAAAAGATACAATTCAGAGGCGCACGTTTTCCTACAAGACATCATGTCACAGTAGGCGCGGTTGATGTCTATTCTTGATTAGTTCATTACGGCGGAAAATTGACCTAGAAATTTTTCATTCAGTTTCACTAAGGTGTAGTGAATTAATAACGGTAACCAACTAACTAATTTTTACATCTCAACTGTTTTACCAATCTTAAGAAAGTTGGCCAAAATTCCAAATTTCCTCCTTCAGCATGATTAGTTTTTCGTTTGATTTTTTAACTTACCATTTCTGTAATGAAAGATCGATGAAAATGAAATGAAACTTGCTTTTCGATAAAATATTTTTTAATCAAAAAACTATCAAAAACATTAAAAATGTGTCGAAAATATATCAAAACCTTATAAAATATATGTGGAAAAGTGTAAAAACTGGTTAAAACAAGTCTAAAATACATAAAAAATGTCGACGTAGGTATCAAGAATGTTTTGAACCATGTTTAAATGTATCGAAAATGTGCTAAAGGTTGGTCAAGGAAGCAAGTAAAAATCCGTCAAAAATATGAAAAATGTCAAAACGTTCAACTAGAAAACTTAACTAAAATTATCACAAATACATCAGAACGTGTAAAAATCAGTAGAAGAGTGTCAAGAGCGGATTAAAAATGTGTTAGAAACGTTTTAAAAATTGAAAAAAAACGCTCCTGAATTGAGTATAAAACAAGTTTAAAAATGTACCAAGAACATGATAGCAAATCAACGAAATATTGACGCGGTATCAAAAACGTGTTAAAATGTGTCAAATGGCTTTCGTAAACGCACTTAAAACTAATTAAAAGAAAGCTCAAGAAAAAAAATACTCAAAACTCAACCTGGAAAATAAAAAATCAAACTAAAAATTTCAGAAGTGCGAAAAATGTGTCGAAAACGTATCAAGGGTATGAGATATGCTTCAAAAATTTTAAAGAGCTGTGCTGAAAACTGTTAAACATAAAACGTGTTTAAAATTGGTGTCCAAAATTCATTAGAAGCGTGTCTAAAATCATCGATAAAACTGTCAACTATAACTGCCATGTGTTAAAAACGTTTGAAATAGTGATATAACGTGCCGAAAGCGAGTAAAAACCTGCTACGTGTAATTCATGTCAAAAAAGACAAATGTCAAAGATAAAAATAAGCTAGTTGGCAAGGTGTTAAAATGTCAGAGTTGTGTAAAAATTTGCGAAATTATCAGGTAACAAATAAAATTTCAATCTAAAAAACATCGAAAACTAAGAAAAAAAAATTAATCAAGAACCATAAAAAGGCAACTGAAATATCGAGTGCACGTTAAAATTTGTTAAAATAGTAGGAGGGTGGTATCCTAGACACGGTTGTTAAATTGGCCATTTGCCTATGACCCGAGAAGATTATAATTCTCTTGTTATTTGTTCACACACACCGCCGGTAAGCAAAAAACACATACCACAAGTAAACACACGCTACTAGCACACGCACCACTGGTAGAAGTGGCCAAACGACAAAAAGCGAACGCGTCCGATTCGGACAGAATTACACAATCCACGTTATGTATCAATTTTTCCATAGTATATCCCTATTGTTTTTGTTACCAGAACTCAACCGTAAAAGAACTGCCGATCGATTGAAGCCGATTGACTCGAGAATTTGGTAAGAAATGATTGATATATAAGCCCTCAAAACCTGCTCACTTTTTTTGCACTGCTGAATTTTCAATTTGCGCCCCTAACTTCCAGATAGACGTAGCCCTACGTCAAAAAGTGTAAATACGTATTAAAGAAAATGGAGACTATGTTGACATACGCTGAAGATGGGTCGAGAAAATATTCAAAAACCCGTCGAAAACGTAAAAATGCCAACTTTTGAAACGGAAAATCAAAAATCATGAAAACATGTCATGAGCACATGAAGAACGTGTATCAAAATGTGTCAAAACTGTCAATTGTGGAACTGTTGCCAATAAGGTTTAAAGAACAGCAAAGGTTACTGAAATTATAAAAAACGCATTCAAAATATGTTAAACATGTCAGAAATTGACATTGAAAAATAAACAAATCAGTTGAACAAAAGTTTGTAAAAACTGTTTAAGAGAAATTCAGAACAATGACAAAAAATATTATAACGAAAAGTTTGTAAAAAAATTAGCAAATAGTAGTCCGTCTTTACAAACGAAAAGTGATAGAATGATTATTATCTACTCTACTCTACACCTATTCTTATTTCATCCTACTCGACTCCAACTCTAATTCTACTGTACTTCTACTCTACCCCTACTCTACTCCTACTTGTACTCTACTTTCTACTCTACTCCTTCTCTACTCCTACTCTACTCCAACTCGACTCCTACTCTACTCTACTACTACTCTACTCCTACTCTACTCCTACTCTACTCCTACTCTATTCCTACTCTACTCCTACTCTACTCTTACTCTACTACTCTACTCCTTCTCTACTCCTAATCTATTCCTACTCTACTCCTACTTTATTCCCACTCTACTTCTACTCTACACCTACTTTACTCCTATTTTACTCCAACTCTACTCCCACTCTACTCTTACTCTATTCCTACTCTACTACTTTACTTTTACTCTACCCCTATTCTACTCCTACTTGTACTCTACTTCTACTTTTTTTCCTACTCTACTCCTACTCTACTCTTATTTCTTCTCTACTTCTACTCTACTCCAACTCTACTCCTACTCTACTTCTACTCTACTCCTACTCTACTCCTACTCTACCCTACTCTACTTCTACTCTACTCCTACTCTACTTCTACTTTTTTCCTACTCTACTCCTACCTTACTCCTACTTCACTCCTAATTCGCTCCTATTTTACTCCTACTTTACTCCTACACTAGTCTTACTGTATTCCTACTCTACTCCAACTTCAATACTTCAATACTAATACTTTACTTCTACTTTACTTCTGCTCTACTCCTACCTACTCCTATTCTACTCCTACTCTACTCCTACTCTACTCTTACTTCTACTCTACTTCTACTCTACTTCTACTCTACTCCTACTCTACTTCTACTTTACTCCTACTTGTACTCCTACTTGTACTCTACTTCTAATCTACTTCTAATCTACTCCTACTCTACTCCTACTCTACTTTACTCCTTTTTTACTCCTACTTATACTTCACTTCTACTCTACTCCAACTCTACTGCAACTCTACTCCTACTCTACTCTACTCCTACTCTACTCCTACTTCTACTCTACTCCAACTCTATTCCTACTCTACTTCTACTCCACTCCTACTGTACTCCTACTCTACTCCTCCTTTACTCCTATTCTATTCCTTCTCTACTCCTACTCTACTTCTACTCTACCTAACTCCTACTCTACTCAACTCCTTCTTTATTCCTACTTTACTCCTACTTTTCTCCTATTTTACTCATACTCTACTCTTACTCTATTCTTACTCTACTCCTACTCTAAATCTAAATCACTTCTACTATACTCCTACTTGTACTCCACTTCTACTCTACTCCTACTCTACTCCTACTCTGCTCTCAGTCAAAATAATCGCAGCCGGAGTAGTCCTTTCCACCACACATTCCCTCTAGCCCCTCCGCATCTAAGTAAGCATTACATTCTCCTGTTACTAACCTTTCATCCCCTAATGTCGGACGTAGGGGAGAACTTACAAAATACTTTAGTTTAGCATTACCACAATTCTGATGAATTTTGAGGGACATTGAACGTGCAGGGTGATAATGTATGTTTATGACAAAGCTTATTTAAAAATTATTAATTATTAATAGTATTTTTGTAGAACATTTCGACTTTCTATTAAAAATGTTTTCAGGTTGCCTAACCGTGGTTAATGGAAAAATGACTTTTTTAAGCTACAAAACCATTTTTTGCAATTCTGTTTGATTCTCAAATTGATCCATATACTTTTTTTATTTTTGTAGAGTTATTTTTGAATTTTTTACAAGGTTTAGTTAGTATCAAATTAAATTTCCCATAATTTTTATCTTACCTTTCAAAATACATGCAAAAAAAATTTCAATCAAGTACTGAAATTTTTACTGCAAAGCTGGATTCATGACGAAAATTAACATAAAAAAAATCCTTGATATCTTACCGGGGAGCTGAGATATTGGCATTTATAGATATCAAGTTTATTTTTCTTGTTAATTTTCGTCATGAATCCCGCTTTTCAGTAAATATTCAAATGCTGACCAAAAGAAATTTTTATATGTGGTTTGGAGGGTTTTATCTAAAAACTATGGACAAAACTCACTTATTTGCGATATTCAATGGGCTCTGTGAGTCAAATAACTGAATGCGATGCTAAACTAAACCATGCATTTTAGCTTGAAAAAGTCATTTTTTAATAAATCACGTTCGGGCAACCTGAAAACTTTTTTTTAGAATGTCGAAATGTTCTACAAAAATACTAATTATAACATTATCTTTCAATTTGGGGTTAAGCATCTCGATTTTTTTTGACACCCTATTGTGTATACAATCTCACGAGAAATAGTCCTTATATTGCTGGTTTCAATGGAGTTACGTATATGTTCTCAACTAGAGACACAACGGAGAGCGGATTTCCGGAAATATACACTGGAGTATTATCTTTACCATTTATTCACAAATTTATTATTGAACAACAAACTGCTCAGCACGTGTTCAAAACCACCGGCCAACAATCTCGACAGTAACACTTTTTCTAATCTACTGAACACCCAGGAACGCATAACTTACTACCCTAAATTCAAGGGTCACGTTCGTATAGTATCAAAAGCCACCGAAGCAAGCAAAAAAACCCGTCACGAGACGACCCATAAAACATCAACAAAAATTTACACTCTTTGCCACCGTGGTGACATGACACATAGCCTACTGCTGCTGCGGTTTATGTGTAGTTGGCCAGCAAATACCTCAAACATCAACAATCAAAATCACAACCGGGTAGAAGTCACGAATTATCACACTCGGGTGCGCTCGGCAAACAATGCGTTGCGTAACGCGTTCGAGCTGCAAATTGGTTGTTAATTTTTATTTTCCACCACTCGCTACAGGGAGCCACGGTGACGGCATCTAACCGGTTCAGAGGATCGGATCGATGGATGACATTTTTCTTCGAAACTTATGTCTTGTTTTATTAGCCAATTGCCGCGGCGCATCGCATCGGAAGGTTGTTGGGGTTGATCTTCCGGTTAGGGTTACACTCGGAACAGGTTATTGTGTAATCGGTAGAAGAGGTCCAGTATAATAAAGAATACATTTGACGGAACCGACAATTATCCGTTCACATCAATCCAAGGTTGCAAGGTTAGAATAGGTGCAATTTTTGTTCATTCTTTACTCGACTCGGCAGATCGTAGATAGGAACCCCAATTAAGTGGCACACTTCGATCTTGATTGGTAGCCGTAATAAGGCAAGAGAACAACAAATCAAATCATACTTGGTGACTCCCTTGTAGCAAAAAAAACGCCATTCATTAGAATTCTATTTGACTGGCCGTTCCCATGACATTGAAGACGTTTGTAGGTTCGCTCTGTCTCTCACTAATTTCCGCTTGGTGCGTTCTGTCATTGTAGAGGGCAACGCGGTTTTTTACGACTCCTCGCAGAATGCGAGAGGAAATCGTTTCATTCGAGAGACTTTCAAAAAATTTATTCCACGAAACCGTCACCGGAAATCACCGGACAGACAGGTAAAATAATTTAAGAAATCAATCTTCAAGGTTAACGCAAAAGTAGTGAAATTGAATTCTTCATACAATAAAAGTTTTGAGGGATTTCACGTAAACTCAGCTATTGATCAAAACGTCTACTGTAATATGTTAAAGCGCAAGCTTGCATACGATTACCACATCGTTGAAACCGAAGCCAGAGCGCCCGGCCAGAAGCGTTGAACCTGCGTCCGTCGTCCGAGCGCAAAGTGGTGACGCAAGAGGTCCCAATTTTCAAAAATTGAATGAGGCAAACTTATTGAGAGCACTGTTATCGTTTGATGTTAGGCGAACGCGAAGGCGGTTCGATTCAGTTGGTAATAAAGAAAATGCGTTAATCGAATCTGATCCGAGCGTACATAAAAACATAAAAGAAGAAACTGATCAGCAATTTTCCGATTTCTCCCCGTAGATGGTGATGGGGCAATATTTTATGAAATTGCTCAATTTATGAAGAGGCTAAATCTATTCACTGAAACTCGATTTTCAACCATGTGTCGCGTGATGGCTTTGGGCTTCTAAATTTCAAGGTTCGGAACTTTAAAACCCTTTTGCTGGTTTCACATTTTATTTTTATGTTTTTTTTCTTCCTCGAACATATGATCAGCCAGTCGGGGATTCCTCTCTGCAGCAGCCGCGAACGTGAACCCCGATTCGTTATGATGGTAATTATAGATAATTTTCTTGCACGTAATAAGTATCCAATACCAATGACCATTGCAATTACGGCAGTTGTGATTACCTGTTGATAGTGCATTAATACGCGATATTTCAGCGCTAGCTAAAAACTTGGCGCGT
Source organism: Wyeomyia smithii (assembly GCF_029784165.1). Taxonomy (NCBI): domain Eukaryota; kingdom Metazoa; phylum Arthropoda; class Insecta; order Diptera; family Culicidae; genus Wyeomyia; species Wyeomyia smithii. The sequence continues at coordinate 3,337,817 of NC_073694.1, forward strand.
GGGCGCGATGGCTAGCGATCGTTGACCTCGCACCGGAGGGTTAGGGGCATGGAAAACTTGGTCTGACCCCTCGTACGATACGGGATCCGAGGGCAATTTAAACAGTGATGCTCGAACCAAACTTAGCGTGTTTGAACTTGATCGTGAAATCGGGTTAGTAATTGGTTTTTCTGATTGTAGCCGTTTTTTGGTGGAATTTAATTTTCATCTTGAGCTCAGTGATGCAATACAGCAAGAGCAATACGTCAATTTGATCATTTTATAGCACAAAATAGTAACAGTCATTGATATTATAGATATTATGGAACGTAGAAATCCATACGATAGCAATAAATGTTAATGAATGTTAATAAATGCAAAAAATCAAGCCGTGTTCGTAAAAACGCAACTGGGCTATTGCATAAAATGTCCTCCGGCAACTCGTGAATTATCACATCCGATCGTTCCCATAAAACAACTCAACACTCTGCGGCATCAAAACGAAACGGCTTTTCCCCTTCATCGGATCGAACCGAAATTTGTGTCGCACGCGATCAACTATTCGCACCCGATTGATTGCATAAGCCATTCGTTCGATCCTCGCTGCAAAATATCCCGCTATCGAATGTGGACTCAAATCCGTACGCGGCTTGAGCCTTAAGGTCGATTGCGTAAAACTTTCACCAACCTGCCGCTCGAATCGTGGTCCGTGATGAAGTAGGAAGGATGCGAACGATCGAGGGCAACCTCTTCGGGATCTCGGAGCTTTTATCTCGCACCGCTACTCGCCTTGGGCACTTTTGCTGGGCGCGTATGTGTGGACACTTCATCAGTGGAGTTGGGCTTTGTGTTTGATGAATTTTTTAACCTGCCAACTCTACCCGAAACAAGTTTTGTCCAGTTGTTATTTACGTAACAATGAAACTGAACGTCAATAGCCACGTAAATCTCGTTGAAGCATTAAAGCCTTGAGGCCATTTGTCAATTGGTCGCTAATATTCTCACCTTCTAGCGAAAAATGTTATTCTTCATTTATTGTTTGCATTTTTCGACCTCACGTCGTGGTAATATTTACCCCTTATTCCAAACTAAACGTCAGTTCCGTGCCTCGTGCAAGTGCATGACACATGAACCAAATGTCAGCCGCTAATTTGACATCCCGTTGAGATTAGCTCACTAGTACAGTTTCCAAGTACGGATAGCTCTTCTGTCAGTTGAGATTATCGCTTTGTGCTTGCCGTGCCGTTTGAGGACAATGGGGTATTGTTTTTTTTCGCGAACTCATTCAACAGAACACATTCTGTAGACGACTGAATAGATACCGATCCTCTCGACATTCTCTCGCTAAATTTACCCGCAAAAATGATAAAGTCCAACCTGGGGCTGTCAAGCCCCCTACGAGGGAGTATGCGAATAAGGCGAGACATAATGGTGACAGTGAGATTCACCTGTAACTTGTAATCATGGGCTGGGCTGTGACGTGACGTGGGAACCGCATAAACAAAGTAGGCACTGCAAAGCAGTAGGCTATCACCAAAAGTGCACGATTGTCAAGTCAGCTGTTGTAACAATAGAAAAACTAAGAATTTGTTTGTTAGTCTGATTTCGCGACAGAAAACGGATCCGGTTTTAATCTGCATCGTACCATGATTAAAAGCTTTCAATTATGTAGCTACAAATTTTTCCCGCTCTTCATTCCTGAGGATAAATAAATCTTCATCCGTTCATCCTCGGGAAGGGCAACCCAAAATTAACGAACCACGTAAAAGCAGCTGGACCCCACGTGCTGCGGGCGAAAGGAGGTTAGGCAGCAAACAACCGGGCGGTGGAAGAAATTTGAATGATTCTCACGAGTAGTGAATAAACCTCATCGGAAATTAAGCCAAACAAAGAAACGCTTTAAATGGTGGTAATCAAATTACATGCCTAACCTCACCACGGTAGAATGGTTTGCCCATTTGGTAGCGAAATTTGTAGCGTTTTAGTGGTCTCCCTTTTCCGCGCTCGTCATTCGCACCGATCTGTGTACGTAATTCAATGGTGACCGTGAATGTTTGTGGCCTACAGACTGAAAAATTAGTTGAATTTCAGCCGTGAAGTTCGATTATCGCCAAATAGCACCGTTTGAAACGATTGGATTGGAAGTATATTTTGTAGTCGGAAGGTGGATAGGGATTGTGACTCCATTTCATACAGTTCGTAATTAATTTCGAAATAGAAAAATGATAATGAACAGCTAAAAAATTAAATAATAAATACACAGACAATGAAACTGTTATATGGAAAAAGTAAAAACATGGAGACGGAGCAAACCAAATACTGGCAGTCGTATTTAAAGCTGGCAGGGCTCCTTGTTGCCGCCGACTGTCCTAACCGACGTTCGAAATCGGCATCAGAGAGCTTAATCGCTGTCGTATTTGAACCAGAGAAAGTATATTCCTTTGCTCTTCCTTTCTAAAGTTCATGTTAGGGGAATAACTCTTCACTACAAAGGAAAGCGTTCGAAAGTCAATGTTATTTGGGGAATTATTCTTATTACGACAATACTGTCTAATTGTACTCTTTAATCAAAAGTTGAATATAAAAACATTTCATTGAAACACGAAATTTTTTTGTAGATCTCTTTGGTCTGTCTTGAGACTTTTCTGTTGAGTATTCTGTCGAAACTTTCTTTTACATCTTGTACGTTTCTGGAGTACTGTTCCCCTCTATCACTTTTAACAACACACAGTTACTCTCTAACAGTTACATCCGAATCTCTCGCTTCTCTGATCATATCGGCATATTTTTTGCTCATAAGTTCAGATAAAGCGTCTTTTTCTCGTAGGTATATCCGTGCAAAGCGAGTTTCCAGTTAGTGTTATCGAATTTTGCGGCTATTAAAGCATCTTTTACACCTTCTATAGCATTTGATTGTGTGCTCAACGGAACCGGTTTTCGAATTTTAACGCCTTTGTTTTCCCATGTTTTTATGAAACTGTCTCCTTGGAATGGCAGGCCATTGTCACTATGGATTGCAGGGTGATATTCCCAGATCTCAAGTTCTGTTTACGACCCCTCTGATACTGTCACAATATCAGTACTTCTTATTTCAATTACGTGTCAGTACCGTAGATGTTCACGACCACCAAAAACTCTATTCATCCGCATCCATTGAATAACATCAAAAAGGAAAGGATCTCCCGATCCTTCTGAAAGTTCGAGGCTAGTTAAGGGAATGGGTGGATTTTTTTGTGAGAGCTAAAAACATGTCCCACAACCATATACGAACGTTTCTACCTGCTTTGCCAGTCCGGACCACCGAAAACAAGCCCTCGAAATCATTTTCATGACAGCTGCCCCCATGTGTCCTTGATGCGCTTGATGCAGTGCTTTTTGTCGTAGGATGTTTGGGAGTATAACTTGGTCTTTGAAAAAAAAAAACTAACGCTTCTAATACCTGAGATTTCTCCTTCCTGATTCGTATCTTTTTTGACTTTTTCTCCAGTGTTGAGTTCTAGACTAGAACTAGAACTTCTAGTTGCCTCACATACTTGTTTCAATTCTTCGTCTCCCCTCGATATCTACCCAGGTGAGCTCAATCTTACCCGTGATGTTTCTCTGAGGACTCATCTATTGGATCGTAATTCATCAATTCGTTAAACGTCAATTGCTTGAAAATCTGTTATCAAACGAGAGTATGCATCGGCCACGTTCATTTCTCCTGGTACTCTGGTGCTTCCACGCGTGAGACTGCTCGTTTCCCGATTCTACCCAAGTAACAATATCAGTTTTACGATGCACTTGAAGAAGTCCTTTAAAACAGGGCATAAATCTTATTATTCTTACAAATTGCTACAAATCAGCCGTAAAGTCCTCATAAGATCGAAGAGGCCCATGCTAGAGAAGGTGCTCGAGAATAGTTCCTAAAGTTCGCTTAAAAATCTATATTTTTATCGATATTTACTCATAATAACATTCAGGAGTTACTCACAACCATAAAAAAACTATAAAAAATTTCTAGAGTTTTATAAATTAGGTTCACGATGCTTCTTTGTAGCCTATTTCGCTTGGAACAGAATTTATTTATTTATTAACATAGAGCAATTTATGAAACAAACCCCATCGATCTACTTCTTCTCCAAAATGAATGACATCGTAGTCGTTAAATAAAAGAGGTAGGTAAATCTTCACGTAGTTTATACGTATTATGTGGCAAAAAAGTTTGTAATTTTCAACGCGCCATGATATTACTGCCAAATAAATAATTTATTTAGAAAATTAGAAAAATATCTGAATTTTCGTTAAGTTCAGGTTTCTGGACTATGGAAAATTTTACTAAACTTTGTGTTCATCATAATCAACATTCACTACTAAACTGCAAGAATTATTAGTAGCATTGAGAATCACGGTCTTTTATTACCGTTTAATTACCAATTGCTATTATTTTGACGGAGTTAATCGCAGTCTGTTCGCCATATTTGTCGAGGGTTTTATATTAATCCCTTATAAGACCGCTCCTAACTAAAACTTCTTGTGCGAGACTGATGAGATTTTTTTAGTATCTCGATAAGTTGGCATTTAATTATTGTATTCTCGGAAAAGAATACTTGCACTTGAATAAAACTTGTTTGAACTTTTCAAGACAAACAAATTTTATCTGGAATAGCTCCCACTACCGTTTGATAGCTGTTTGTTTACAGTCAAGCATCGAGCTGATTATGAGCTCGAACGGATGGAGATATGGGCCTTAAAACATAAATGAGCAAAATGAAGAAATGCAACATAATGCATGAAGCAGGAGCATGAATACCATTTTTTGATGCTTATTCACAACGAAAGTATACACGCTTAAATGATTTGAAATAATATGATGTAGATTGACTTGACTTAAGGAGTTAGTTGTTTGAATGAGCTGAAAAATGTTTGTTTATTTTAGATTCTTTCCATTCACGAATGTTTTCTCTTTCATGAGACAAAATGGGTTTAAGAAAAATTTTTGGGCGCATTTTCAAGACAGATTCATCTTAAAGATAAGTACCATAAAACTATCGTAAAACTCTCATGAAGTATTATGGATGTTTCTTATAGGTATTTTAAAAGGGATATTAGGTGGGTCTAAAAACCGCTCCTCAGGTTCATTAGACTTATTGATGAAGAAATTTTACGGAGGACTCTTAAAGTGTTCCTCAATTACTCTTGGAAACTGCTGATAAATAAAAACCACAAGTTCTTAAAAAATCTTGTGATAAAACTCGATATATTCAGTACTCTAAATATTTAAAAATGCAGCTCTGTCTGTCTGTCTGTCTGATTCATATAGGCTTGGAAACTACCGAACCGATCGGCATGAAATTTTGTATATGTTAGGGGCCGGGAAAGGTGACTAAGATAGTTCGAGACCCCTCCCTCTTCTGGAAGGGAGGGGTCCCATACAAATGAAATACAAATTTCTGCATATCTCGAATACTAACCAAGCAAATGGAACCAAATTCGATATGTGGATGTTTTTAGGAGTAACAAATATGTCCATGTTGGTTCGACACCCTTCTCTCTTCTGGAAGGGAGGGGTCCCATACAAATTAACACTAATTTCTGCATATCTCGAGAACTAACCAGGTAAATGGAACCAAATTTGGCGGGTGGATGTTTTTGGGGATAACAAATAAATCCATAATGGTTTGACACCCCTCCCTCTTCTATAAGGGAGGGGTGCCATACAAATGAAACACCAATTTCGCACAGCTCGAGAACCAATCAAGCAAATATAACCAAATTTTGCAGATGAATGTTTTTAGGGGTAAAAAACATGTCCATAATGTTTCGACACCCTTCCTTCTTCTGGCATGTCTCCAAATACCATTTTGAAATCCAAGATGGCGACTTCCGGTTTCTGAAAAACAGCGGCAAATGACCAAATACCAACTAATATGAGTGCTTCTTTAACCAGAATGATGCTCAGAGGCCAAAAATTTTCTCCTAACGCCATTTGAAAACCTAAGATGGCGACTTCCAGTTTGTGAAAAACAGAGGCAATTGACCAAATACCACCCAATATGGGTATTTGAGGAACTGTTATGATGCATTAAAGCCACAAATAGACCTCAGACAACATTTTAAATTGTAAAATGGCAACTTCCGGTTTCTTAAGAACAGCGGAAAATGACCAAATACCACACAATATGGGTACTTCTGGAATCGTAATGATGCACTGCAGTAGCAAATCGACCTCAGACAACATTTTGAATTGTAAGATGGCAACTTTCGGTGTCTGGAAACATCACAGACACCATTTTAAATTTAAAGATGGCGACTTCCGGTGGCTGGCAAACAGCCGAAAATGACCAAATACCATTCAATATAAATGTTTCCGGACCCAGAATGACACCTGAAAGTCAGAAATTAATTTCACATACCATTTTGAAGTCCAAGATACCGACTGTGAAAAACAGCCTAAAGTGGCCAAATACCACCCAATATGAGTATCTCCGGAACCAGAATGATGCAAGGAGCTGAAAGGTGACCTCAGACACCATTATGAATTGTAAGATGGCAGCTTCCGGTTTCTGGAAAACAACCGAAAATGACCAAACACCACCCAACGTGGGTGTTTCCTTAACCAGAATTACGCTCAGGGGCCAGAAATTGTCTCCAGATGCCATTTTAAAATCCAAGATGGCGACTTATGGTTTCTGAAAAATAGCCTTAAGTGACCAAATTCCACCCAATATGAGTATCATCGGAATCAGAATGATGCCAGGAGCTAAAAATTTACCTCAGAAATATTGTAAAATGGCAACTTCTAGGAAACAGCCGAAAATAACCGAATACTACTACATATAGACATTTCCGTTATCGAAATGATGGAAAGAAGCCAAGCATTGACCCTGGACACGATTATGAATTCGAAGATGACTACTTTCAGTTTCTGTACCCAATATATTTCCGGAATAGAGGTGATGTACAAAAGCCAAAAATCGAGGATGTTGTCATTCCGATAAAACCGATCATTTCAAACGATGTACACAAATCGCAAGGAATAAATGAATTTGATATGTTTAAATCTATACCTATAAAAATGCAGTCCGGTCTGTCTGTCTGTCTGTCTGATCCATATAGGCTCGGAAACTACCGAATCGGTCGATGTGAAAATTTGTATGTAGGGATTTTAGAGGCCGAGAAAGGTTCCTATGATAGTTTGAGACCCCTCCGTCTTCTGAAAGGGAGGGGTCCCATACAAATGAACCACAAATTTCTGCACATCTCAAAAACTAACCAAGCAAATGGAACCAAATTTGGCATCTGGATGTTTTTAGGAGTAACAAATATGTACATTATGATTCGGCACCCCTCCCTCTGCTGGAAGGGAGGGGTTCCATACAAATGAAACACAAATTTCTGAACATCTCGAGAATTAACCAAGTTAATAGAACCAAAATTTGTAGGTGGATGTTTTTAGGGGTAACAAATATATCCATAATGGTTTGACACCCCTCCCTCTTCTACAAGGGAGGGGTCCTATACAAATGAAACACAAATTTCGCACAGCTCGAGAACCAATCAAGCAAAAATAACCAAATTTGGCAAGTGAATGTTTTTAGGTGTAGCAAACATTTCCATAATGTTTCGACACCCTTCCTACTTATGGCACGTCTCCAAATACCATTTCGAAATCCAAGATGGCAACTTCCAGTTTTTGCAAAACAGCGGCAAATGACCAAATTCCACCCCCAATATGAGTATTTCCGGGATTATTATGATGCACTGAAGCCACAAATCGACTTCAGACAACATTTTGAAGAGTAAAATGGCGACTTCCGGTGTCTGGAAAACAGCCAAAAATGACAAAATACCACCCAATATGAGTGTTTCTTTAACCAGATTGACGCTCAGAGGCCAGAAATTGTTTCCAGATGCCATTTTAAAATCCAAGATGGCGACTTTCGGTTTCTGAAAAACAGCGGCAAATGACCAAATACCACCCAATATGGGTATTTCTGGAATTTTTATGATGCAATGAAGCCACAAATCGACCTCAGACAACATTTTGATTTGTAAAATGGCGACTGTCCGGCGGTGTCCGAAAAACAGCCTAAAGTGACCAAATATCACCTCATATGAGTATCTCCGGAACCAGAATGATGCAAGGAGCTAAAAATTGGCCTCAGACACCATTATGAATTGTAAATGGAATCAATGAATTCGAAATGTTTAAAATTATTAAATTAAACACTAAAATAGGCGGGACGAAGTTTGCCGGGTCAGCTAGTGTTTTAATAAAACTACCATAAAATTTAAATAAAACTAAATCGCATTAGGATTGTTACTTGGGTATGCTGTCCACCAAAAATGAACTCCTTTGATTCTGCATCCGTGCGAGTTGTGAATGGTTTGCACAACAATGCTCCACTCCTTATACCAGCGCGTTTTTCTGAGTATGTGAGTACTTTTTTCGGCAGGTGTCAAGGCTTTTGAAGGACACGCAGTTATGCGAAGCTTAGAGTCCGAATCATATTGAATTAATATGGCACCTAACTCATCAGGTTACGCATCGACGAATAGTTTTGTTTCATCTTCACAGTTGTGATACCCTAGCGTCTTGATAAGATTCCATGATTTGTCCTTCAGGTAGTTAAATTCGTCCTCCAGATTTTGATTCTCCTAAATAGCGGGTGCTCTCTGAGGTATTATTCTCTCAATATATGTTATTGTACCTAGGAAACCTTTGACCTCTGCTTGTGTCTCCGGTTTGAAAGCATTTTTTCTTCCGCTCTTTTTTTTTCTATCTTCGATTTGTTATCCGTAAACTGGAAGAGTAAAGTTTAAAATCTCGACTTCTTGCTGTCCAAAAGAGCAATATGCGAGTTTTTCAAATTTCTCCTAGGCTTCCTGTAGATTTTGGTCATCCTGTGTTCAGCCATACGCCAAAACGTCATCCAAATGATTCACAGTATCTTTACATTCCGAAAAAAGATGGTTTGCATAACCTCTTGAAGTATATCCGGTGCATTTGTAAGTCGAAAAGGTAGTCGACAGCATCTGTAGCCTGCATCACTTGTGACAAAATTTGTCAGATGTCTTGATTTTACGCCCAGGACAATGTGGAAAAATGCGATTGTGAGGTCAACCGTGTAGAAATACTTGGCTCTATGTAGTTCCAGTAATATAGACTTCAATTATACCAGATTTAAGTATTTTAACATTTAAGAGATGATTTTGGGTCATTATGGAACAATTCTGAGACACTTAGTTTCGAAACTCTCTGAAAGCAAGGCAATAACTTATCGAAAAAGTGCCAAAAAATGTGTAAATTGTTAAATTCTCATAAAATTGTCACTTTGAGCAAAACCGGTTTATCGTGCATAGTTCGTCATCAATCGTTGAGCTGTTCAAGATTGTATATGAAAATGGTGTAGCAGTTTGGTCAGCTCGACGCTTAGGATAACATGCAGATTAATGATATTGTCATTTTTTGCACTAAATGCTATTGCCATACTTTGTGCACTTCAAAGTACGAAAGAAAAGTGTGAAGTTGACTGTCAGAATGGGGGTTTGTATTGAGGGGTTATATTTACTTTCAGGTCTCATTTTACCAAAACTAAAAGTTTGATATGTCGCAAACCAAGTTTCAGAACCATTGTGCATATGGTCAGGTTCACCGGGGCACCCAATTTTTGCTTTATTAACCTCGGCAAGAGTGGAAAACTTGGCTGTAGAGCTACTCATAGCGGATGACTCTTGATTCTTCCGGAAAGTTTCATGTTTGAGAACTAAACATTCGTACACGTTATTATCATTTTTCGGATGGCAGCACCGTAATGTCGTCTACATGGATACTGAAAAATATGTTTCACCTTTCAGCAGTCATGTCTGGGCCTTGTCGTCAGTTGATTCTGACGTTAAGTATACATTATATTAACAGTGTATAAATTAGTTCGACTTTTACTCACGCGCAGCGACAATCATGTCCGATAAATTCTGCAAAAGTCAGGTATCTTGTTCTAGTCATCTTTGCTTGAAGATAAATGGTAAAAATATTGTAACGCCTAAACGTGAATGTGGATCTAAATTGTTATTATTGTGAACGTATCTTTGTAGGGGACTCGTGCCTAGATTCTGGCGCTCTACCTATCTATTAGTCTGTGGACATAAGGGAACGGGTTTCCGGACTCTGATTCTTTTGTTCTCCCAATGCGAAATGAATGCTGAGCTCTGAAATGAAGGTCCGTTGTCTCTCTGTAGCACCAGAGGACGACCCCATGGTTGGAAAACTTGGTTCAAAGCGGCGTTAGTACTCTCCGCGTCTGTATTCCGCATTTCAAACACCATTAGATATCGCGAGTACGTGTCCACAATCACCAGAAACTCACCACTTTCAAACCCAGCAATACAAAGCAAATCTATCTGAATAACTTCCCACGAACTCTCAGGTAGATCTCGGCTAGAAAGCAGAAACGGGGGGTTCTTTCGTGCCAGTACTGCACACGTCTCGCAATTTTCAACGAACTGAATGACCTATTTGGACATTCCCGGCCACCAGAAGAATTCTCGCATTATTCTTTTCATTGTGATTTCTCCAACGTGCCCCTCGTGAGCAGAAGCCATTGCTCTGATTCTGAGACCCTAGGGCAGCACGGTCCTATCATCTTTGAAGACAAGGGGACCGAGAAAATGTAGTGCCTTTTTCTGTGCGTCGAACTTTCGCGAACGTTCTGACCAGCGATTCGATCGTACTGCCAACCTAACGCCAATCAGCTTCTCGTCTCGAGCAGCGAACTTCTTGATCTCCTCCCGAGACATTTCCATGTTTCCAACGTCGAGAGTAAACAAGAAGTTATTTGTGTCATCTTCCTCGAGCGGTTCTGCATCATGGGTTACTCTTACTAGCCGTGACAAAGCATCAGCCACGTTTTGATCGCCTGGAACTCTCCTTACGACAAAATCATAGGGCTGCAATCTCAAGGCCCATGTTTCGGCTCGTCAAATCGCCATTTTCCCAAGACGGTGATTTGTGTTGAAGAAAAATTCGTTCACTTCAGCATCAGTATAAATGACAAATGATCGACCAAGCAAATAATACGTGAACCGATCCACAGCCCCAACAATTGCGAGAGCCTCTTTTTTTTTTTTTTTTTTTTTTTAAGGGGGGATTTGTTAGTAGCTTAAGTATTTATGATAAATATTAGTAAATAATGAGTATGTGTGTCCAATCACAAATGGTGACTTCTCAACACTGTTAGAAATTTGTAATTTTAATTGTTAGGATTTGTTTGCTTTCGCAATTAGGACTTATCATTCGTAGGGATTTAAACCTACTTGTCAGAAAAGGGGAAGTAAACTTACAACTAACTTAATTGCTAACTTATTGGCTATAAAGAGAGCTTATCGTAGCAATTGAGGATTGCAACGATTTTTGTCGAAAATTGTTAATAATTTTATTTGACATAGCTTCTAATGGTTCAACACCAGTAAGTCTATGTAATTCGAGTGTACCAAACCAAGGAGGACGCTTCAAAATCATTTTCAGAATTTTATTCTGAATCCTTTGGAGCGTTTTCTTCCTTGTTGAACAGCAACTTGACCAGATCGGTACAGCATAAAGCATTGCTGGTCTAAAAATTTGTTTGTAAATCAAAAGTTTGTTCTTTAAACAAAGTTTAGAATTCCTGTTAATGAGAGGATATAAACATCTCGTATATTTGATGCACTTGGCTTGTATACTCTCAATGTGCTCTTTGAAAATAAGTTTTTTATCATAAATTAGTCCCAAGTACTTAACCTTGTCGGACCAACTTAAAATAACCCCATTCATCTTGACAACGTGATTATTGTTTGGCTTGAGGAAAGAAGCCCTAGGCTTATGCGGAAAAATTATCATTTGAGTTTTAGAAGCATTGGGAGAGATTTTCCACTTTTGCAAGTAGGAAGAAAAAATATCTAAACTTTTCTGCAATCGACTGCATATGACACGAAGACTTTTTCCTTTTACGGAAATGCTTGTGTCATCGCAGAACAATGACTTTGTGCATCCTGGAGGCAAATCAGGAAGATCTGAAGTGAATATGTTGTACAGGACTGGACCCAAGACTGAACCTTGAGGCACACCTGCTCTGACAGGAAATCTATCAGATTTTGAATTCTGATAGACAACCTGCAGAGTTCGATCAGTAAGATAATTTTTTAAAATTTTGATTAGGAAAATTGGAAAATTAAAAGTTTGCAATTTCGCAATCAAACCTTTATGCCAAACACTGTCGAATGCTTTTTCTATGTCTAAAAGAGCAGCTCCAGTGGAATAACCTTCAGATTTGTTAGCTCGTATCATATTAGTAACTCTGAGCAATTGATGAGTTGTGGAATGCCCATGGCGAAATCCAAACTGTTCATTTGCAAAAATTGAATTTTCGTTGATGTGTGACATCATTCTGTTAAGAATAACTCTCTCAAACAGTTTACTTATTGAAGAAAGCAAACTGATTGGTCGATAACTTGAAACTTCAGCTGGGTTCTTATCCGGTTTTAAAATGGGAGTAATTTTTGCATTTTTCCATAATTTGGGAAAATATGCAATTTTGAAGCAGCAATTGAAAATTTTCACCAAAAAATCCATTGTGCTCTCAGGGAGATGTTTGATTAGTATATTAAAGATTCCATCGTCACCAGGTGCTTTCATATTTTTGAAATTTTTAATAATTGATTTAATCTCATTCAAGTTAGTTTCAATTATTTCTGCAGGTAAAAAATTCTGGGAAGAAATTAAATCAAATTGACGTGTGACTTCATTTTCAATTGGACTCACAAAATTCAAATTTGAGTTATGAACACTCTCAAACTGCTGAGCAAGTCTTTGAGCCTTTTGTTCATTGGATACAAGAAAACGTTCACCATCTTTTAAAACCGGAACAGGCTTTGAAGGTTTCTTAAGAATCTTCGACAGCTTCCAAAATGGTTTTGAATATGGTTTCAATTTTTCAACTTTAGTCTCAAAATTTTGATTTCTCAGAAGAGTAAATCTATGTTTAATCTCTTTCTGTAAATCTTTATAAATAGTTTTAAAAACAGGGTCACGAGAACGTTGATATTGACGTCTGCGGACATTTTTCAAACGAATTAGAAGTTGAAGATTTTCGTCAATTATTGGTGAATCAAATTTCACTTGAGCCTTTGGAACAGAATAATTCCTGGCATCAACAATTGCACATTTTAATGCTTCCAAAGCGGAATCAATATTCACTTCGTTTTGCAAATCAAGCTCATTATTGAAATTTCTCTCAATATAATTTTTGTATCTTTCCCAATTAGCTTTGTTATAATTAAAAACAGAGCTCATAGGGTTTAAAACTGATTCATGTGATAAAGAAAAAGTTATTGGAAGATGGTCAGAATCAAAGTCAGCATGTGTGATCAAATCACTACATACATGACTTTGATCTGTCAGCACCAAATCAATTGTTGAAGGGTTTCTTACAGAAGAAAAGCATGTAGGACTATTCGGAAACAAAATAGAATAGTATCCTGAAGAACAATCATTGAATAAAATTTTGCCATTGGAATTACTTTGAGAATTATTCCATGAACGATGTTTAGCGTTTAAATCGCCGATTATGAAAAATTTCGAACGATTTCTGGTGAGTTTTTGTAAATCACCTTTAAAATAATTTTTGAGCTCGCGTGTGCATTGAAATGGTGAATATGCTGCGGCAATCATGTTTGAACTTCAATTCCCAAAGTTTCAATAACTTTCGTCTCAAGATGGGGAAGAGCACGATGTTTGATTCGGCGATGAATAACAATTGCAACTCCACCGCCGGAACCCTGAATCCTATCATATCTATGAACCACGTAATTGGGATCATATTTTAATTTTATGTTAGGTTTCAAAAATGTTTCAGTAATAATTGCAATATGCACATTATTTACTGTTAAAAAATTAAAAAGCTCATTCTCATTGGCCTTCAATGAGCGAGCATTCCAATTTAATATTTTAATTGTTTTATTTAAAATCATTGCTAAATTTTAAATTAGAAACAATTTTAATAGTAAAATTTGTGCCTATTTGAATGGCTTCAAACATTGATTTTGCCTGCAACATGGCGTTCATAAGATCGAACATTGCCTGTTGCAAAAAAGAAAGTTTACCTGCCGTAATAGGCCCCAGGCAGTTGACATTAGAAAAAATATTTTCGGCAGCAATATTAGCTGGAGTAATAGGTGTACAATTATTTTCTAGCGTGTTTTGCTTACCCATATTAACGGTCATTTTCGAACTACCAACACTAGGCGGTATAACGTTCGAACTACCTGTAACCTGTGCATAAGTTAAACGGGTATGCAAAGGAGTAGGTAAACTATGCGTCACTGGTACGCTTGGAGAATTTTGTTTTGAAGTTGGTTTTAATTGAGAAATTGAATTTTGTTTACCTTGCCTTGCCTTAACAATTGCTAAACGGACTGGGCATTGATAAAAATTTGACATATGGTTGCCGTTACAATTCGCACAGCGAAAATTTTTACTCTCTTTCACAGGACATGTGTCCTTTTTGTGAGAAGAGTCTCCACAATTAAGACATTTTTGGTCCATGTTACAGAATTTGGAACCATGGCCATAACGTTGGCAAGTACGGCATTGGGTGATATGCTTTTCACCTCCGCCATACTTCCTATAAGTTTCCCACTTTACACGCACATTATACAAAGCATGTGCTTTTTCAAAATATTTTAAGTTGTTAACCTCATTGCGGTTAAAATGAATTAAATAATTAACAAGGGAAATTCCAGTTCTCTGACTGTTTTCGCCTCGTGATTTTTGTTTCATTAGAATTACTTGGGTAGGGGCTATGCCAAGTAATTCTGTTAAAGTAAGTTTGATCTCATCAACGGTTTGATCGTTGGTGAGACCTTTCAAGACAACCTTGAACGGCTTGGCGTTCTTGGTGTCATATGTAAAAAATTTGTACATCTTGTCAGTTAAATACTGAACAAGACGATCACGACCCTTTACTGAGTCGGCTAATAAGCGGCATTCACCTCTACGGCCAATTTGATAGGTAACTTTAACGTCAGAAACAAACGTTGAAAGTTCCTTTTTGAATATATTAAATTCAGAAGAAATAGTTACCACAATAGTTGGAACTTTCTCCTTTTTTAAAGATTTTATATTTTGTATAGTTTCATTATTGGTAACTTCCATTTCACCAGCTTCTTGCTCAGGCAAAATATCAAAAGGATTGTCACTACAGACACTCGATGTGTCAGAAAGAGATGCCTCTCTTTTCCTCCCCGCAGCGATACGAGGTTTCTTTTTCCGTCCAGCCATTTCAGGTGATACGAAAAAAGTTAAAACAAATGTTAAATTCAAAAGTAGGTAGTCTTGAGAATGACTGATGGGAAATAACTTTCAGGTAGTCTTTAAAAGACACACTGACAAAACACAAACTTTGAAGCTATAGGCAGTCAAAGACCAGTCCACAAGCAACCGAAAAAACGTCTGATCTGTAGGACAGTTCAAGACGCACTGATTGCGAGAGCCTCTTTCTGAGTATGTGGGTAACGACGCTTTGTTACCGTTAAGGCCTTCGACGCACAAGCTATTATTCTTGCTATGGCTGCATTGTTGTGTTGAACTACCTCTGCGCCTAGGCCAATGGGAGCAGCATCAACAAAAAGTATAGTTGGATCCGTTGCGCTGTAATATCCAAGTTCCTTTTCCTCGTCTTTAGAGCATCATTCCGCAAAAAGTTGAACTCCACCACCTCTTCCTCATTGGTCCAATAGGTCTCAACTCCCACAGTGTGTACTTCGTTCTGGCGGTTTTATGGTGAGTCGGTTAACGCCAATGTTATCAATATCGTTCGCGAAGTCCATGTGAGACCTCGTGATGATAGCGCCGCTCCTCCCTCTGCACTACTGCCGTTCGTATTGCACCTTCTAAAGCTATGTTGAACAGCAAGGGCGAGAGCTCGTCACCTTGCTTCAGACCATCTTACGTCACAAACGCGTCTGAAAATTCGCCCGCTGTCCTGACGTTTGATATGAAACCATCAAGCGTCGCACGTATGAGTTTAATCAGTTTTGTTCAAGAACCATATGCCACAGCACGTTGCGTTTCACTATATCTTACGCCGCTTAAGCCGTCTATAAACAGATGATGTGTCTACAAGTTGTGTTCTCGAAACTTGTCGAGAATCTGTTTCAAGGTTAATATCTGGTCCGTTGTAGACCTAAGAATCTATGACGTCTGAAAAGTGCCGGCCGTCGATCAGCATGTGGTCGAAACTGGGAACAAACCGCTTTATTGGGGTGTCTCCAGGTGTGCTTCGGAATGTTCAGACGTGCAGAATGGGTCAACAAATGGCCATTACCCTAGCCGCGGCGATGTTTATTAACCTCAAGCCGTTGTCGTTGGTGGTTGTGGGCACTCTCCATACGTTTTCTCCAAGAGCAACAATATCAAAGCATGTCACGTATCTGCGGACAGTTTAAGAGGGTATTTGCTCATTTGTAGTAGAATTAAATTGAAACATAGCCTATTCTCAATATTCAACTTCAATCTACTATGACGCTCAATAAGAAATTTATTTAACAATGGTATCCCGGCTTAAATACGATTTTGCAAACGGAAATTTGCAAATGCATGATCACACTTGTAAGTTATCATCGCATCATCACGGGACTCCTCACTGGACACTCTCCCGCTCTCTTTCATTAAAAGAAAATCGGCAATGTCCCAACCGACAATTGCTGCTTCTGCAACGCTGAAACTGAGAGCTCAGCGCATTTGCTCTGCTTTTGCGGAGCTCTAGCTTCATCGGGGTTCATCTTCTTCGGAAGTTACCTCTACACTAGGTATGGACACTAGGTTAGGTATGGAGCACCAATCCTAAAACGGTCACTGGTTTCATCAACCATGTTGTTCCGAGTTGTAGGCCACACTTGTGGCATAGGCATACAACCAACTAGCTCAACTCCATCAATCAGTTCGAGCATCCTGTAATCTATGTGAAGCGATCGGGGCCAGCCACAAAAGACAATCATTCCTGTCGCAGTGGCATTTGCTCCCAATGCCCTTCAGGCATACATAAAAAAAACTCTTATTTTTATTACACGCTATCGACTCTAATTGGCCAGTTTTATTGATAAGAGGGACTTTTTTTTGTTAAGAGGAAGTGACGCAAAAGTGTTATAGAATTCTGCTCGAAACTGTAAAAAACGAGTACCAGCTATTTAGATTTATCTAGATTATCCGGTTTTTGATCATCCAATCTTTCTGATTTTTCATAATTTTTTTTTCCACATTTCATTTGCCTTGTCTCGCAAAACAGTCATCACTTTAGGTTTGGCATAAAATTTTGCTAATTTATTCCTCTCATCCGAAAAAAAAATCTCCTTTTGTCACACGAAATGCCTTTCTCTGATATCAACAAAATTGACATGGCAGTGCTAAAAACATTCAATAAAACGTTTGAAATACATCGTGTTCAAAACATGTCAAACGCGTGTTATAGAATTGCGCCAGATATGCGTTAAGTTTAAATACGTTTGTAAAACTCGTCAAACTAAATTTTTGACAAAATGTTCAAAAATGGTTAAGCCATGAAGCGTCAAGCTTAAAATCTGACAGGAACGTGTCGATAAAAACATTCTTAAATGCGTCAAGGGGCATCAAAACCGTGCTTAAAATGTTTCCATGGTTGATAACATGACAGAATTGGGTTACAAATATGGGTAAAATGTTGTAAATTGAACAGTCGAACATTTACGTTTCTTAACATTCAACCTCAAAAACCAGGATTCAATTGATAAAATAATCCAAAAAAGACAAACATACTAAAACACGTACCCAAAACGTGTTTCCTTGAAAAAACTACAGAGATGATTCAAAAACTTGTTGAAAACGTTTTTAAAATATTTGTAATGTGTCAAGAAATATATCAAAACATACAGAAAACGGTTGTACTCACCAGTAAATAATAACAGAAAACGGCAAATCGAAGTATTATCAAAATTGTCGAAAAAAAAAATACCAAAAAGATGTCAAGAACTCGTAAAAAATGTGTCGAAAGTGTAGAACTTTTTTTTGTAAGATTTGGACCACTGCGACCATTATTTTGATCTTTTGTGGTAAGTGTAGAACGTTAAAAAGAGTCAAAGTGTCAATAAATCTTATAAAATGATGCAAAACGTTGAAGCCGTGTCAGTTACGTGTTAAAAAGGAAATAAAACGCATTTATAATGTGTCAAAAAAGAGATAAAACTGTTTCTAAAAACTCTCAGAAAAATTGTAAATATTATACATAATAAAAGTACATTGAAAATCGAAAAAAAAAATGTAATCTAAAAATTAGCACATAATGCCGCAAATCAATACAAAATATATAAAAAATTACAGCAAAGAGCTATGCAAAACAATAGGCGGTAATCACTTAGAAAACCTCAGAGTGAGAAGGAATCCGCCTTTTTGCCACAATTTTAATAATTGTAGCAAAAACAACGCTAATCTGTAACTATTCACATACTGAAGGCAAAGAGAGCCCAAGACTCAAGAGCTACCTTTTTTTCCTTTGAATAACAGTCTCTCTGATAGTGGCAGTGGTAAAAACCCTCTTTTGTTATCTCGTTACCACCTCGACCTCACGCAGATAAAACGAAAGCGCAATTGTTATCCGGCGATGGTACACCACGGGTGAATTATTGGCGGCGTCTGCCGCTTAATAATTGTTGATGATCGCCCAAGGAGGAGAGTGTCTGAAAACTAGGTGTTAATAATGCCAATCTTTTTCAATCGTTACCAAACGGTAATTGCACACGCAATCATTTTTCGATCACAGTACGCTGTGACGGAAAGCACGTGGGGTTTACTCGTCTACTAGTGGCTCTACAGAATCCATCTCTTCATTAAATCATACGTTAATTTGAAGGGAAATTTCACAACATTTTCACTTTGCCTTTTTTTTTTGTATGCTATAATTACAGATTGAATGAACTGACTGTACAAGTGATACAGCTGTGAAACATAAAAGCAGATTTTAAAAACACACGAATCACACGGTAGATTTCGAAGGCCTTCAAAAATGGGTAACTCGGGTAGCATGAACGGTTTACCCGGGTACGACGATGCCTATCATCACACTCAGTACCACAACCAGCACCAGCGGTATCATGATATGCTCCGAAATGGCCATCGCGGAGCCCCGCCCGGTTGGTTGGAGTCCTATCAGCGAGAACTTCGCGGTGGTGGCGGCGGCGGTCATCGGACGTTCGACAATCGCCACAACCATGAACCACTGGGACATCGCGAGTCCACCAGTAGTGGACCGAGTCTACCACCGCCGATGAAGGTTCTTCCCGATATTCCCGGCAGGGTTGCGAAATTGCGACCTACCAACAATGGGAATATTCTGCATGCCGGAGGCACCATAAGCAAGAATAACAATCTACAACGCTCGAAGAGCATCTCGTCACCAACGTACCAGCAACATCAGCAGCATCAGGATAGCTTCGACGAATCGGTTGAGAATGGACTGCTGAACTCGTTGCCGTCGCACGTACTTATGACCCGCTCGCGGACGCAGGTCAACATGATGGTTTCTCAGAGCCGACGGGACTTCGAAAATTCTCCCTCGAGGCCGCGAGGTTTCGCACCCAACCAGAGAAAGCAAAGCTTCGAACATGGGACACTGAATGCGAAACGTTTTGGATCGGAACCGGATCTTAGAGTTGCCGGGGGTGGAAATGATCAGCAGGATGAAAATATGAACGGCGGTGCCGCTCAGGGACACCGAAACAGTAAACCGGTTCAGTCGAAAATTATCAAGGGAAAGAACAAAAAGAAAGCGCCGGTTCCACCGGTGGTTATAGAGAAAGTAAGTTTTTGAATGAGTTTTTTTTCTGATGACATTTACTAATTACGGATTTATTTCGCAGCGCGAACCAGAGCTCATTGAGAAGCAACGCATTATAGCCTACTCGCCATTGCGGAAAACCAACTCGGATGCTTCCTCAACGCTGCCATCATCGGACAGCAACAGCAACAATCCAAGCCGCAAGTTACGCCTCTTCAAGACGCGTGCCGAAACGAAGAAAAACCTCAACATCGCCAAACTGCCGGAAGCTTCCGACGCAAAATACTCGAAAAATACTCAACCAAACGCCGGCTTGAAACTTCAAGTCACGCCAACGAACAGCAGCAGTGCCTATAATAGACCGACCGGCCGCAAGGAACCGGATTACAGTATAGGCACCCTGGACAAACCCAAATCCCGGCTGAACCCAACGTCGTTTTTCCGGCGGGAAAAAACCTTCGACATTGGGGTACTCGAGCGTGATCGTGTGCTCCGAACAGAACATGTGCCAGAAATCAAGCCGACTATGTCGCCGCCGATTTCACGACGAAAATCCATCGTCAAATCTTTGCTGGAGAAAGATCAACAGGAGCAACAGCAACAACAACAACTGCAAAAACAGCAGCAGCAGCAGCAGAAACAACAACTGCACAGAGTTGCTTCGGCAGAACCCAAAATTAAGCCTAAAATCCAAGAGGAGAAACGCAAGCAATCGCAATCGTCACCGGTTGTACCCCCGATGACCGACTTCCAGAAAGAACTCCAACAGGCAACCAGGAAAAAGTCCACCCTCGCTGCGAGCAGCTCGAATCCCAGTCAGCAATCGCAGCCGAAAGCTCAACTGGGTCCGCGCAAGAGTGCCGACTCGAAACCAATCGCCAAGTCGGAACAGCAGAAAAACAGTCTCATCATAGCAGTGGAACCAAAGTCGGACCCAGAGCGGGAGATGACTTCCATTAGCCCGCCACCTCCACCTCCACCGCTACCGAAGAGCAGCTTCTACTTCGGCATGACCACGTCCGCTGATCCTTCTAAGAAGGAATCAAAAATCTCCCCGACTGTTCTAACGAAGGCCAGAATGATCGAAACTCGCGTTGATTCGGATCCCGAATCCATGGAAGACGATCGCGTTCGGTTGCTTGATGAGCCCGAAGATCCGGAAATGGACAAAACGCAGCTGGATGCAATCGATCGCTTCGCCGCTAGCCTACTGAATGGCTCCAAGTTTCATGCATCCGGCTCGGATTCGGCAGCCTCCTCTGAGGTTGACATCCGAACCAACTCCGGTGATGTCGACTCCGAAGGGCAGGAAATTTCACTCAAACTTCGGCCAACGCTTCCCCGCAAACAGTTTGAAATTCCACGCTTCAGTCCTGCTGCCGCCTGGCGGCTGTTGACCACCGAGGATGATTTTGGTAGAGATGCCACAGAGCTGTTCCCATTTGTGGAAAAGAAAACCATGTTACGCAGCTTGGAGACCGTCGATGCGGCTGCCGAAGACCGAATCGAGCGCATCTATCGTGAACCTATTCCTGGACTACAGGACAACAAAAGTGGGGATAGTGGCATTTCGGGCGATGCCGGACTTCCTGATATTGGAGAAACGCAGATGCACACTTCGAGCAAGGAACGCGATTCTCCGGAAAGTTCCCCAGTGGATGACACCACGAATAACGCCTGGTCCGCGAGTGCGCTCCGATTACAACCGTGGACGCCGCAGCAGGATTTGGAGGATGACGATGACACGACCGGGAGCAGCGACAATCGGCAGCTGATCGAGGAAACTCCGCTTAGCAGCGGACCGAATGATTTCTCCAGCAAGGGACACTTGTTCAGTCTATCGTTGCCACGTGAAACGCACCTATCGATATACGCAGGAACAGGAAACAGTGAAAAGGTAAATTCTATAACAACAACCTAGTAGATTTATTAACTTTTTCTTCCATTTTGTCAGGCTGAGAAACAAATGTTTAACAGTCTGCAAAAATTGCGCAAATCTGTGTCGGATGCGTTCACGAGCGATGCGGACGTCAGTCCACTGGAGAGTGGCGATAATTGGTTCCTCTCCCGGCTGGAGTCTCCGGCAGTCACTAAGCCGTACGAAAAACGCCAGCTCAGTCCAACAACTCCCAAACAGTCGCCTCCGGAAACCCCGGCCAACGGACTGAAGAAGGAAGAAACACAATTCGGAAAACCGGCAAAGCATTCCGCTATTTCCTACGTTGTAAGTGGAAAGCACATGATGTACCTGCCGAAGGATGCAACCAAAGTGATGTTAACAAATGGCAAAAACGACCAGAACAACAATAGCGTGCCAGCAGAAACGCCACCCGTCACTAGTAGCAAATTTCACTCGGAGAAGCGAAGGGAAAGCAAGCAAAACATGCAGGATCCGGTGCCCGATCCGGAAGAAAGTTTTCCGGTAAAAATTAGCCACCGCAAGAACCATCGGTTCACCTTCCAGAGTACGATCCGGCAGATCGAGAAACGGCGAGTAGCGGAGAAGCTATCCCGCGAGGCAGAAATCAAAGAAGCGATGCGACTGAGCGAATTGGAAGCGATGCGACGAGTCGAGGAAGAGTTCCAGAAGAAGCGAGCCCGCGAGAAGGCCTCCATCCGGCATCAGCTGCGATTGTTTACGATGGAGGAGTCCGGTCAGACGTACGATGGCAACGAGGAGGATGAGGTAATTTTTCTGTTTCAATTTAACCAACTACTTTTAATCTTGAATTTATTAAGGCTATCGAGATAAACAAGCGAAACGAACTGGACGTGGATCAGACGCCCCAGCCGCCCAAAACAAACGGTCTGTACCGGAAGAAAGAATCGGCTTCGGAGCGGGCGCCCTACATGAATGGCCAATCACGCCGGCTGAGTCAATCACGCTTCCACGGGGGACTAGAGCGGAAGTACTCCGGCGGTAGTGGTGGTGGTGGTGGGGAGCATCTGAATGAGGATTTCAATAGTGACGATGACGACGATGAAGAAGACGATGTCGGTAAAATGCACAACAACTCCAATGGCGGTGTCGCAGATAATGACGACCGGGACGAGGACGATGACGTGGATAGTAGCCTAGGGTACATCGACACCCGGACACCGTACATCTCGCGGATCATCCAGGCCAAGAGCAGTAAAAGTTATGGTGCACTGAAGAAATGAGGGAGCACCAGGATCGAAAGCAACGGCCCATCTAGTCATCGAGAATGTGTGTGTTGTTGCAGTTATTTTATTAGACAAAATCTATTCCGGCAAAGCTCAAACATTCGAAGCCCACAACGTACTCAGCCTTTAGCTACTCGCGAGGATCTATATTCATACGTAGGCTAAGCGAAGCGAAACGTGTCGCGGAGGACGCGTTTTGGTTATATTTGTTTCTTTTTTTAACCGAATCAATTATCCACAATAAATATGATTATTTTTCCTTCAATTAACATCGAGCTGCATGTTATTTAGTATATAAGGTTCACTAACATCCGTGAAAGAGAAGGTTCAATAAATAAAATGTTCAGTTCTTCAAGTTGCGATTGCGAAGTGAAATGGGGCGAAATTGGTGATGACAGCATCGTTCTACTCGAAAATCAAGACAGCTAAACTGCCGCGCATAGTAAGTCAGTCCCATTTGCAATTTCAGTAAAATTGAATTATTACGCGTAAATAGTAGCTAGCAATGCATAGTTTCGTAACAATGGATGAGCTAAACAACTTAGTTCTTAAAAACTGCTGGACACCAAACATTTTGTCCCATCTCGTAAGAAGCAATGTTATAAAATCATATAAAAACGCGTTTTTCTCGGCTTACTGAAAACGCAGGTGGGACTGACAAGCTATGCGCGGCAGTAAATCTAAATCAAAAATTTTCTCCCACGTTCTGAATCAAAAAAGGTTACGACATTGGTATCGAACAAGATGCTTTACTAAATCGGACGCTGCTTTGAGTTCTGTGAAGAGGAAATAAATCAGCACATTAATACCCGAAATTCACCAACGATTTGATGCTGGGTAAAGATTTGATCCATTCACAGGACGTCCTATTCTGATGCTGTGATTTTTCAGTTTACCATTGATTTCACTAGCTGATGATGAGAATGACAGCCTCTGGTTTCTGGTAGTTACTCTGCGATCTTCATTGTCGAATAACGCCACAAAATAAAGCGACGAAATGCCTCTCTAAGCCAGAGAAGTCCAAAACGGGAAACGATTCCAAAACTAACTGCTGAAAACTGAAATAGGCAAAAAAAAAGGATCCCAAATTTAGCTCAGTTTAGCAAACAAACGATTCAGAGCCAGAACCTAAAGCCAGCAACTGGATCTTAATATGAAAGTATCAGAAAGAAAAGTTTCACCTTTTTTAAGTGGCATTTCTTGCTTTCCTCTTCTGTCTTTAGGCAATGGGTTTTTCAAGTTATTCCACAACAGTCGTTACATAAGAACTTTGAAAACGAGTTGTGGAAAAACTAAAGAACATACAAACCTCCGATATTGATAATTCCACCTGTTGTCCAGCCGAAAATACAATAGAATACACATCGTGTCCAAAATTATCAGCTCATCTCCCCTGCCACATAAACATTCCGCGTTGGTGATGGTTTGGGGTCGTATCCAGGTGTGAAAAGCCCCGTGGGAAAGACCAATTTAAAAAACCTTTTATCCAAGATCTGGGATGAGCTACCGATGGACAAGGGAAATTTTTGAAAATGCTTCAAGCTCGTCATACAGCATAAAGGGGATGTGCGCCCAGCTAATATGTCGTAAAGGTTCTCAATCAACATTGCTTTAATCAAAATTGATTCAGTAAAGAATATCTTGTATTTTCTTTTTACACACATTTTTGAAGTGTATTTGAGCATCTTGTAGAAGACAAAAAATAGTTCCCAATTAAACTCGGAGAGGTAAAAAACACTACTAAAGGTCATAAACGTCAAGAAAGAAAATGATCTTAAAATGTGATCGGAACGACGAATACCGCTCCTAAAGCCAGAAACGGCCTCAAAAAAAGGTCTCCGAGTTTAATTCAAAATAGCGAAAAAACGCTTCTAAAAGTCAGAAAAGGCAACCTAAAGAATATAACCCAAATAAAACCCGAAATAGCAACAACAAAAATGAGTACAAACGCCTCCAAACTTAGGAGAAGCTTGAAAACGTGATAAATTGAGCTCAGAATGGCTTTGAAATGGCTGCTAAAGTCTAGAAAACATTAAAAAAAACTAATCGCAAAATAAGCCCAAAAATGATGAAAAAAGCTTCAAGAAAAAAAGAGTTTATCAAAGTTCAAAGAATAAAGTTCCGCTCAATACACAAGTAATGCTCAATAGAGATAAGTGAATTTTCCACCCACGCACATTAGCAAACGGGTATAGACGTGTAAAGTTGGTTTTGTTTCCTTCAAAACTATAAATCATCACATCTCGTTGCTCAGGGTTTTTGTTACTTTTTGCTGTTAACGTTCAGCAACTTCTTTCAATTCCTGGTCACGGATAAAAAGTTTATTTGAAATCGAGTTCAAAACATTCGATAAGTGTTCCACTGAATATATGTCTAGCTGCTCAAAATGTAGCATTGCAAACATAACAGTGATATGTTAACGTTTTACTCAACCTTCGGCAATAACACATTCGTACGTAAATAGCTCTATACTAGAAAAGGTTAAAAACAGAAAATAAGAACAGTTCTGGATGTCGAAAATCACATCTAAAATGAGTATGTTATCCAGAGCCGGATTTAAGGGGAGGCCCGGGAGGCCCGGGCCCCGGGCCCCCACATTTTTGGGGCCCCCACAAATCGAGAACAATTTTTCTCTCTATCAAAAATGAGATTTAATCAAAAGTTCGATTTACAGCAAGAATATATGAACAGACCGTGTCGATATGACTTTCAGTCTTTTCTTTAGTGTTATTTTTTCGCGAGGGCCAATATCACAACTACATCCATGAGAGTTCACCTAAGATTCTCTTGGAATGATACTCATTAACACACCGTTTGATTCGAACCAGTGCACACTGTTGCCTAAGTTGCAAAAACGTGATCGAAATTATTTTGACCCAAAACATTGATTTTAGAGCCACAGTGTCTTCAGTAAAGTTGTTTCAGTAATTATTCCCCATATTATGGAAACTAAAATTTTGTGATTAATCTACCTAAAAGTGAAAAACGAATTTTATTTTACTCATTTTTGGATATAAAAATCCACTTTGCTGAGTGAAGTTGTATCACATTTTATTAAAAAACAACTTTGTCGAAGACACCATACTTCTATCTACCAATTTAAATCAACTATTGTGATGTTTTCTTTGGAATGCCCTTTAGAATTAATTTTTAATATAACTTTTTTTAGTGATTTTCTAAAATTTTTCAATGTTCTTCAATGTTGTTTACTATAATAAAATACATAAGGTCACCTAAAAAAGTTTATTTTTATCTCTTTTATTAAATCAGCTACTGAAAATTTTTATGTAATAGAGCTCTCATTTACTTACATATATCTACACAGGAGGCAGCGAGAGACAAATGCCTATATGTGAGTTGAATGATGTTTTACTTATACTTTAATATAAAAATTGTTTAGTCTGCGGATATTTGCAGATTTTGATGATATTTCTTAGTATATTAGTACATTATTTTTAAAAAATCGTCAATAATGAAAGAAATATGAAAGATAAAAATAAACTTTGTTTGATGAAATCATTTGTTCAGATGTAGCAGACAACATTGTAGAACATTGAAAAATTGTAGAAAATCACCACTAAATGTTATATCGAAAAAATTGATTTTTAGTGGCAATCTGTAGAAAACTTCACAATAGTCCATTAAAACTGGCAGATAGAAGCACGGTGTCTTTAACAAAGCTGTTTTTCATAGAACGTGCTATAACTTTGCCAAACAAAGTGAATTTTTATATGTAAAAATGAAAAAAGTAAAATTTGTTTTCACTGTTTGGAGGATTAATCACGAAACTGCAACTTCTATAAAATGGAGAATAATTAATGGATCAACATTGCCGAAGCCACTACGGCTCTAAAACCATTGTTTTTTTTTTTTTTTGATCAACTCAATTTCCATCACGTTTTTGTAGCTAGGTATGTAAAGCCGAGAAAAAAAATAACCCACAAGTTTTTAATGCATTGCTATTGCTAACTTGTTCGAATCAGAGATACCAGATGTGCTTTGCAAAATGCAGATTTTCAGAGCTCGTGTGCAGATTTTATTGACCTGCATATGTGTGTAGGTTTTTTTCCTAGTTTCTGTAGATTACTGTCTCGGTCGCCTAATATTTGCACAGTTTTTTGAGGGCAAATTTTTGCCTGTGGATCGTAATTTTTTCAAATTACGGTAGGTTTTTTTATATCAAGAAAAAATTTCCGGTTTTCGAGAAGTTGCAGACTTCTTTTCAAAACAACTGGCACCTCTGCTGTCAATCTCGCACTCGTATGAAAAATAAATATTTTAGGGCCCCCACTTGGAACTGGGCCCCGGGCCCACACAATCGTAAATCCGGCTCTGATGTTATCAAATTGAAAGGTTTGAAGACGCTTCTAAAGGACTAAAGACAATCTAAATTTGGGCTCAGAATGGTGAAACACGTTTCTCAAGGTCAGAAAATTCAAAGAAAGAAAATTATCCTAAATTGAACTCAGAATGGCAGATAAACCAGAAAAAAAATCTGAAAGACTTAATAAACTCAAATTGAACATTGATTTAACAAAATATTTTTGTTCATTTATACGTAAAATAATAAGTGTCGTACCTACAATTATGTCAGCCTATTTCGATTATTTAACTTGCGCTTTCTGAATTTACGGTTTTGACTACGTTTCATGTGACATTCGAGGAATCTCTTAACCAACATCTGTTTTATGTAAGGCGTCGCACACTGGGGCAGCCCCATACAAAAGCTTGACCAAAACTTAAGATTTTTTTCCAGAATAAGATTCGAAATCTATATTATGCAGAAACTAGAATGCCAACAGACCAAGCATCAAGCATAGGTTGTAAAGAATTCGCATGTTTTAATACATCGTGAGGAGGGAGAAGTTGAGGTTTAACATTTGATTAAATCAAAAAAAAATATTTCAATTGTCTTGACTACACTACAAAGTGCAGGTTCTCCCAAATAATAATGATATCATGCATTAAATCTCTTAAATATTAGTTATATAAGGAAAAAAAACATAGATAGATAAGTATATCTTACCATGTCACGATTAAGCACAACGTTTCACACACAAACTTCGATTCAACTGATACCCGCAAAACAAAAAAAGCTGTTGTGAAACTCCCTTACGTTGAAAATAATTTGGAAGACAATGAATAAAAGTTTCTGTCATATATTTGAATTCAATCATCTTTGTTATATATCATGAATCATGATCAACACGTTTAGAATTTGTATGTGTGTATGCGTGTGTATGTGTATGTGTATGCGAGTGACTTAAACCATTTTATACATGACGATAAACCACGATCCAAACAATTAAACGATCCTAACAACTGATCTAAAGACTCCAAATCGCTCAGAATTGAACTTGAGTAGCAAAAAGAATTTGACTTTCAAAATTGAGCGATCTAGATCAAACAGTAATCTAGAGCAATATATGTTATAAAACATGAATGTACAAGGAATCTTGCAAAAAAAAATCCTGAAAATACCAAATCTCCTAGACTTGAATTCAAGAAGATAGAAATTATATTTCATTAAAAAAAGATTTCTAGGTGAAAAAAAACCTCAAGATCAAAACATGATGGGCCAAATTGTAAATCGTATACAGTTGATCAACTTCGCGTGACACCTAGAGGACTGGTCAAAACATGATGTGCAGGATGATATAACAAAAGTTATTGGGGTTTTTTCCGGACCAAAGTAATTTAGATAAGCATAAACTGATCCAGACCAGACATTAAAATAAAGCTACGTGAATATATTTTTTATAAAGATATTTTTATGCTGAACAACATCGGTAAAGACATGAACACTGTGGAAACAACCATTAAGAAGTTATGAGGATTTGTCGCATCAACAGACCAATTAGCCCCACTGTGCATCGGACACAAATTACGTACCACCAAAAATCTAATCGTGTCAATGGGACACCGCCGCTAATTTTTGCTAATAAACCACACCAGTGAGCGCTACTGTTTGTGTATTGCCATCTATTAAAAATTGCTGAAACTATCGATTTTTTCATTCACACCAGAACTAGATGTCGTTGCTTGGCTAAGAGTATTAAAGCGGTTCATCGTCAGATGGAAATAGTAAAACTTGATAACAAAGAGCCAGAACAATATTTTATTGCTTCCATTTGAGCCCTCAAAAATCCTAAACTTATCGGAAGTCAAGTACTGGTGACTCTGCTTATCGTATTGTATTTTAAATTTGTATGAAGATTTCTAAGAGATAACATGCTTTTTGCAACCTTGAACCACCTTAATGAGTATTGTGCGCATCCGCTTCTAACCACACGGCTCTCGCCCTAATTTTGAGCCGTTGTCAAAATCAATACCACGGGCGAATGGTAGTAAGACGCAATGGAAACAAACCTTATGCACTCTTGAAACGGCAGTATACGCACAAGTGAATTTTCCGAAAAGTGTTTTGCTTTGCTTAGAAAAAAAAAAATAAAACTCGAATCATAATAATAATATGAATGTTCGGCAGTTTTAATTGACTATCTTTTCTTAGACTGCTATTTCTCAAAATTATCGAATAAACAAAAACGTGTAGGATAACATCGGACTTTGACTTGAACTATCAAACGCTCAGGCAAACGAAAGAACAAGTTTATTGAAAAACGATTCTAATGATAGCACGTCTTTATTGGGAATGACTGAAAATCTTCTCCATGAGCGCTACTCAACTTGGCTCAACTACTTAGCAGCGCCTATTTTGCCACCCCCTTTTGATTATGGAGCCCAACTGTTTGTCGTAGTAGGTCTTCGAATCATCCAACGTCCAGCGCCTTCCTGAAAATGTCCGTCAGCTGTTTGTCGGTCCAAGTAGGTTCCACTTGTATGCATTCAGCTGCGATGTAGTCGCGTATAGAATGGTGTTTGATGTCAGGTTTTGGGTCATCTCTTTGCCACGATTGTTCTTATTGATCGTCACAGGTTGCATAATCTGAACACCAATATCATGCAAAAAACCGGCTAGCCAAATCACTCCAGCCACATCAGCGCTCAATGCTACGCGCTTCTGCTTCACCACGAAACTGCCGCCGTAAATTTCGAACAAGAAGCTACTTACTGATTTTTGGACCACTGGTTCCGCGCCTCAGTGTTTTTTGACGTCTCTTGCTATAATTTCAGACCAGTGGTCACCATGTATCACGAACGCTACTGCCTTCTTATCGACTGTCACTATAACATTTCCTTCTGATTTCTCAAAATGACAGTTCTTCTGCATGAGCTTGACCTTGCCAGAACGATGATACTTGCCGGTAAACTGCTTCTTCATCCTACCTCCGACGAGTCTGGCACCACTCAAATCATCCTGGCGGTTTGCCCGTTTTCGCTCTTTGGCCCACAGCCGCTGATTGACAATGGAGTTTCCTTCCTTCTTTCTTAGAAACGTTCTACTTGAAATGGATATTTTCATAGAGGCTTCTTCTAGAGACTTATACATTACAGCTGCCGTTTGCTTCTGCCGGATTTTATCCGTTATGAATCCAATCAGAACTGACTTGATCTTTCTGTCGGTTTACTTCCACTTTTTGAAAGCATCGTCTACCGCCGAAGCTGGTTCGGTCAGCACAGATTGAACTTCAACTGCATTGCCTATAACCTGTTTGTCGTGAACCGATTGTGACTTTGAACTTTCGTGTCGTAGGCCTTTCCTGACCAAAGCTTCGCTCCATTGCTGCTGCTGCTGGATAGACATCAGTAGCGTCCCACGCTTTTCGTTTTTTTTCGCTGCATCCTGGTTGTCGGGTTTCCTCGCTGGCAAAGAAGCAGATTTCGGCTTCTTTGCTTTCTCGCCGCTTCCCATCGCCAAAGATCGTCCTTGGTTCTTCTCCATGGTGTGGTGCCGTTGAAATTCGTCACAAGAATGAGCCCCAGTAAGGCTAACACACGCTTATATAGCATTCCCCGCTTGCTTCATCACATGAACGAATATTTTCCCCTCAACAAGAATTCCCCTCAAACGAATGACAGTCCTATTAGAATATAATATTCCACTTCAACTTGCAAAGAGAACGGAATGAGGATTTCTTTTTAGGGGAGTAAATGCTTACGTGTAATATCCTGATTTATCTTCATTCATTTAGTTTATTTATTATTTTTTTTATTACTCCTGTGTTCTTGTCTCCCACATTCCCCGCTAACTCTACTTTCAACAAAAAACTGTGTACAAAAATTCGTCATTAAAGCGTGTTGGTTTTTTTAAATTTTCTCGTTTCCGTAAAACTCTTGAATTTGAGTTTTGCTTCGTTGATGGAACCGCAAAAAAATCGGTATTACCAGGCAGTTTGAACTCTGTTCTTGAAGTGTCCTCCTTTTCTTCTATTCCGTAAGGGTTCTCCAAAAGCTCATTATATCCATCATCTGAACTGTCTGTTGATAGCGGAACTTTTCTAACGTCCTGGACATTTCTGGAATATTGTACTCCTCCACTATTAACAATAACAACTCTTGCACCCTCTCTTGCTACCACAGTGAAACGGTCGTTAGAGAATGTTGGATCAACCTTAGATTTTTTCTGTTGAGCCATAAACACTACATCGCCGACGACGATATCAGATTCCTTTGCTCCTCTAACTTTATCTGCGTAGCGTTTGCTAGTTAGCTTTGCTAAACTATCTCGTTCTTGTATGTCCATTCTATCTAATTGTTTACTTTCCGAATTACTCCAAAGGCTAGGGAAAGTACCACGGTACTTCCAACCAACTAACAACTCAAAAGGTGTTATATTGAGACGTGAATGAGGTATAACAGTATTATGATGATGAACGTATCGGTACAGTGCAAGTTTCCAGTCTTCCCCTTCGATTTTTGATGCAGCAACTGCTTTAATTATGCTTTGGTTCTGTCGTTCCACAATTCCGTTTGTCTGAGGACAAAGCGGAATTGATTTCCGGACTCTTATACCTTTGTTTTCCCAAAATTCGATAAACGCTGCACTTTGGAATGGAGGTCCATTGTCGCTTTGAAGAATGGCTGGGCACCCCCATGTTTGAAATATTTGACTCAAAGCTTTGTTAGTAGAAAAGGCATCCGTTTGGCTCATTTCAACAAGCGATAGATATCGTGAATAAGTATCGACTACCACCAAAAATGTACCAGCTCCCGGAATAGTTAGAAAATCTATTTGAATGATTTCCCAAGGAGATTCTGGTAACACTCTACTAGATAACGGTAAAGGAGGGTTTTTGCGGGCCAACATAGCGCACGTTT
This sequence comes from Wyeomyia smithii, assembly GCF_029784165.1. Classification (NCBI taxonomy): domain Eukaryota; kingdom Metazoa; phylum Arthropoda; class Insecta; order Diptera; family Culicidae; genus Wyeomyia; species Wyeomyia smithii. Next base: position 3,370,000 of record NC_073694.1, read on the forward strand.
CACAGTTTTTAACAAAATGAATCACGTCAGTCGACATTCCGGGCCACCAAAAAAAGCCACGCATGATTCGTTTCATTGCCGTCTCTCCGACGTGTCCTCCGTGGGCCGATGTCATTGCCTTTTTCCTAAGCGCTCTGGGCAGTACTGTTCTATCGCTTTTGAATATAAGATGCCCCAAAATATAAAGTTCTTTCTTTTGTGCTTCGAATTTGCGTAAAGACTCCGGCCATTTATTAGATTCAACCGCTTCCTTCACTTCTAGTAGTTCACTATCATTTTCAGTTGCCTTCTCAATTTCGTCCAATGAAATCTCCATGCAACCAGAATCTAGCATGTAAAGAAAGTTATTGGAATCATCTTCTTCAAACGGAACTGCTTCTTGTGTCACACAAACTAATCTTGAGAGCGCGTCAGCTACATTTTGATCTCCTGGTATTCGTTTGATAGTAAAATTATAGGGCTGGAGCCTAAGTGCCCAAGATTCAGCTCGAGAAACGGCCCTTTTACCGAGGCGGTGGTTAGTACTGAATATGAATTCGTTCGCTTCAGAGTCGGTTCGTATGATGAATGATCGTCCCAAAAGGTAGTACGAAAAGCGCTCAACCGCCCATACTACCGCTAAGGCCTCTTTCTGGGTTTGTGGATAGCGTTGTTCAGTGATTGTAAGTGTTTTTGAAGCGCAAGCAATAATTCGAGGTTCTGCTGTTTTGTTGTATTGTATAATCACTGCGCCCAAAGCAGCTGGTGAAGCGTCCACGAATAGCTCAAGTGTGTCTTCAATACTATAGTAGCCTAACCGTTTGATAACGTCTAGCGCATTGTTACGCAAGAATTCAAATTCCGCTTCCTCTTCAGTTGACCAGTAGAATTGGTTAGATTTAGCCAGAGTTCTGAGTCGTTCTGTTTTATCCGCCCGATTCATTATAAATTTATCAGTAAATGTAATAAGACCTAAGAAGCTCTTAACCTCTGAACAGTTAGTAGGTCTTCTGAAGCTCCTAATAGCATCTCTTTTATCTGTTTCGACCATCCATCCTTCAGGTGTAAGTATAAACCCCAAAAATTTAACAGACTGGCTGCCGAAAACGCATTTCGCTTCATTGAGTTGGACGTTATGGCTACGGAGACGCGAGAGCACTGCTGCGAGGTTGGAGTCGTGTTCTTCTTTGGTCTTTCCATAGACCAATATGTCGTCCAAATAATTTTTAGTCCCTTTACAACCATCCAAGATAATTTTTTCCAACGATTCTTGAAAAATATCCGGGGCATTGGATAACCCAAACGGAAGTCTTACGCAACGGAATACACCAAATTCAGTGTAAAAATTAGTGAGGGGACGCGATTCAGCATCGAGCTCAATGTGATAGAATGCGTTTGAAAGATCAATCGTTGAAAACCAACACGCACCATTCAATTCCGCTAGAATTGTGTCAAGAGTCGGCATCACAAATGGAGTCCTGAATATGTACTCGTTAGGTCCTCTCAAGTCAATAACAAGCCGGAAGTCATCCTTACCCTTCGGTACGATGAGAACCGATGAGCAGAAGGAATTTTCCATGTTACCGCATACAGGTTCGATGATTTCTGCTGAAACTAATTGATCGAGCCTTTTCTGGACTAAAGGTTTCATAGCGGGAGGAATGTTGGTAAAAATGTTTCTACACGGGGCGATATCTCTATTATAACTTATTTTCACTGCCGGAATATTAAATTTTGGAAACGGTATACTTCCATTGACAAATGAGATTTCCGCTGATCGAGAACTCGAACCCATAAGAACTCTATCTGTTGAAACTGGAACATTCAATCCGAGCATAAGTATACTATATCTTGTGGCTGTTGGTCTACCTATAAGAGCTCGTTTCTCGTCAACCACAAAAATTTTTTCCATTAAAACTGGTCTATCCTCCGAAACGTAGAGGTATGCTTCAAATGTAGCTTTTACTGCAATCTCCCCGGTTGAAGCATAAGCTCTGAGAGATCTATCTGCTTTTTTCTGTAAATTGAACACCCTCTCAGCATACTTTGCATCACTGAGCAGTATTTGGAATAGCTCCTCAGTAAAGGTATTGACTTGAGCACCGGAGTCAATCAAAAACACACATTGCAGTTCTGCAACTTTCGCCATTATTATCCCTTCGTCGTTAGGCTTCATAGTGGATAACACGTTAACAGACAGTTTTTGTTCGATCTGTAATATGTGAACATTTTAGTAATTGACTCTAGAACTATATATATTTTACAATCCAGATGAAATGGTTGAACTCGTTTAGCTTTCTTTCTGTCTAAGATATAAAAATCGTTCTATAAGCTAACATCCATATATTTATTTGCGATAGTCAAATTATAACTTGTTGAAAAAAAAACATTAGGAAGCAACCATGTTATCTAGCCTTTAATATTAAACTTCTGGTTCTTTACTTACATTCTCGGAAATATTCGTTTCTAACTCCATTTTCTCTACAGCAGCTACAATTTGAGAACTCTTCTCTGTTTCCTCTAATATCCGATTTCCTGTGATCTGTCTTTGTGTCGAGACACGGCAAACCTTTTGGAAGTGGCCCACTTTACCACAAATTCTGCACATTTTGTCTATAGCTGGGCAATCCGATGAAAAGTGGTATACATTACCACATCTCCAACATTTCCCTTCTCGAAAATTGGAGCTCGTTCCACGTTGTCCCGATCCCTGGCGCTGATTATTACGCCACCCAGCTAGATCCATATACCGCGAGTTGCTGGAAGATCGAAATCCAGTTGACGTCTGCTGAGCATTTCTCTTCTGCTGATACGGATGAAATCGATTGCGAGACGATTGATTCCGAGGATAGTCTGCTCTGACAGGAGCGATAACGGTCGGCTCTGACTGCAAGTGTTTTTTTCTAAAATATTCTTCGTTCAAGCGGATCGTCTCTATTTCACGTACGTTATCCACTAAATCAGTAACAGACCCTCCTCTGTTTAGTATTGCTTCATCACATGAACGAATATTTTCCCCTCAAACGAATGACAGTCCTATTAGAATATAATATTCCACTTCAACTTGCAAAGAGAACGGAATGAGGATTTCTTTTTAGGGGAGTAAATGCTTACGTGTAATATCCTGATTTATTTTCATTCATTTAGTTTATTTATTATTTTTTTTATTACTCCTGTGTTCTTGTCTCCCACACTGTTATCCTGGAACTTCGAACTTTGACTCGGACAGACAAATAGGAACTCAGACAAATGTTAACGAACAAGGAATTTTTTATTGAAAAATATCTTTACGCCTTTTCCATTAGCGCTTATCAACTTCTCAGTGGCTGCTTGGCAGTGCCTACTTCCTTAAAATTACTCACAATATAAACCTAACAATTATGGGCGTGGGGCGACAAATCAATTTTCGCCTGCAGCTTCGTCTACTCTTGGTTTTGCTGAATATCTAATCCTAAAAATAAGTAAATATGCACTGAAGTCATGTCATCATTAGATAAAATAGGATGGCTTGAATTATCAACATCAATACTAAAAACTCCTTTTCACAAATCTTCACCCATAATTGAACATACGTGTTTTGCCTTTCTCCTAGAAAGGTATAGCAATCACTGGCAAAGGTATAAAAGTGGTTCAGAGGGCCGAATTTTGTATATCACTGCGTGCGAGTATGTGCAACTTTTCATTCTCACTCGATTTTCTCAGAGATGCTGAGCCGATTTTCACAAAATTATTCTCCAATGAAAGGTCTACTTGCCCCATAGAACGATTTGATTATTGTTATCGAACTTTTCGTTTGCATGTCATTTATCAAAATGTGAAAGTAACGAAAGTTTATTATCTCAGAAACTACACAACCGATTTGAACGAAATTGGTTTTAAATGAACGGGCTACCCAGGAAACCATTACTTGTGGATTTTTTAAAGATAGGACATGTGGTTCAAAGGTTATGGAAGGAGACGTGTTCTGGAGACTATTTAATCTCACTTATGTTTCTCAGAGAGGGTTGGACCGATTTTTATACAATCAGTGTCATATGAAAGGTTTAGTTACCCTATAAGACTTTATTGATTTTTTTTTTGCAATTTGAGTATTATTTTCCCAGTTATTTTTAAATATGTGAAATCCAGCTATGAAAATTTCTATTCCGAAGACTACTTAAACTCACTCAGACAGCTGCTTGTGAGGACTGGGATTTCTGGGACTATTCATCCCAAAATTACATTCTCTGCCGTCATAATTTGCTTCACTGTGTTTTGGGACACAATTAATGAACTAGAGATTGCTTAGAATATCACAGACCATGCAAAATTTTTAAGAAATTGCTCAAAACTATCTACTCAGCTATCAATAATTGCAGTCGACATTTGATCGGTTTGCCAGAACCAACATGAGATAAGGGTAAATTGACCATTTTTCGGGTGCCAGTGCCAGTGATGTTGGTAACGCGTCAAATGTATGGTGGTTGACAGCGATGCCATCCCAGTTACTGCTAAAGCAGTGTTTATTTTTATTTCTGATTGTTGCTTTAAGAAAAAATGGCAAGTAAAAGAAAAAAATGCGTACAATGATAAGTTGCGGGAAATAACAGCGGTTGTCGGAGAAACCTACTGTACTGTGCGAAAAACCGTCAGCAAATTGAAATACAAAGAAATCTTTTAAAATCTCCATGATAGAGAACGCTAAAGGATCCCAGTGATGCACGATTAATATTGCGAACATCGCGAAAAAACCTTAGAACAAGCATTCCGAAACTAACTGCCGAAATACCGTCCAGAGGGTGACTTACTAAAGCCTTCCGTACAGTAATGGGGTCTTCCTCGTGATTATCGCTTTCAATAGGATAATGACCCAAAGCATATTGCTTTCATCGTATGGTAACGGCTGCTTCAGTGAAAAATAAAAAACCCTCTGAAGAATAAAAATTCAAGAAACAAAGTAGAACTAAGAAACAGGACGGCGATTAGGCAGATCTGGGAAAACATCCCGTCAACAGTGACCAAAAATCTACTAGACAGTGCTAGTAAATGGTCCTGAATTAAGCTTAAATCGGTAGAAACATGCCTTCATGGGACAGAGAATTTAAGGGGGGGTAGGGTTTTGAGGGTTCAAAAAAAGTGATTTTTGCTTTGGTCATTCTTGACGAAAGTTCTATACTCTATGGTCCCGGCATTGATGATTCTATGTGAGTAAAATAAAAAATAAATAACTTACTAAGTTTTATCGGGGTCTTTTCGCTACGAAAAACTTTAAACGCGTTTTTCTCAAATCGATGTTTTTTGAGTCGGTGCACTCTGTATCTCAAAATCTATTCAACCGATCGTTCTCAAATTTTTTACAGTATTTCCTTACATAATTTATGAGGTAACCCTGTTGAGATTTTTTCGTTTTTGATTTTTTTTTATTATTAACAACAATAGTCATGAGTTTAGGCCAAAAATCGGTATTTTCACTTTCAAGTCTTGTAAAAAAATCAAAAATTAAAAAAAAATGGAAAAACTCGACAGAGATACCTAGAGGGACATAAAAATTGAAGGAAAAACTTTGGTTACTTCATTTCAGATGATCCAGTGCTGAGGTATGACGTGCACCGCAAAAAGTATTTTTTCTGAGGCGCCTGCGAAGAATTGCTACCATTCGGTCAATTTTCAATATTTTTCAACCAATATTTTACAGAATATAGTTCAATTACTACTCTTTAATGTACAATAATCAGAAATAAATTTACTTTCACCGTACGCCAAAAAAAAATCTGTAAAAACCTGTTTTTTTCTGCCTTCAAAACCCTACCTCCCCCCCCCCCCCTTAACAAAACGAAAATTGTCACAAATTAAACTCAGATCGGCCAAAAATGCCTCTAAAAGTTAATAAAGTTTATAAAGATGGTTTCAAACAAAGAGGAATTAGAATGATTCTAACTGACCTCCAATTCAAGTGATTCAGCTCGGAATGGCAAAGAAGAAGGTTTGCAACTTTTCATACCTCATTTCAATTCCAAAGATGTTAAGGAGGCCCTTCTTTTTGATTTGACTGTAAAAATAGCTGATACTGCTTTTTTTGTGCAAGAAAGTAAACATACGAATTTCATTTGTCGATCTTTTTTAATATTTTTAAAAATCCACTGATGATCATAAATAAAGAAAGAACTTTTTGTTATGAACTGAAATCATCCGTTTCTTTACTAATAAAATTTATTTTTGATACAGAACGAGGATCGTATACCCATTTTGCTTACCTGTAAATTTGAATTCCAAATTCGTTTTTCATATTTCACCTTTCCGAATTACACATTACGAAACACATGAACTTGAGCTTGATTAATTCATGCAGTAAAACACTTTGGAACAAAACTTTTATTGGTTTCAAGCTTTAACCCAGCATTTCACAATTTCCATTTAACTTCAGTTTAACACGTGCATACTTTCCACAAATAGCATCAACTTTCCACAAACAAGAAGAATTTCAAAATCCCACACCCACCAAAAATGCTGTGAGCTACGCGCACTTTTCAAACCCGACAGCCTCTATTAGCTCTATCAGCTGCTTTTGACAGTCGGCGTCACTCATCATGAAATCACTCAGGGTTCCAGATTGAGAATCAAAACAAAGAAAATCAGAACAACTTTGTGCGATTTTTTGCGATTTTTTCGCCTTTAGATTTTGTGTGAAGGCAGTGTTAATGATATTATAGGAAGAAAAAAACAGTCGTGATTAGTGGTGGTGGCACTTTAAAACTTAATTACTCAGAAACATTGTATATTAACAAAACAAACACATTGGGGTTAATTGTTCGTATGTTTATCGGACAAATTTTGCTTCGTCTGCGTTTCTTCGGTTTCTTCCAAGTGCGACTTTGTTTACATATTGCAGATTACACTGAATCATCAAGAAACAGATTGTGACCAAATTGATTAGGCACTAGTGAAATATGCACTTCAAAATGGAGTAGGTTGTCTTCTCTTACTCATCACCGCCGGAAAAAATTTTGTTCTGCTACTAAATTGACAATCTAAGCAATGGCCACACTAGAGAAGCCAAAAGTCAAGGTAATTGTGCACGATTTGTGTAAATGCGCAGCATTTAACAGGTTTCTTTGTTTGTTCTCCCCGCAGAAACCAAAAGCCAAGCTGAAGCCGCTGGTTTTACCGGACGTTCCGACTGGCGAGCCGCTGGAAAACGACGAACCATTCGAAGCGGTGGAAATTGACTTTCCCAGCACTTCTACTTCGGAGGAAGCTCCAGTGGTTGTGGCGAATACAATTGAGGAAGACGAAGAACGGAATTTAACTGATTCGGAGAAAATCTTACACTCGGAGGGGGATGTTCGGGAGGAGGAACAACCGGTTTTTTCAACCGAACCCACGGCACCCGTTATAGAAGATCACCGCGTGGATGTGCAACCTGACGATCGGCCGGTTGTGGTTAGCACTGCTCCAGTTGAGCAGCTTTATCCTAATTTGAGTGAGCTCAAAATTAAGGATTTGCAAGTGGAAGATGTAGCCGCTGGTTCGGGGGGTCTGATGCGGCCTTTCAGCCGGCAACAGTTGGCGCTGTTCTACCGGGTGGATGATGAACTGCACCAAGCGGAGGTTTTCGAACAGGAATTTCTTGCGCGTGAGCTGAATGGGAGCGAGCACTACGCTGGTCATCCTTTGTACCAACTTCTGCAGCGATATGCTAAGGCCCGGGCAGATTACAGTCTGAATATGCTGGAGCTGGATGCCCTGCGGCGGAAGAGTAAACTGCTGGCGAAAGAACTGTGGCACGTGAAGGAGCAGATCTTTAGTACCACCGATACGTGTGTGGACATGAAGGTACTGCGAGCATCTCATAAATCCAGTGTCGCTTCAATAGACGAAACGGCCCTATCCGAGTATGTCAGCACACTCGAGGAACTGATGGAGCAGTCCTGTATTCAAAGTAGCAAAAGCGCCTATGAAGTCGACGTTAGTCGACTTAAGATTGACCAGAAAATTTTCGAAACCCTCAATCTACACCCAGTGCTGGTGGGACTGAAACCGAACGCTCCGGTTGTACTCAACCCAAGTTTCATCGATCCCAGCCAGATGACGTCTGCCATCGGAGAACTTCGGCTATGCATTTCGATCCTGTTTGGGTTTCTCCGCAAGGGTATTACCGATAAACGCTTCCTAACGGATGTGAAAGCATGGACGGGAAAACTAGTGGCGACGCAACTGCGGATCGCCACTACCCACGATCATCTGTTTATACTGTATCACGTTCTGCGCAGCCCAAGCGGGATCTCGAACTGGGCCACACAGCTTATTCAGATGCCCGTGGGAGAGCACTTCCAGTGGGGCTGTGAAGAATTCCAACATGCGTTGGTTGTGACGGCTTCCATTCTACTTCCCGTTAAGAAGAGGAACGAATTTCTGGAGCGCCTCCAGGTGGATATGAACCGTTCGATCGATGTTGTGCAGGAGGAAATGTGGGCCATCGTGGACAGCGATGGGGAAGATTGCGCTGGATCGGAATCGATTTCCGAACTCAAGGAAGCGGATATGGTGGCGCTGATCGATCAAATTCCCTTCGGAAGATTGTTTCGTGCAATCGTGCGAGCCGAGGGAAGGCTGGATGGTACCTTCCGGATTGAGGAAGAAAGTGTTAGTGGAAATTATGTTCTTAAATGTGTTGCTTTTGGTTTGATATTCGTCGAGCTGCTGGGAAACGGACTGATTACGTATGACGCCGATCGCTACCGACAGTTTGCCAAACGACTAGCTAGACTGATTAAGCATACCGTGTTTTACGTCAGTGATCTGTACCGGGTTCTAGGTGAACGCGCTAAACGTGGCCAGCTGGTGCTGGATTCCGGCCACCAGACACGAATTGGTTTGGAGTTTGATGTGTTCGTAATTAGAGCTGCACAGCACATTTACCGTTCGAGGAAGATCGGCACCTGGCAGTATCTGACGGGTTTTCCGTTCGATCAGCTCAGTATTGGGGCGCTGTGGAAACTCTACTACTGTCTGCATCTGAACGAGTTCCGCGAGGAACTGATTGCTGATACAAGTCGCGACTTTCGAACTTGTTGCACTTGGGTAGACCAACGGGAAGTGTTTCGCGGCAGCTTGCTCGAGATGCCTTCGGAAGATCTCTACTATTTGCTGCAAATCTTCTCCAACATGGCTTTGGCAAGAGAGCCTATCGATATGGAATTCATCACCGCGGTAGCGTTGAATTTATTTGACGTAAGTTTGAGGAGGTTCCAATACTGAAATAAGCTTTAAAAAATTTTCGTAAAAACCTTGCAGATCGGTTATCTGAATGAGCACACAAAAGATTTCTGCTATAAGGCCGTGAAGGATCTGCTGCTTAATATTGTCACCAGATATCCGTCGCTGGTTTCGAACCTGCTGCAGTCGCTCAAACAGGAGGTCGCTTCGGTTGACCATTCCGCGATGTACATCTTCAAATCACTGCCCCTGGATCGGTGGCATCCGCAGTGGGCCGACTTTGAGCTGCTCGCCAACTGGATCCTGAACTATGCCTTCGACGCCATCCAGAGTGCAACCGCGCGGGTTATTTTGATTCATCTAAATTACAATTTCGATCGGTGAGCAATTTGAAAAGCTTAGTTGTAATTGCAGATTAACAATTTTCCATTTTAGAAACAACGACCTCTTCCTTCCACACGACATCCACGTACGGATCGCCTGTCTGGTGACGGAAGTCTACATCAAACACGTCCCCGAACTGCTAGGGGCTTCGCAAGGTCTGGTTGCATCCGTGGGTAGCTTGGTAAAAAGCAGAGCAGCTCAAGAGCAGTTTCTAGCCTGGTGCTGGAATATAGTTGGTCTTCTGCGGCTTCACTGTATGGACCAGAGCTCGGAAGCCATAAATGGGATGATCAAAAACCCGGCACTAATCCTACGACACGTTCTCGAACTAGAGCGAGCCCAACAAATCTATCAGGGTGTCACTGAGAATCGCCCGCTCGCTGTTTATCTGGCAATTTTGATTAGTCAATGGGGACACTCAGTGCCGCAAATCTGCCACAAAGGATTCGAACAAATTCGGCTTCTATTGAACGATCATCGGTACACGGTAGTTGTGCGCTGTCTACAACTGATAACCCCTTTATTTATTGAGTGTCCCGATAGTTTGAGTCGCTGCGAAACGTTCAAATCTATTCTGTTGAATTTGATAGCAGCCGATCGGTACTACGCACGATATACCAAGGATCAATTCCGGCCGGACTCCAATGCGCCCGTGACGGAGATGCTCCAATGTATGATCCTTTCGCAGATCACTGGCTACGCGAGCTATGGGTTGAGCTCTCCTACGCTGCTCATCAACATTTGGATGCTCTGTTTCACCGAACTTCCCAACTGGACCAAAGATGCGGCCATTATCAGTCTGATAGATGCAATGTTGGGTGTTGCGTACCAATTTTCCGACGCCTGGCATTCCATGAAGGAGTTCTTTCGGCCATTTTTCTCGGTGAGTGTTAATGTTCACTTCTATTTGATTTGTGTACCACAAGGAATTGTATTGGAACCTAGCATGGTAATTATGTAAATTATTTAAATATTTAGAAAGAAGCAGTTAAAATTATTGATTTATTGTTATTTTTATATTTCAATTTCGTTTCTTCTATATCTTTAATACTTGATCGAATTGGCATTTTGACAAATATTCACTATAGGCTTCTCATCATTAACATTTATAAGAATGTGTAAATTGTCCGCTTCAGAAATACCTAGTTCTCATTTCTTCGGTACTTTTTGATTCACTGAAGCATCGTTCCATTGCTCCCGATCTTCTTGTTTAAAAAAAGCAATTCTAGCTTTCTACCATTAGGAACACTCTTGACCAAGCGTAGCCATTAACCAAAAGTAATTTACCGAAAGACCTCATATGCAAGAGATATTTTTATTTACGAAAATATAACTCAAAAATCGATGACGTCAAACGAAGAGTTGCAAGCAATTAAATGTATTTTCAGAACACAAATCACTGAGGGAAAACAATCATGATGTAATTATGATTTTTCTCAAACAATATTATCTCAGATGTTACCTGTCCTTGTTTCAAGAAGGCTCAATTATGTCCTTAAATCTGGCAAAATATTTCTCATAAAGGATTGAGTTGAATTAAATCAATCACGAGATTGCCTGGTCTACCTAACTTTTGGCAGCCTGCTAGGACTGGTGCTGTCGGAAGAAAAACGTACATATTGTATTGTATTGAACGCAGCAGCTGATGCTTGAAAACACGAGTCCTAGTCGATCAGTTTCCCTTTCCTTCAGCGTCCATGACTTTTGTTCTTGAAGGCCCATGTATTTTAAATGAGACGAGTCGTCGGAGTTTTTGTTATACTACCCATAAGTCCTTCTTATAATAACACTAACCAGAGGTATAACAGCAAGTCCTTATCAAGGAAATGTGGTATTAGCAGGAGGAGCGAGGTTTCGATAAGACTCCTTTCTCTCGACAAAATAAGTCATGTTTATAGTAAAACTGACCAGAAAATATTAATCACTTCCGAGGAATTATATTTGGCGACATCGGTACGAGGAACGAGGTTTCCATTCCATGTTTGGCAAGTGATGAAGGCCGATGAAGTGATGCACGATTGACACAAACTGTATGCATGTTAAAGATCAATCTGTTCTGTAACCATACTGAATAGTTTTATCGTGCAAATTTTCAAGTATAATTGTTTCACCTAAATTAAAGCTTGAAGATCGCTGATCAGCGACAGGTTGTGTTTGTTGAGAATGAAAGGCCGGCTCTACAACTACACTATCCTCAATGTGCACTGCCCTCAAGGAGGAAGACCCGATGTAGAGAAAAAAGCGTTCTACGCGTTGACGCACCGGTGATGCGGTGATGCGCAGCTTCCCGAGGACTGACAGTCCAAACTACATTTTTTTCACCGAAAGGACATCCACAAAACCACCTAGAGATCACCTGAGCAACGTAGAGCAAACCAAATTGACCAGGTTCTCATCGACGGCCGGTTCTTCTCAGACATTACAAACGTACGCACGAATCGCGGTGCGGATTTTGGCTCGTATCACTAACTAGTTGCGGTAACTTTGCACTCAGAACTGTCGACCGTATACCACGCACGACATAACTGTTTCTGGGCACGACCACGGCTTTCTGGGTAAACTGACTGGCGCAAGTGTTGCGGGGATACTCTCAAGCCCCTTTTAATCGTGCAGAGAGTTAAGACAAGGTTCACAATCGCCCTTGAGAATTGACACGAGGGGCTCGATTTTCACAAAGTCTGTTCAGTTTCTGAGCTTCGCGTATGACTTTGACATCAGAACATTAAACTTTGCGACGGCAGAGGAAACTTACGTCCGACTGAAAGCCGAAGTTGGACGAATCGGACTGCGAAGAAATGCGTCGAAACGAAAGAAGAACAACATCAGCCTCCCAGATCAAGTCTCTGTAGACGGCGATGAGCTTAAGGTGGTCGACGAGTTCGTGTAATGGCGACGGCGCATGAACCACGAGCTGCACGCGCTGCTTGGAGAGAACCCCATTGTTTCGTAAGGATACCGGACGACAACCCCGCGGAATCACTTCTCTGCAATAACCCTGCCGGCACCAAAAATAGAGGGGCGCAGCGTGCTCGATGACTCGACCAGATCGAAGAAGACTTGCGGGTGATTAGACGCCTGGGGAACTGGCGAAACACAGCCCAAAACCGAGCAACAAGGCAACAACTTCTTGGTACCGCACGAGCCACCACGGCCCTCGTCTGATTGGTAGGGTAAGGTAACGGAAACTTTTGCTTCAGTCGTCGACGAAGACACAGAGAACCTAAAGCAACAGTGGGAGAGAACAAACTTACCTCGACAAAATATACAGCCGACGGTCAAATTATATAAGCCTGGCTCCAAGAAAAAAGATAAGAAGGCGGCAAAAAGAACGGAGAAACAAGAGTGACGTAATGGTGTTGGTTTTTACAACTCGTACTGCATCCACAACACTGTCCGGTTCCATTCAAGCAGTTGCGATTAGGGTGTTGTCACTAGATCTGGCCTTAGTGTCTATATACATTAACTCAACCGGAAGCAACACTGAAAACGATTTATCAAAGATTTTCAGCACCTTACAACCTTACCGGAAAGTACTGATTAGTGGGGACCTTAACGTTCACCACCACCTTTGGGAAAACGACAACAATGATAAACGAGGAGAGATTCTGCCGCAACTCGTGGATGATGACGACTTCTTATTCCTAAACGATGGATCGCCTACGTACATCCCAGCCATAGATGACACTATTAGTTCGAGTAGCTTATACTTGAATGCATCTTTAAAAGTATTAGACTTGGGAATTGGAAGCCAGCCTCTCGCCGTGGAAAGAGTCACGCAAACAGGATCGACAAGCCTATCTGGAAAATATGTATTCGACTATCCTCGGTGATTTGTCTGCTAGCACAGCTTCTTCTAAACGCGAATTATTTGCTGAACATTTTAAAGCCGCTTTTTCGTCTTCAGTTACTATGCCAAATCAGATTGCCGCTGCAATAGGCGATACTACGCAGGAGAGTTTCGATTGTGGAGTTTTCCAAGTGACAGAGGCGCACGTTTTGAGTGCAATTCGAAGGCTGAAACATTCCAGTTGTCCTGGGCCAGACGGGATCCCGCTATCTTTGTTGAAAAACTGCTCGAACAAACTGGTGGCGCCCCTTGTAAAGCTGTTTAATCTTTCCCTGCAACAAGGAGTGTTTCCTGCTAGTTGGAGAAATTCATTGCTCACACCGATACACAAAAAAGGGGACAAGTGCAACATGGCTAATTACCGAGGAATTATATCATTATGTGCTTGTTCCAAAGTTTTCGAAATAGTCGTCAGTGCTGTTTCCATCGTGCAAAAACTATATTTCTAGTGACCAAAAAGATTTCTATCCTAAGAGATCCTTCACAACCAATCTGTCGCAGTTCTCTTCAATGGACGCGGGAATGCAAGTGGATGCTGTGTACACGGACTTCAAGGCTGCGTTCGATCGTGTTAATCACGACATCCTTCGACGAAAGCTGGATAAACTGGGGCTCTCCGCCAAGCTCGTGAGATGGTTTCGTTCGTACCTGACCGGCAGAATTGTATGTGTCAGTCTTGGGTCGTCCCATTCCGAGCCATTTACAACGTCTTCTGGAGTGCCGCAAGGAAGCATTCTGGGTCCACTATTATTCTCATTGTTTATTAATGACGTTGCCACTATTTTACCTCGAGGTACACGGTTCCTTTTCGCAGACGATGTAAAAATCTTTCAGATTATAGCCTGTCTTGGAGACTGTTTGGAACTACGAAAGTTGCTTGATGCTTTCAGTAATTGGAGCAACCGTAATCTTTTTACCCTGTGTGTAGAAAAAGCAGAAAGCTTCCTTAAATTAGCTTTCCATACAGCTTGTCTGGGCAAGCTCTTCAGCGGGTAAGCCAAGTTAAAAATCTTGGCGTAATTTTGGATAGTCAGCTTACATTCCGGGCACACTACGAAGATGTCATTTCAAGATCTGCCTGTTGGATTTATTTTTAGAATTACCGATGGATTCCGCGATCCACTGTGCATGAAAGCTTTGTACTGCGCCCTGGTACGATCGATGCTCGAATCAGCGGTTGTCGGTTGGTGTCCGTTCAACAAGGTCTGAATTGATCGCATGGAAGCTGTTCAGAAAAAAATCGTGCGTATGGCACTAAGGCATCTTCCTTGGCATTACGCTACGAGGCTGCCTCCCTATGAGCACCGCTGCATGTTATTGGGGATTGAGACGTTGGAGAGAAGAAGATCTAACGCACAAATTATCTTTGTTGCGAAGGTCCTGAAAAATGAAATTGATTCACCCGCTATCCTCGCGGAATTGAATCTCTACGCTCCAGAAAGGAATTTGCAAAGACGTCAGCTTTCGAACTTAGAGGCAAGGTACAGTCGGTACGGCCAGTATGAGGCAATTAGGTTTATGGCTACGAGGTTCAACGAGGTTGCAGAACCGTTCGACTTCAACGAACCCTTCAACACTTTTTAACGTTGCCTGCAGATTCGCTAATAATTTATTGTTAATCGTCTCTAGTTGGTAATTTTATTCAGTAAGACAAAAATTGTCTCAATGAATAATGGGAATTTTTAAATATAACATAACATAACATAAGCAAATAAACAAGAATTTGGCAGAACTAAGCAGCGAATCAGTAAATGGAATAAGTAAAAAGGGTTCAAGAAGTGTGCCAACAGAATAGGCGAAAGGACAATAGAGAACCGAACTGTTGGTGGTCTGAACAATTGGACAGGGCATGGAAGGAAAAACCAGGAGCGAGGCGTCAATTCAACCGTGTTTCAAGCTTAGAAAATTTGCTGGATTCAAAAAAGGCACCCAAATATCAACGAGCTAAGATACTGGAGATTGACAGAAACCTGGAAAATTTTCGAGATCAGCCCTTTGTAGGGTCAAAAAACTTTAGGCCATCAGCTCCCAGAGAAGATCGTATAACGTATGAAATGCTTCGGCAACTTTACCTCGGGGTGAGGAGAAACATCATTGCTGATTTAAATTGTATGTGGTGGAATGGAAACCATCAAAAAGGTGGCAATACCAAAGCCCGGAAAGGATCAGACAACACAGAGTTTTGGAGATTATGCAGGATTTCATCGAACCACTGAACATACTTCCTCGAACATCATTTGGCTTCGGAAAGAATGCCTATACAAGTACCTGCCTCACTTAGGTCGTTAATTGAATAAAATTTTTCAGTGAGACACGATTTTTTTAACGGCTTTTCCGCGCTTAAACGCAATTTTTTTCAGCATAAAAGTCTAATACGGGACTTCACTGTTTGGTTTCCCATCCGATCATACTTTTTTCATAGGGATATCAGAGTTGCGTTTTTTTTTTTGTTTGGAATGCTGAAAAATATCAAAGATAATTAATTCTCTATTTCAGGGAAAATCAGGAAGTTTATTTTTGAAAACTTTTTCGTCACCCTGAGAAGGAATTGATGAAAGTGATCAAAACACGGAAATGAGGGGCATTAAGGGGAAGGTGCAGACCTTTAGCGATGGAAAGGAAATTGGAGAAAGTAATTATGACGAAACATAATCTTCATACTTACTTACTTACTTAAATGGCCGTACGTCCTCAGACATGGCCTGCACACCATAATTCCGCCAACTTGATCGGTCCATGGCTGCCCGCCTCCAATCCCGCGGGCCTTCCGTACTTGCCAGATCATGAACCAATTTTGTAGGGTAACTGTCCGTTGTTCTCGCCACGTGCCCTGCCCAACGTGTTCGTCCTGACTTGGCCCCTTTCTAGATTCTGGGTTCACCGTAGAGTTGCGCGAGCTCAAGGTTCATTCTCCGTCTTCACACTCCGTTCTTCTGTACACCGCCAGAGATGGTTCTTAGCAACAGTCGTTCGAAAACTCCGAGCGCTCGCAGGTCCTATTCAAGCATTGTCCACGTCTCATGCCCTTAGAGAACAACCTGTCTAATAAGCGTTTTGTACAAGGTGCACTTTGCGCGGGAATTTAGACGTTTCGACCGTAATTTTTTGTGGAGCCCATAGTAGGCACGACTCCCGCTCATGATTCGCCTTCTAATCTCACGGCTGGTATCGTTGTTCTCAGTTACCATTAAGCCAAGGTACATGATCTCGTCAACTACCTCAAGCACATTACCGTCGATTATCACAACACTACCTAGGTGTGCCCTGTCGCACTCAGCACTACCCGCTAGCATGTACCTTGTTTTAAACGAATTTATCTTCTGTCCAATCTTCTCTGTTTCACATTTTAGTCTGGTGTACTGATCCGCCACCGCCTCAAATGTTCTGCCGACAGTGTCCACGTCATCCGCAAAGAGAATTAATTGACCGGATTTAACGAAAATCGTGCCCCGCATGTCTGTTCCCGCTCGTCTCACAACACCTCCTAGCGCAATGTTGAACAGCAGGCAGGAAAGACCATCACCTTGTCGAAGTCCTCTGCGGGATCCGAATGGGTCGGATAGACCACCCGAAATCCTCACACAACACTGCACATTCTCCATCGTAGCCTTTATCAGTCTGGTAAGCTTCCTGGGGAAGCCGTTTTCGTCAAAAATTCTCCATAGCTCTTCAGGGTTAATCGTGTCATAAGCGGCTTTGAAGTCGATGAAGAAATGATGCGTAGGAACTCTGGATTCGCGGCATTATTGGAGGATCTCTCGCAGAGTAAAGATCTGGTCCGGTGCGGACCGACCCTCCATCCTGTAGGTTAGTGGTGACAGCCGCTGGAAAATTATTTGGGGTATCACTTTGTAGGCGGCATTCAGCATAGTGATCGCTCGGTAGTTTTCCCAATCTAGCTTGTCACCTTTCTTGTAGATGGGGCAAATAACCCCATCCTTCCACTCCTCCGGTAGGCATTAGCAATCAGCCGATGCAGACAACTGGCCAACTTGCTCCGCTCCGATACCGTCCTTTCCAGCTGTCTTGTTGTTCTTAAGCCTTTGGATAGCATCATTAACTTCGCTTATCGATGGGGGTGGCACATCTCCGTTGCTTGCTGCACCGACAGAGTCTCCTGCGTCGCTGTTCTGGTCTCCTGCCTGTACGCCATTCAGATGTTTATCGAAGTGCTGTCTCCACCTTTCGATCAAATCACGATCATCCGTAAAGATATTCCCCTCCTTATCGGCTCGCGGAACAAAACCTTTGCGGGATGCGGATGCGACTCTCTGATAGAACTTTCGTGTTTCATGAAAGCGGTACAGCTGTTGTAGTTCTTCGCACTCCTCCTCCTCCTGGCGGCGTTTCTGCTTGTACCGCTCCACGTTCTGACGGGTGGCTCTCCGCAGCATTACTTCCCGCGCTGCGTTCTTTTCATCTAATATCTGCCGACATTCCTCGTCAAACCATTCAATACGTCGACTCAGTACTTCGCGACCTAAGACGTTTTCCGCTACACTGCTGATGGCTGACTTGACAATATTCCAGGCTTCTTCTAGCTCGTCCTCTTCTGGCAATGCAGCTTCGAGAGAAAGCGCGTAGTTTTCGACGACTTCGGGTTGCTTCAGCCGCGTGAGATTATACCTTGGCGGGCAACGGTACCGTATGTTGCTCACAACGGATAGTTTTTTGCGTATCTTTACCATCACTAGGTCTGAGTCGATGTTAGTAATGTCTGTAATGTCTGAATGTCTGAAAAGTGCCGACCATCTATCAAAACGTGGTCGCTGTGATTCTGTTTAGTGAGGTGATCTCCAGGTGTACCGATGTTGGAGGCTATGCTAGAAAAAGGTGCTACGTATGGACATGTTCTTGGAGGCGGCGAAATCAATTAGTCTTAGGCCATTTTCATTTGTCAGCCGGTGTGCACTGAATCGTCCAATTACCGGTCTAAATTCCTCCTCCTGACCGACCTGAGCGTTGTTATCCCCGGTTGCATTCTTAACATCATGTTTTGGGCAACGATCGTATTCACGTTCCAACTGCACGTAGAATTCGTCTTTGTCGTCATCAGTACTTCCGAGGTGAGGGCTGTGCACGTTTATAATGCTAGTGTTGAAGAATCGGCCCTTGATTCTTAACCTGCGCATTCTAGGGTTAATCGGCCACCACCCAATTACCCGCTTCTGCATCTTACCCATCACTATAAAAGCTGTGCCCAGCTCATGTGTGTCACTACAACTCTGGTAGATGGTATGTCCATCCCTATACGTACGCATCATCGTCCCTTTCCAGTATGCCTCCTGCAGCGCTACGATGTTGAACTTGCGGTTTTTCAATTCTTCTGAAGGTCTACGGGTACTTCCTGGGAAATTGAGAGAACGACAGTTCCATGTTCCGAGTATCCAATCGTTAGTCCGTTTCCGTCGCCTAGATCTTTGCCGATTATCCTGGTTCGAATTTTCTGTTATAGCGTTCGTTGCTTTTGTTTTTCGCGGTGCGAGCTTGCAAGGCCCACGACCAACCCCACTTTCTCGCAGGAGGACCGACGTAGTGCTACTGTTTTGAGTCCCGAACACAACCACGACTTGGACAAAACGCTTGGGGGTGCGTCAATTAGGGCGCTTGTGGTGGCGTTACCCGTCCAAGAAACTTCCTTCCGAGAAAGGAAGCCCGCTTCCCCTCTCAGCATACGACCGGTAGTCCCACCGGGGTTGGTTACCCAATCTTCTTACTAGTTACTCGTATCCCGGTTGGCACCAACGAGGAGGTAAGCGTTCGGTAGCTTGAAGGCTAATGGTTCGCATGTGGGAACTTTTTTGCGCCTTTGGTCCAGTCGTTCGCCAACCTCATAACATAATCTTCATGTGTTAGTTCATAGGGTTGTAGGGCCGAAGAAGAACAATCCTACGACGCAATTGAGGCAGATAGCGATTTCGGTGATGCATGAAAAACATAGCGGACGGGGAAGAGTTTTAACGGACGCCTAGTCAAGGCGGATCTGTGCGATTAGAGTCTTTGTAGAGAAATTGAACATAGAGCGCTAACTCAAGGTAGAAGGAGGTACACGCTTTAGATGTAGTATTACAGAAGGTGAAAAACGAAAAACATTTCAAAAGCGAACGATCCTTCTCAAGACGATAAAATTTTTCAATGAAGTTCAACGATTTTTTTGTTCCCAATTCCGCATCCTCAGCAGCATATAACCACTCTCAATTATATTTAATTTTTGTAAATATTGCAACTGTATAAATGTATATTTGTAAATATTGCAACATGTATAACCAAAACTCAACTTTCCTTACAGCGTTTCGAGGACATCAAGGCACCGAAACCCTCCGGACTGCTGAATCTGCTGACCGCAAGTCCCGCCGATCTGTTCACAAATCCTTCATCCAACACCGTGTTTCTTTCGCTGTTTACCCTCGAGCTGGAGTATGAAATCACCGAAATTCAAACCCGAATTTGGCTCGAAACTCTGCGGGCCGCCGCACAGCCAGGTGGTTCTTCCAAAGTATCCCTAGAAACAGCGCTCAGGAAGGCAACCTCGATTTTGGGCTACGCACCGTTTCCCGTCGGCTCGTTGACCGTGTTCAAACTCGCCAATCTAGTGGCAGACTGTTCGGTCAAAGCCTACATGTACCCGATCGTGTGCCAACTATTTTTCATCGTTTACCTCTCCCGTGTTCCGCTGGGGCAAGATGAGGAGCGTTTTGCCACCATCTTTGGTATCAGCGATCGCTTCTACGAGTATAACGTTACCCTAATGAAACGAATTAAGAAGCAACTGTACGAAGCGGAATGTTACTATAATGCAGCTTCGGTCAGTGAAAGTGAGGAACGTCAGCTTTCCTTCTACAACTACTGCACGAGACTTTTCAAAACGTTCCAGCTTTGGTTGGAGGACACCCAGCTGAATCGAGTTCGACCACAGTCGATCGATCTGCCGCCACAGTTCGACTGCCACCGGTTGGCGTCGATTTTCCGCGGCAACCGTGAGCACTGGGTAGAGTTTATAGATTATCGGGCCATGCGAGCGGATCATCGAGATCTGGCGAATAACTGGCAGAAGCTATGCTTCCGCTATAGACCGTCTCTTTCCACGACGACGATCATGGGAGGAGCCTCCCCGGTCCGAACGCTGAATCCAAGCCAGAGTAACATCGATCTACACGATCCGAAGCAATCAATCTGCAAGCGCCTCGAAGCGTACGATGCTCCCGTGCCTCCTCCGGAAGTTTTCAAACCCACCTCCCTAGTCACAGCCATCAACTTCTCCACCCAATCTTCCAGTGCTTTAGTCTCCTCACTGAAGTCCGACTTCTCCATCTTGGACAATTACGCCAAAAAAGAATTCCACCATATGTACAACGACCATCTGCAGCTGGACTCTTGCTACCTAGAACAGGTTCGAAAGCTCTACATCAACGAGGACAAAATCCTGTACAAAACTGTCAGCTGCGGCAACAAATGCCTTAGCCCACGTAAAATCATTGTTCGCTACAGTAAGGCTGTACTGGATCGCAACGTTAGCGGAAATCTGGCGGATAATCGCTCGCTCCACGATGCGCTGCTTCAGCGGGAGTCCAAAATACCCGATCGGGTCGTAAAAGCCTCGGTACGAATCGACGCGCTACTGCGGCAACTTGTGGAATCCTATCAGAGTTTCAAGCTGAGCAACGAGGCCAATTTGTGCGCGAAGCTCAACAAGGTTGGCACCGCACTATTCTACGAGTTCGTGGATAAGATGAACGACTACACCCAGCTCTGTCCGGTGACGAAGGAGGTTTGCTCGCTGGGGATCTCCCAGCTGGGGGTGAGTTTAAGATCAAATGTTAGGAGTTTTTTATAATTTTTTTTTTGCAGTTTTTCATGCAGGAAAATCAAAACACGGAAGGGATTAAGCTGCTAAACATCGCTCTCAAGCGGTCGGATCTGGTTAGTTTGATTACGGAACTGCTGGTACCGGCTAGCTGTCCGCCCCAGTACTTTCTGCGGATGTACGGCTTCATAATTGATTCGCATATCAAGAAGTGTGACACTCACGTTCTGTTTGTGCTGCTGTCGAAGTTCGACATCGTGGGTTGGATGAATCGGTACCGGCCGAAGCTGGTGGACGTCAATCAGCTGACGGAGTTGGTTCTCCGTGGGCTGGAAGGTTGGAACCAGGAGAATGCAGCAACGATACAATATGTAAGTTTAATTAGTTTTTATTTATTTCATGTCTAACTGAAAAAAAAAACTTTTAGCTCGTCCAGCGGCATCTGATGCACCTATTCGAGTATGACTTCCCTGAGCACTATGGGGACATCCTGCAGATGAGTTTGGCCGCTTTCTCGATGAAGAAGATTGAGCCGAAAATTTTGCTGGACCTGGTGAATTCGATGCGTCAGAGGGTGGGCTGCCAGCCGATGGCTTTCGGGCTGGGTTTGATAGCCATCAAGGAGGAGTTTCGCGCCTTTGCTACCAAGCAAAACATTCTGTCCTACAAGGATATAATCGATACGACCGTTCTGCTCACGCAGCACTTCCACCAGGAGCGGTTGAGCTACGGATTGCACGGTCTATATCCGAAGCACTACGATTACTGCGAAGCACTTTCACTGCTGTTGGGATCGATTGGGCACGCCGCCGTCGTTGCGGCTGTACACACCTATCCCGGTGTGCTGGCCGATGATTGTAAGTTCCATGAATTTTCCCTTCTACTTTAACTAAATGTGGTCTTTTCAAAACCAGTAATCAATTGGCTGTGGCCTGCGTTATGCGACATGTTCTCCCCCTGGCTCATCCCGTATTTCCCCCAGAACATGAAGGGCCAACAGCAGCAGCAGGTGGCCAACTGGATCCAGCAGATTGCTAGTGACAGTACAATTCTTCCCCCGTGGGGGGAACTTCATGCCGACACCGCCTTCCGGATGATAAAAGTGTTCGAACATTGCCTGCAGTACCTAATGGATACATTCCCCTCCAGTAGTGCCGTACTGGGGCATCTGTTCTACTGGTACGAGCTGAATTTCGCCCACCCGAACTGCCCTCGCTTTGTGAGCGTTCCGATTCACACGAATCTGATGAATCTGGCCTGGGATCGGTTCCGACCGGCGCCAGCTCACATCACCGGTTTCAGTCGCATTCTGCAGCAGTTCATCCCCGAAAGTCACCTCTTCGTGGGGCACATTTTTATCCGTATCGCGTGGACACCCTGGTTGCAGCAGAACATCCAAACCTGGGACTACCAGCTGCGGTATCAAATGCTGTCCTCTCTGCTGATGATTTTCATAAAAATATCCTACGAACCGAACGCTCGCGAAGGGCTTAAAATTGTAACCCTGCTGCAGGACGCCTGCAGCTATCCGTGGCACCTACTCGAATACCAAGGCGTCGAAGCGGTTCTCGATTGGTTTGTCCTGTCGGCGGAACCATCCGTCGTACTTAAGATGCCCTCCGAAGGTGAAGCGGTGGACAGTGCCGTGCTGGATCTGCTGCAAGTGGCAGCCGCAATGAAATTCAACCCAAGCAATCCGCTGGAGTCATCCACGATGCAGTCCCAGACACAGACCAAGCGGATACTGTACGTACGATCGACGGTGCGGCTGCTGAATGCCTGCGGGGCAAAGTATCACAAGCTGCTGGGCACGAAGCAGGGCGTTCAGGCATTCCACAATGCAGTGCTTGGGCTGCTCAATACGATCGAAACTGTACTGCTGCAGGTTAAGCTGACCAAAGATCGGGAATTCGAGGCAAGAAACCTGATGGCGGAGGTGATAGTTTCGTTGCAATCCCAGGGAGAGAATACTTCCAAGTAAGTATAAGAATAAGAATCTTTAATTTTTTTAAATTCACCTTCCGTCTTTTAGGTTATTCATCGAAGCGATCATCCTGTGGGCGGAGAATTGTCGAACCAGCGATAGCTTCATGATTCCCTCGATACTGGAGGCGACGGGATCGTTCAAAAGCTTCACCGTTAACCAGTACCTGCTCTTGGAGGAGATGATCTTCCATTACTTCAGTAAATCCTGGCGGGGTCAGAACGACGTTAACGGAGCTCCAATACTGGACGCAGCCTGGACGAAGGCACTGCATAAAGTGGGCTCGAAAACCGTTAGAGGATACGACGAGGAGCAGCTGGTAAAGCATCGCTTTCTGTTGGTATTGCATCTGTTAGTTCTGCAGCGGCTGCAGGACGCCCCGAGTAGCGGGGAAAAAATCCTGATTCTACAAAAGTTGTTCCGATCGATTGAGGAGTTGAAAGTGACGTTCGTATTGATGTTAATGTTTTGATAACATAATTTTAATTAATCTTTTTCTTCAGTGAATCCGAGGAGAGTAAACTGATCCTGCTGTGGAGTATGATGGTGGTAGTGGGAGTTGAGATTTTAAAGGTTTCATCAAACAGCCAAAATCACCTGCTGACCTTGGCGCGTTACCTGCAGACATGCTCCAAAGACGCCGACGGCTGGGGTGAAGGCCTGCTGGGGGCCATCGGTATTCGCAAGAACGGGGTAAGTGTTCGTCGGAAGGTTTTGGCCAAGTGTCTTTCCTGTATTGTGTTCCTGCTGTTTGGTTCGCAAGAATCGGAAGAAGTGCTAGAGGCGACCGAGGGGCCACCCTCGATCGACACCAGCAATCGATGCCGGGAGTACGTGCAAGCCATGGGCGATCTCAAGCAGACACTGGCCAACAAGCGGTACGCCGATGTACACATCAAAACCCGGGCCGCTATCAACCTGATCGAAAACACCGCCATGGTAGCGAACATTTCGGAAAATGTTTGCAAAATTTTGCGACTATTCTGTGACGAGCGGTTCTTTCACTCGGTTGAGGACGTCTGGAGGCCATAAGGTGATATTAAACGATTTTTTAGCAGCGAGCGAAGCCCGCCACGAAAAGATGCTTTTCCTGTTTCTGTTCTGCAAATATTTTTATTACGACACTCGGCTTATAAACTATTAGCTTACTGGGCTGTGAAATTCTTGAAGCATATTAGTTTGGAGATAGTTAACAAAAGAACCGCCCTCCGTAGTTTATCCTCCTTTCCCCAGCAGCACCTCCCGCTGATCATCGTTCAGCTCTTGCAAGTCACAGTCCAGCGTCACCCGAAAGGCGTCCAGAAACTCAGGTGTCACCACATCCACTCCAAGCTGCCGACCGCTTTCCACGCTCAATGATGTAACACCTTTTCCGGCGATCCCACACGGAACAATATGTTCGAACCAGCTGAGATCATTCTGGCAGTTCAGTGCCAGCCCATGCGTCGTTACATATCTACTCGCGTGAATTCCAATAGCGCAGATTTTCCGATCCTGGACCCACACGCCGGTATCTTCAGTAGTTCCAGCCTGAATCCCATAACGTCGGCACAACTCGATAGCGGTCTTCTCGATGTGACATACATACCACCGGACGCTGGGTTGAAAATTTCTGAGATTCAGCACCGGGTAGGCAACCAGCTGACCCGGACCATGAAAGGTAATCAGTCCGCCGCGATTGGTTCGATGGAATTGCGCTCCCAGAGCACGAAGCCTTTGCTCCTCCTGAGCACCGTAATCTTTCGTTCGAATCCCAACCGTATAAACCGGGTCGTGCTCCGTTAGGATCAGAACGTTCCGCAGTGGACCAGTGGGGTCGTTCAGGATGCTCGCGGACACTGTTTTCTGCAGCTGTAAAGAGCTTTGGTAGTCCAGCTTGCCGGCGCGTAATACGTGAACCAAGCGTGACATGTTTTTCTTAATGATTAACTTATAAATAAGCTGATAACAAAAGTACGAAAGTTGTGCTTGGTGTTTTGTTACTGTTCACTGGTCGGTGCTGGCAGAGCCATGTCCAGTTCCTGTCGTTCCTGTTCCAATTTCTGCTCCTTTTCCTCCAACTTGAGGTAGATTTCCTGGCCGATCTGCGAATGACAGCAATGATTTGTTATGAACTTGTTGTTGATAAGAGAATGACTGATAATTTTGTAACTCATTGAGTGCTCATGACAGTGTTTTTGAGTGATTTGTGCTGGCACTCTGGGAATAAATCGATTATTTTCGTATCGATTCTTCTAACTGAATACTACTTACAATTTTTACAAACTGTAGATAAATAGATTTTAATTACAGTCTATAGCTATTAATTTGCAGTAGTAGAATTGAATGATTTATCTTCAATACTCACGTAAGCATCCACGGCGGCGTACATCTTCTGGTCGTCACTTAGCGGCAACACGTGCCACTTACTCATCCGCACCTTCTTGTTTTTGTCGATTCGCAACCGGCAGACCTGCAGCACCAGCCGCTCCATACTCCAGAGGCCACTCGAGCCATGAATCCGATTGTACCACTGGCCCAAATCAACACACTGCCCAATCATGGTTTCCGCGTTCGCTTCGGGAAAATCCCTCGCCAGCTTGCGGAAATCATTTTTCACGTTTACTCCGTGCAGTCGAACTTTCGGGTGATGGAGAAGCTGCAACAGCGCCGCTGGGAGTTTTTTCAGACAGGAGAGCTGAAACAAATAGCAACAGTGCAGCTCCGCGCACAGCTGCATCAGGGCCGTAGGCCCTGGACCAGTTTGGAAGCTGAATGGCCACTCCAAATCGAATGCTATCGGGACAACGACTTGTGGTTGCTTGTCGACCCACTGCATTATCTCATCAGCGGCACAGGCAACATCCCGCCAATCTGTGTAGTATCGAATGGTTCCCTTGTAATCGATAAACGGAACATCCTCAATGTTGATTTTCACCGTCGCTTCGCGCTTCGGCTGTACATCGTCAGGGATTTTATAGTTGCTACGCAGCCTCCGCCGTGGAGTGTTGTCCTCTTCGGGGAGTGTTGTCGATTGATTTTCTTTCTGTTCGTCTTCTTGGACGTCCTTCACTGACTGAGTTTCTGAACCTTTGGTGATGATTCCGTTTTGCACTGCGTCCGAAAGAAAACGTGACTGCTTGGGCACACTTGGTGTTGGAGATTGCTCCGCATCTCGCATCCACAGCGGTAGTTTTCGTTTCGACATATTTTTAACACAATTAACACATCATTTTTATGTTTCGCGACGCGTAACGAACGAAATACTCCAGGAAATATTTTTCCCGCCTTTTGTTGTGTTTTGATACCGAAAACTCAAAACAAGATTCGACCGAGTTCATTCGAGCCAAGCACCAACGAACGATTTATCGGCGAGCGCCATCTGCCCTCATTTACCAGTATCAATAGAAAATAGGGTTGGTAACCGCTGGAACCTTTTTAAAGTATACAGATTTTTTACGCGATTGTTGTAACTCGGGGCATATTTCCAAATCAGTTTCCCGAGTATTCAGTATATGCTTTAAAGTGATGTAGTGTGACTGGGTGACACGCGGAGCGGAAAATGTTGGTTTCACCCCTCGGTTACCATTTTTGTCTTTCTCCTAGTTTTGTTCACAAAACATTTATTTGATGACACAATGTAAAATTACCTTGACATTACATAGTTGATGTAAGAGCCAAAATGCACTTTTTCGCTGATTCAGCTTCCTTTCCCTAAGATACATACACTACAAACGAAAAGAAAACTATTTTGTTCTGAAACTTTTGAGAAATATTGGAAAAACCTTTTGGCGTAACTGCCAATTGGTTGCAAAACTGGCGTCACTCCATACAAGGTGCAATTGTCTATGTTTAGTCGCTTTATTCGACTGTCTAACTACTGTCTGTTTGTCTAAGTGAAGTCGTTCAATTCGACAAATATTCCATGGAAAGTGGAAAGGAGGATTGAATTCTTGGATTGAATCTTAATATTTTCACAAACACTCAGCCTCAGGAAGGTCTAAAGTCATCGTGCTCTTTCCTCCTACTAGTGGATATTTGCATCAGATGAAATAATTAAAACGTGTGTTTATATTACGGTGGGTAAAGTCAATCGATTTGCCAGAAAGTTATTATGGTTCTATTTGGGGCCCCAAACAATCCTGACACTACCGGAAGCGGATTGATCGATAGCTCTTTAGGAAGAAACATGCGAAAAAGCTTTCCTATACTAAATTTTATACAAATTTATCTACATACATATGTAATGCATCAACGAGAGGCACGGTTTAGCATTGTCTGGGGACCTAATTTGAACCAAAAAAAAACTTTGTCCTGGCTCTGTGCTGTCAAGTTTGCATTTCTCTATGTAACGATTACCCACCTTAGCGTAAAAGTAAGTCTTTATGCATGTGTTTGTGTGTGTATGTGTGTGTGTTTGTATGTGTGTTTGTGCGTGCTTGTCTAATTGAAACTGCCGATGGACAATAACTGACGTTTGACCGAAACACGATTGATAAAACTGAATCAACTGCGAGGCAGAGTAGCAAGTAGTCGAGTTTTTACGCCCAGCTATGCGAACAATCTGCGAGAGAAATGCACGTTCATTCGTATAAACTGGCGTAGCGGTTTTTCTGGATCAATTACCACGGGCAGACTCGTCTAATCCATGGGGCTATATTCAAACATCAATCATCTTAAAATTGACAGACTATTTTGTTAAAATTGTATCTCAATATAATGATTTGGGTTGAAATAACAAACACTCGCAATGATGGTGTTGGTTGTTACGTCAACTATGTAAACAGGGGCAGATTAGGGCAACCTTAACAGTGCGGTACCATTTAAGTTGTTTTGACGGCTGTGTACAGCGCGGCTATTTTGCTCACTCACCCGTTTTCACATCGGTCGTTGCTATCGTTTCAGTTTGACGTTTCATCCAGCAAAAACCTTTAGCAGCGCTGTTATCGGGTTGCTAAATTTGAGAGCGCGATGCTTCCCGGAAGCTCGGCTACTATTTCTCTAGCGCGGTCAGCAGCGACCGATACGGTGTGAAGTGATGATAGAGCGCTGCCAAACGGGGTATAGAAGCGCACCGTTAAGGATGCCCTTAGTAGTTGAAATTAACATCCTGCTTAAGGTGACACGTATAAAAATCAATCGCGCGGGTGTCACCCTTCTGGGAGTGACACCTTGGCCGAACGGCCCCCGCCGCCGCCTCCATCACGCTACACCCGCGATTGAAATAGTTAAATAATGAAAAACGCAAGAGAGTACGAAAATGACGACAATAACCAACGTGGCAATAGATATAAAAACACAGAGAACAGACTAACAAGTAAACGATAAAAATGTGTAAAACAGATTGCGCACGCAAAAATATACTCTCCGAATTACACCCTCATCATGCTGAGTGGTAAACTAAGATGTGATGTCGCTACCGTGGCCGTAGAGGGAACGGCATAGCCAATATGTTTTAACGTCAGTACCAACGGGAGTGAAAAGTACATACACTAATGAAAATACAGGCTGTTTAGCGACGGTAGCGACATCACACTTTACTTTACCATTTAGCAAAACGAGGGGTTTTATTCGGAGGATAATTCGTGGCACACATGTAAAATTTTACACACTTTTTTCAGACCGTTTGTTCGTCGCCTGTTAGTCTGTTCTCTGTGGTAAAAATACAAAACCAACAAACAACAAAAATTATAAGAAAAATTGACGAAAACTTTAAACAAGAAACTGAAATTCAACCCGTCAACAACAAAAAATTTCATATAAATGCCTGAAAATAACCTTGAACGTCGAATAAAAAATAAATAAGTTAGCTTAAAAACAGCCTGAAAAATAAACAAAAACACAAAAATTGTATAAAATTGTATAGAAATTAAAATAAATGAAATAAAAATTAAAAAAATAAATAAAAACATTTTCAAACAATAGAGGTTTCCCGTCGGACCTTACCCCCTATTTTTATATTTTTTCTTCGAAGTACTTTGCATTCGAAGATTAATAGCACTAAAATCATATTTTTTCAATGAGTAATAAATTTTCTATTATTTTTTGAAAAGTTAAAAATGCATGAACGTTGAATATTTTTTTCACCTTGCATGAATGTTGAGTTTCGAAATTCACGTTCTTGCAGCACTGCAAAATATTATTCACCCCAACTTTTTGGCAACATTGTCATGTTTGACATATTCTTGATACTGGAATTGTTTACAAAACCAAGCATCGTTCTATTTAATATGCAAAAATTTCCGCGCGGAAATTCAAATAGCACATTACCTGACAAAATTCTTTTGGAACTGCTCCGAAAAAAGTCTTTCCGCAACTCGTACAATAACGAGATCAAAACTGTACTCTCGATTCGGAGGTATTCAGCATCCGTTCAGCAAGACTGATTTGTTACTGCTGCGAATGTATTTCCTTCAGAAAATGTTTCAGAAATAGTGGCAAACTTTCAAGGATAGTTTATTTCAGCTTAAAACTAGGACGATTTGAATGAAAACCTCGAAACACTTTATCTAGTCCTCCATCAGTAGAATTCCCAATATGATTTGCCTTACCAACCGCAGCTCAACTTTGGCGTTTTCCATCAGCTATCAATCTATTTATCACCTTCTGAACTAATAACACTAAATCCACCTTCGGCTATTGAATGTACAAGTAATTTGGCAAGATTCCTTACCGATGCTTGCTTCAATGCGTGTATGCTCTTCAACCGATCGGCGATCATGTTCGCAAAGTTTTTGCGAAAACGCACTATAATCCGGATTGCAGATTGACCCTTTTCTACAAACAGCAAAGTATGACCGTGACCATCACTCGCTGAATTTTAATGACCAATCAGAGAATCCTATCTAACGCGGCAGGATAATTTTCGGCTCTCATATGTATCACTTAATCACACGTACTCATTCGTTGTTTCCGGGCCAGTAATGCAACTGCTGCTGAAAAGCTTCCTCGTTGCCCTATAATACAGATCCTTCTGTACCATCGGATCCCTCTAAATCATCAAAACTGAAGCGCATGGGTTGTTAAGATAAGGCGACCAGACGTCCCGCATTTTGCGAGACAGTGCCGCGGCTCAACAAAATGTCTTGCTTAGAAAAACGTCCCGCGAAATTTCTGCCTCACTGTTTTCTCCGGTTGCATAAGCATTCACAGTTCATGCTTCGAACCTCTGTAGAAACTGAAACAAACCAGATTTTAAAATTCTAGCTTGTTTAGCCAAAATCTAGAATTAACAGCATTTTGTATTCCCAAAAAATCGATTTATTATGGATAACCGGTATAATATCTAATTAAAGTAGTTGCATTGTAATCATTATCCCTTAGTTTCTTTTACCGGACTCAGCAATCTTTTTAACGAGTTCTCAACAGCTGAGCCATCAGCAATCTGTTCAGCAATTTATTTGCTTGACGAGTGCTCGGTAATTTTTCATTCTCGCTGAAACGTCAACCATTGAAGATAGCTCAGAAAAAATTTACGAAGCGTTCATCAAAAATTGCTGCATGATTCGGTATTTACAAAGCTGGCTATTCGTCACGAATTACCGAGCGTTCTGTAAATTTACAAAGCTGACGATTCGTCACAAATTACCGAGCATTCTGTAAACGTAAAGTTTTTTCATGGTTACGAGAGAAATATGAACCATTGTGAAAGTTGCTATTGCAACTATTGAATAATTTTAGAAAGGAATTTCGGATTGTTTAGATCGATTATACTGGTGTTCCCAGTTTTTACTCGAATAACTTGATACGTTTAATGTTATGATGAATACAGGTTTTTTGTAGTAAACTGCTCTCCTGTGGTGGAAAAATTTCCATATGCTGACTGAATAGATCGTGTACCTCCACGTCGTTTTCTTGTAGATTTGAAAGTAAGATATCCATTTTTTTTTAAATCACACGCAAAACACTCAAAAACTCAGCTTCGGAACTCTGAATATTTGAAAATGGCGGACATTTGATGTTTCGTTTTGACAGATGCAGAAAAACTGCCGAACAGTATAGTAAAAAACAACAAGAGTTCAGTTAAACAATTGAAGATTTTTCAGCAACACCTAGGAAGATGCTGACAGATCGTCAAATATTTACTGAACTTTATGAAAGTGCAGAACATACTGTAGTTTACAGAAAAGGTCAGTAATGTTTTTTGCTGAGCTCGTCAAGTGCCTTTTGCATAACGGTAATTCGGTAAAAACTTGCAACCGACATCAGTTATTTTGGAGAAAATTACAAAATGATCAGTATTTTTTCAAATTTACTGAACATGACCGTAATAAAAATTACTGAACAATTAAAACGAGAATAAGTGTGTAGAGATGGTCGGATTTGACGTTTTTCAAACCCCCCAGGTAACCGATAAGCACTGTTATAAGCCGTATAAAGAACACATAACAGCATTGGAGCGCCTATTAACCGTATAGAATATTTTCAAATGTCAATAAACACTGTGAAATTGAAGCCGTGAAATAGGCCCTTTATGGGTGTATAAAGCCTTGCTCTAGAGATTTCAAGCCCTGTAGCTTTAGGCTAAGTGAGGTATACGTGAATGGCTGTTTACTGCTCTGAATTGCATATCTTTTTAAAAAAAACGTAAGCAACATAAATTTCGAAACAAAAAAAAACAATGGATGGAATGAATAAGTGGCAAAATTTTTCAAAGAGTGGAAGTTATCGAAGAAAGCTACGAAATTACGAGCGTTTCGTATTAGACAGTGAATGCAAGCCACTCACTAGTAATTTGCAATTAAGCATTGAGACAGAATCAGCAGCAGATCAGCAAACAAACGCCGATTTATATAAGGAAATTGATTTCCAAGCTGTTGAGATCGGAGACTATTCCGATAGCCTAGATGTTCATGTTGATGATTTCTATGACGAAGAGTCGTATTATAGTCCGGATGAGTCATCCCAGTTTGAGCTGGATAGTATTGATGAACTCCAGGATAATACAGTAAACTTAACTACGTTTATTAGAAATTGGAGCCTGGAGCACAAAATCACGCACTCTGCGTTGAGACCATTATTAGATCGGCTCTCTAGCATGGATCGCACTCTTCCTACAGATCCACGAAGACTTCTAGGAACTTCTCGTAAACAACCTGAACTGATAAAAATTGAAGAAGGCCAGTATTGGCTTTGGTAAAATCTTTTTGTTTTACATAAAATATAAATGTTATCAAATTCAAATACTCAACAGGTGAATGTCTTCGTCAAGCGTTTCGAGACCTTAATGAACCAAAAAAAATCTCTGTGAATATAAACATAGACGGCTTACCACTTTTCAAAAATGGTACAGACCAAGTATGGCCAATTCTATTCAACATATTCGAAATACCAGACATGAAACCGATGATAATTGGAATTTTCCACGGAAAATGTAAGCCGAACTTCATTGAGGAGTTTCTGAAGCCGTTTGCAGACGAAGCGTGTCTTATATTGCAATCTGGAATCTTCATCAACGCTAAACTGTTGACAGTAAATATTCGGGCTACGTCGTCACTTCTTAGATGAATTTGGTACTTATGAACTTCTAATTACAGGAACAGTGAACTTCAATTCGTTTCATGGGTGCATGAAATGTACCGCTGGTGGTGAACGTGAACAGGATCTGCATACAAATGTTTATCCATTAGCAAAGGCGCCCAAACGAACAGATGAAGGATTCCGCAGCTGGTCGTATGAAGATCACCACCGGGTTTATAGAAGCAGAGAAAATGGTAAATTAAAAAAAGTTTTCGTCAAATCGCCCCTGCTCCGTTTGCCAATTGACTTCATTGAAGATGTTATAGTATCAGATTCGTTGCATCTTCTACATTTAGGCATAATGAAAAAACTACTCACAATTTACAAAACAGGACAAATCTATTATACGAAGTGGACTCAATCCGAGACTGAATGTATAGATGATATTCTGAGTAAAATAAAGTTACCATCAGAAATACACCGAAAAGTACGAGGATTGCGTTATCTTTGTCATTGGAAGGCATCGGAATGCGCCTCTTTTTTAAATTATATTGGAATAGCACTTCTAAAAAAACTTGTTGATTCAAGACATTACAGTAATTTTTTTAATTTGTTTTATGCTGTTACCATCTGTTCTAGCCAACACTATCAACAATATCTATCAGTTGCTAGGAACCTTTTTGAAACCTTCATCGAGAATTACTTCAATTTCTTTCAAATAATTTCCAGTAACACGCACAATTTGATACACATTGTAGACGAAGTTGAGAGATTAGGATCATAACCGACACTGTCTTCTTACCCATTCGAGAATTATTTGTTCCAAATTAAAAACATGGTACGATCAGGACGATTACCGTTAAACCAAATAATCAATAGAATCTCTGAGAAAACCAATAACAATCATGATGAAAGTCCAAAAGATCAGCAATATCCTATTTTCAAAAATCCTTCAAACTTCGATACTAAGTTCACGTGCTGCATTTTATACGATGGATGTATGCTAACTAATAAGTTTCAAGATAAGCGGTTTCTCTCGAAGGACAAGACAGTCGTAGCAATGGACTTCGCTGTTGAAAACGGTATTACTGGCTCAAAACTTAAACATTATGAACCGCACATTAGAAGTCCATTTCCCTCCGATGTTTTCTACGTTTATCGAACTATATCAGATGCCAGTTTCAATTCATGCAAAGTTTATCCATTTCAAAGCATTTTTTGTAAGTTAGTTGCTATACAAGTTTACGAAGAAACTGTTTTTGTACCATTACATCATACTCTCCCGGCAAAATAATCTATAGAAGAAATAAAACAATATGTGATATTGATTCAAACAGAAATATGTATTTTTATTCGTCAAGTTCATAGGTCGGCAGTATTTAGAATATCTTAAAAATAAAAAACAGTTTATAACTAAACGAAAAAAAAACGAAACTGCAATTAATTGCCTCGAACTACTTCGCGACTTTTAACAATTCTGGTGGCAAATTTTGATCGTCGTCATTAACATCCAGGAATTCCACTTGCCACGACGTACACTCGATGGTGGACTCCTCTGGTGGCACTCCATCGACGCTATCCTTGATGGAATCCTTGACGTCGTCATCAAGATGGTCCACCAAGATGTTTTCGAATTTTTCATTTGTCAGTCGCTTTCGCTTCCTTGAGACAGGCTTCCGCATTCCGGATACTTCTGCGAATCTTTGCCGGGAGCTTTTCGAATAACGATGCAAAAAAGATTTGCACTCATCTAGTGAGTATTCTGGGTCAGAATACTGCACCGTATGATGAAATAAACCGATCGTCTTGTTAAATTTCATAAACGGAATTTTTTGTCTCTTCGGTTCGTTATCACCGGAAGTGCGGGTTGCTCCTGTCCATGAACATTTCAGTAGGAATTCACGAGCAAAAAAATGATCGATGATCTGCAGACTCACCGTTGCGCCTTGTTTAATGAAACGATTGCGACCGTGTATTCTCCCAATCCATGCAACCGTTGCCTTCACGAAATTTTCATCTTGGCAGCGGTCTTCCAAGGACTCCATGTCGGCCAAGCTTTTCACGGGCTCTAGAGGTGATTGAACTAGTTTTACTTTAATCGGGTCATTTGACGACGTTCCTGGTTGTTGAAACAACTGTGCTGCCAACGCATCCAACTTCGTGTTAACGTGCGACAGCAACAACAGGCACTTGTTCACCTTGATGGTCAGGTTATCGTTTTCCTCTGCTGCTTCGTTCGGTTCTGTCTGGCAAGATGAATTTTTCATCTCTGGTACTCTGCTGGCTTCTCCGGGTTCGATTTTTAAGCAGGCAGACACAAATCCTTGTTCGAGAAAAAACAGAAAAAAAACAGCATAAATCGTGAATTTTAGTTCAAGATTTCTCGTATAATTCAAAAGAACCTACTTGCTACCGGTTTCGCAATTTAAATAGGCCGTAAATATAATGTTTCGCCGAATGAGATGATGGAGCAGCGGGTAAACGCAGCAGAACAGAAAGCCTTCATTATAAAACAACACCGCGGTTCGAAACTGGATCTTCTTCGACTTCACAGAGCGATGCGAAAAAACGGAAAAAACGACGAGTAAACAGTAGCTATAGCAAGCTCTAGCGAATGCGATGGAAGGCAGTTGGTGTGAGGAAGCAAGAAAACAAATAACTTTTTTGCCCCTTCGAAAAAAATATAAAACATAAACAAAAATATTCTCCAGTGGGTAATACCAACCGAAAAAACGTTTTGACATATTCTCATAGGTGTAGTTCAAAAGTGGGGGCAGGCTGCATACAGGCCGAAATATACGCCAAAATTGGTTTTTGAACAGCTCTTAGGTAGAATATAGAACTTTTATGCTTCGTAAGGCATTTTCTATATTGAACTATAGAACCAAATTAGAACTATTTTTTACGGCTCAACGGTTACTTGGGCCGTACCCGACCCGAACCCGAATTTTTTTTTCGGTCGAAACCCGAGCCCGACCCGAACCCGAAACTTTTTTTTTTCGTTCAAACCCGAACCCGACCCGAACCCGACAATTATATTTCTTCGAAACCCGAGCCCGACCCGAATCCGAACCCGAGATTTCATAGATTTTATAGTCGGGTTTCGGGTTTTCATACCCAAACCCGACATTTTCAAACCCGAACCCGATCATGGTCGAACTCAAAACTCCGTAAGACTTTTATACAGCGGCAAATTGAAAAAAAAAGACTCGAGAAATTAGTCTGTAAAATTTGCACATCCAGTATTCCTGATGTTACTAAAAACTTCGTTTGAGTCTCGAGAAGAAAGTTACACACTATCAGAAAACGACGCATGTGCGTGTTCTCGTTTTTGAGTGTAGTATTCGTTTCTCCCTCCCAGGGGTTTACGTGTTTTTTTCACGTTAACAAAACAATGATCAATTGTGGTAAAGAATATGAAATTAAACAAAAACATAACACTTGACACCTTCTCTTTTTTCGCCGCTCATCTCTCTCTAACTATTTCTTCTCCAACTAGTTTATAGTTATTTTAAAAATAATACAAAATAAGTATGGTACAAATAAGAGCCAAATAGAAGAATTGAATAGGCCGAAATTACTCAAATTGGCATAAAATTGGCCTGATATTATATATTATAGTTCTAGTTGAAAATCGAAATAACGACTCGCGACTCCCGATTTTCTTTCCTTATGCACATTGTGCATAATGTCGCATCTAGTGCACTGTATAAATAGCGCATAAGATGCGCTAAACAGAGCACTAGATGCTACATTATGCGCATTGTGCACAGGGTTGTTACATTTAACTCTGTGTTTTCCCTTGAAAAAATCTGAGCATCTATATCTGGAACAAAAATATCTGTAAAAAAAATCTGTATTGTTTAAACATTAAGAACTTTGTATTTTTTAAGTTTTTATGGTACATAAACAAAATTTTTAGCTTAAAACGTGTGAGGAGTTGAAAATATGTTCAATTTGCTTAATATTTAATGAAATTAAATTTGGAGTGTTTATAAAAATTAATGTCAATTTCGAAAAATCTGTACTTTTCGACGAAATTCTGTATATCTGTACATACAGATTCTGTACCGTTACTTCGGCCAAAAATCTGTAAAATACAGATTAATCTGTACATGTGGCATCCCTGATTGTGCATAAGAGCAAAATCATTTCAAATCGCCTGGAAATACGCGAAAATTTAATCGACCATTTTTGATTTGAATGAAACCTTGCACACGTATTTGGCTTAGCAAACTGCGCATTTTTCACAGATGGAGAGATTTTTTACACCCATGAGTTACATTCTAAAAGGGCGTATGCCTTTGGCATAGGTTTTATTCGAAGCATTGTAGCCCAGAAACCGTTGGTAGTATAGAAAAACTGTCTGAAAATTGAGTTATAGGGAATCAAAAATGCACCATAAAAAAATACACTGTACGAAAAAAAATTTGTTTGACCAACAAAATTAAAAATAAACATCAAATTTCAATTTAAAAAAAAAGAGTTGAATTTTTTTTTATTTTTTTTTAAAAGAAATTTGACGTTAATACGCAACTTTTAAAAAAAAGTTCAGGATGGAGAAATGAAAAATAATTTTTTTATGGTAGATAAATTTTTTTATGAAAATTCTAATTCAAACATTTTTCAAAATATTTGTATTTTGATGATTTTAAAAGATGCAGAGAGTCGTATTGAATCAAAAAGCTCTTGGTAGTAAACATTCTAAAGGCATTGGTTTTCGAGTTATTTTAAATTTAAGCTCAATAAATTATCAATATTTCGGAAAATACACGTTTTTTTTTAATTTGTCCATGGTTCTCCAGTAAAAACCATACGTTCATTGGAATGCTTGATCAAAAATATACAATGTGCATAATATCGCATCTAGTGCGCTGTATAGCACATCAGATGCGCTAAATAGAGCACTAGATGCTACATTATGCGCATTGCGCATAAGGTAAAAACTTCGAAAGTCGCGATTCGTCATTCCGATTTTCAACTGGAACAATAATAGAATCATTATGAAATAAATGACCAGAAACCTCGAAATATGTCCTGATAATGATTCAAAAATAACCCGAGGAAACCATGAATAAGGCAATCCACGAGACAGTTGCGATCAGCTGATTTCAGCCTGTTTTCAACTTATGACAGCTTTATGTATGTTCGATCGGTCGCAACTTGGATGTAATCCGGATTCAGCAGCGCGAAAAACAAATATTATCCGATCGGTAGCTTTGGTATCGCGAATGCCAATCCTAAATACAACAATAGGAGGTTTTAATTTGAAAAAATACCTGATTTTTCTCTTACTAATCGATAACCGGCCTTTCAGTAGGCATTACGTAATTTGTCTAAGATCTCTACGAGCTTTCTTTGATTTTAAAATTGAAAAATTATATTTGTTTTACATATTCACTAAGTGGCAAGTAGTGCACAGAGTGACATTGCTGTTGCTGGCTTTTGGGGAATATAACCCTGATAGTAAGCAAAGTGACATTTCCGCTGCTGGCTTGTGGAAAATATAACCCTGTTTTACGTGTCATGACAGGGATGCCAGATGTAAAGACATGTCTTAATATTGAAAACATTTGAGCGCGTGTGAATAAGTGGAAGCCTAATAGTCGGTTGATTAACCGCATTCTATTTAATGTGTCACTGGAAGTTTTGTAAACTTTCAACAAGGACCGTGTTGACAGATTTCCTATGTATAAAGACATTGTTTTGTGGAGTGTGAAGATATTTGAAAAATGACCTGGCCTCCCTGTGTCATGATTTCTTCACGGTAGGGTATGTCTTAAAACCACTTACAGTTGTTAAAATTCGAAATCGTTTTTTTTTTCAATAGTTTTGTTGTTTAAATTAAGAAAAGTTAGAAGAATATGTATTTCATTTGAAATTTCTTATCAAAAGAAAAAAATATATACATACCCCTAAAACACCCTATTAAAATTTTCTTTTGATATTATTGCCGACATTAAAAGTTTTCGGTTTTGGTCGTGTTTTGGTTTTGCAACTTGAAAAACAGCAACAATGACAAACGTACAAGCGGTGAAACGTCACCCGTGGATTGCCTTATTGCCTAAAAATTCCGAACTCTAATCCGAAAAAGACATCATTTTAACATTTTCGATTGAGTGCATCTCGAACAGAGGGGATTCACTGCTGTCAAATTTCATATATGTGTGTGTTATCGCAGATCAATTCTGGTCCATGATGTTTGTAACTATGAACAATAATGGAAAATGTGAATAGCTAAACAACATTCATGAAAGTTTTCCGCGGTTTCTCGAGTTTCGATGAAAAACATTCCAATTCTATAATATTTCACATCGATCAATTTCATGACCAAAAGGAACAAAAACCAAAACAAACACCATGTTGCCGAATATGTTGGTTACACGATTTTTGACAGATAGATCCCCCCTGATCTCGAAGCAACACACATAAATACATAAAATAACGCAAGATGTCTCTTCTGTGGCTTAAATGCGTCAACTAGAATGACAGTCTGACTTCCGTTACCGATCTGCCAAACTCAGGATGTTCCTCTTTCTAGTTTGAACCTCAAACAAGTGAGTTGTGTTTTATTTCTGTGCTGCTCTCGTTTCGTGTCCCAGCGACTTAAAAGTAAGCTTTAGAGGAAATTTTAATTGTTTCTATTAGTCTAACTAGTGTTCTGATGAATTTTACAGTTAAGAGTGAATTAAATCGTTTGAAAATAGTGTTTATTTTGTGTAAATTCTTTTCGCGTTTCATTTTTCATCTATTCCAATGCTGTAGCATTATCGAATGTAGGCTCACGTTTTTCTAATTCTTTTTCCACCCGCCGGTAGAATGCGTTACGTGGCCGCATACCTTTTGGCTGTCCTCGGCGGAAATGCTTCCCCCTCGAATGCGGACATTGAGAAAATCCTCAGCTCGGTTGGTATCGAGGCGGATTCGACCCGCGTCACCAAGGTGGTGAACGAGCTGAAGGGCAAATCCGTCGAAGAACTGATCGCCTCCGGTCGCGAGAAGCTGTCCTCGATGCCCGCTGGTGGAGCTGCACCGGCTGCTGGTGCTGCTCCGGCCGCTGGCGCCGCAGCTGCTGCCCCAGCTGAGGAAAAGAAGGGTAAGCTCGGGTGGAACATAACCTCCAATGGGCATTGTTTATCTGACTTAATTGGTTTTTTACAGAGGAAAAGAAGGAAGACTCCGATTCCGAGGATGACGACATGGGCTTCGGTCTTTTTGAATAAAAGGTAAGATTTCGATATTCTGTTTTAGGGTGACCTAAATTTAAAATCATGCATTTTATGATGATTAAACTTAATCACCATCTTTCGACTGATTAGTCGTGATTGTTAATATAGTTAGTAACTGATTCAACGTTGTCTAAACAAAAATCGGGTATGTTAATCACACCTTATTAAATAAATTTTCTTCTCTATTTTACAGATTCACCTTTTTTGGTGTGTTCCGATGGATGTCAGTCGGAAGAATGCAGAGTATTTATTTCTGTGAAATAAATGTGGCATGAAGGAAATAAAGAAAATTTTCAACATCAAGAATCTTTTTCATAAATTTAAAGAACTTTGTCCCTTTACGAATAACTGCGCATATTTCTACGATGAACGTAAAATTGAGTCATTTCTTTTTAAGCCTTGTTTAGATTTGATTTAATCCTTGGAGCTCAGACTGCTTTATCGACAATTCTAAAAATACACCCTTAACCCAGTAAGCATATATTGAACGTCACTCACAGCAGGCTGATAGACGTAAAGCAAAAATAATTCAATTCCAGTTGTTCCACCCGCAGTTGAAAAATCTCTAAAGTAAATTTGAATAATTCTATTTCGAATTCATGTATTCAACGTCTTTTTGTAAGTGTTGTTCAATCTCATCGTGAGAGTGCATGAATGTCCAGTTTGGGGGTCGCCAGTAAAGTATCCCAAACGTCGTTAGTAGTCGTTGCTGGTGTCGTCTCGGAAGCGCCAGTCGTGAACGGTTTCTCGCCGCTAACGTTAGCCACGGAAACTTTGTTTTTGCTCGGATCCGGTGCCTTCGGAATGATGAGTGTCCTGCAGCACGGAAGTAGCTTCGACTGGCTTAAATATGTTACCCTTACAACGGGAGGATCGTTGCTTTTGCTGCTGATTGCCAATAACATTAGCAGTGCCGCTAAGCAGAGAAATGCCAGTAAGGGACGACGGAAAGCGAACCCACGGGAACAGTCGGTTATGATTGTGACTGGGTGTGACTCTGGACTTGGGTGAGTGCATAATTTAACCCTTAAATGCGCAATGTTGTTTTAAAACAACATTGCGACTAACATTTCAAATCAGTTTTTTTAAGAAATAAAATTCGTATAAACAGCCATCAAGGTTTTAATAAAGAAATCAAAGCCTAGATAACTGCTCCAAACTATTATAATTGTAGAAAAAATTAAAATACATACATTTTGAAACATTATTTCCAATATTTTCTGAAACAACGCTGCGCATTTAAGGGTTAAACATTGATTTCTAATCACTTAAGAACAGATTTTGTTTTTTGGCCTAACAAACATTTTTATCTTAATTGCGGATCAAGTTATATTTTCTGTTTAGTTATAGTTAAAAATGTTGATCAGAGAAAAGTCAATTTTATGCGATCGAATAATCAGTAAACTAACTTGAAAAACTTTTTAACCATCTTGAAAGTATATTCTAGTTAATAAAATATATATTTATTGGTTTTGTAACGTTTACAAGTTTGCTTTAATCGCTCGTGTAAAAAATACACACATAAGAAAGCACCTTGAAACTAACTTTGTACTTCTTTAAATCATTCTACAAAAAAATCCTGTGTTGAAATGCATGTGTTTATTGATTTCGCAATTTCCTACAACACTTCAACCCACCCTAATGCATAAAACAAGTTTTTTTTTTCAATTTCAAAATGGTAAATTCAATCTGTAGCCTTCTTTTGCTTTCTTTTTTGCTGCTCATCAAAAGCTAACGCATGAAACCGATGAAACCCGAGAAACATAATTGAATTCCATTTTCCCTTGATTCCACAGCTTCACACAAAACGGTGCTCATGTTTTTATCCCTTGCTAAGTGTTGCTAGCATCGTGAGCCTCTTTAGCTCAGTAGGCAGAGCGCTGGTCTTGTAAACCAGCGGTCGTGAGTTCGATTCTCACAGGAGGCAGTGATTATTTTTTCGCTCTCACCTCATTGTTTATTTTTTACTTCCTTATTTTTCAGTTTCAACATCGCAAAACTCTGCCACCGGCTGGGGTTTGTCGTTTTTGCCGGATGTCTCAGCAAGGACGCAGAGGGTGCCAAACTTCTGCAGCAGTTAGCACATGATGATGCCGCAGACAATGAACGGTTGTTTGTCGAGCAGCTTAATATTACGCTCGAAGAGAGTGTCCTGATGATGAACAAATCCGTTAAGGTTTTCTTCGAAAAGAATCCAACCTTCGGTAGGTACTGTTTCTATTATGCTTATAATTAATTAATTAATATCTTGTATTACAGACCTATTCGCCTTGGTTAACAACGCGGGTGTCATGTGCTTCGGAGAGTTCGAGTGGCAGCTAAGTGAACACCTTGAACAGCAAATCAATGTTAATCTACTGGGGACAATGCGTATGACTAAATCGTTTTTACCTCTCGTGCGTAAGCACCGTTCCAGGATTATCAACGTAACTAGTCACTGCTCGTTGCAAGCACTGCCCGGTTTGTCGGTCTACTCGGCTACCAAGGCGGCTCTTCGTTTCTGGACCGAAAGTCTACGCATGGAGATGTCCAGCTATGGTGTTCAGGTGATTAATTTTATCCCCGGCTCGCTGGTGATGCAAAGCAACATCTGTGCCAAGCAGAACCAATATGCCGCCCAGATGAAGGCTGGTTTCAGTGCGGAGCAGTTGGAATTCTACGGGTCCTACTTTGATGAGTACAACGCATATCTGCGGGTAATTGCCGGACCGAAGCCGGTGCAAGCGCTACCAGATAATCATGATGTTTTGCGCTGCTTTGCCGATGCCCTACTGGACGAGTGCCCCAAGAGGGTGTACAAGAGCGAACCCTGGCGCTATCGGGTGTACCATTTGCTGTTCGGTATCACACCGACGCCGATTCGTGACTGGCTGGTGCGACGCTTTATCAATATGCCCATGTACCGATCGATGGAGACGTTCCATGGGTACGGAATTGGGGCTAGCTTGTAATTTCGGTACGTACGGAACGGTACTCGTGAAATTATATGTGAAACTGGGAAAAGTTTGTTTCGACCAAATCTTCAATTGATTTTTTTTTAAATTAATTAGCTAAAAATCACTTGAATTTCTAAAAATTCCAGTTATGGATGCGTAAATTTACGTAAACTAAGAAAAATATATTTTACTAGGAACCAGGAACAACGATGAAGAATCATTTAGTAAATCTTTTGGCTGCCATACTAATTCTTGACGTAATCTTCCATAACGAACCTCAGGAAAAAATGTGTTCAGATTGCCAACCAACTTTCGATTAGTTTAGAATTTTAGCCATAACGCACAAAAACGGTTTAGGCTTTATTTGTAGGTTTGCTTCACTGAAAAGGAAATATAGAATTTTTCTAAAAATAGTATCGTCAAATTTCAAACAATTTAGTAGAATAAAAAGAAGCTGCTTTCGAAGGTCAGAAATGATCTTAATGGTTTCACGTCTTGATTGGGAATGGACTGAAATCAATTTCGTTTTTGTCAAATATCTTAGAAACATCGACCGCTTTGAGGCACAACTCTCCGAAGTCCGATTGAGCTGAATTTGTGCATAAGGACTTTACTCGAGAACACGTAATTTCTGAGCCCTACCGCTAAACGAAATTCGAAGATGAAGTTTTTCCCATATTTTCAGTCACCCAACTTAGCTGTGAGTCTGCCTTCCCGCTCGGTACGGCTAGTGGTTGACTCTAGGAGTTCAGGCAGTTTTCAGTTTTGACATGCCTCTTTAATTTGCTCAGCGTAGGGGAAACATTTTACGATTTTCCTTTGTCTTAAAGCCGATATCAATTCGGGGCGTAGCCAATCATAGACCATTTTACGAACTGACAGGTGTCACGGATCCTGCTGATATTGATACTGCTTTTACGTGCGTTATGTCAGCGGTTACGAGCTTTCTGTCAAAATTTCATTCATGAATTGAGTGCAGAAACGTCTCGTAATATGGTCAATTACCCTCCTCCGGCTATTGGGATCTAATTTCTCCCTCTTTTGGTCCGGGATCCATGCCATAGGCTTACATCCGGAGATTCGTATTTTGTCAAGTTTTGATTTCAAGTCCATTCACTTAGGGGGGATCTATCTGTCAAACATCGTGTAACCAACATATTCAGCAACATGGCGTTTGTTTTGGTTTTTGTTCTTTTTAGTCATGAAATTGATCGGTGTGATATATTATAGAATTGGAACGTTTTTTATCAAAACGCGAGAAACCGCGGAAAACTTTCATGAATGTGTTGTGTAGTGATATTTTTCTCCCATTTTTGTTCATAGTTACAAACGTCATGGACCAACAAACGTCATGGACCAGAGTTGATCTGCGATAACGCACACATGTATGAAATTTGACAGCAGTGAATCCCCTCTGCATTCACTCTTCTGCAGGGGTTACCTTTCCAGCCAGTCACCGTACGACAACGGTTTAGGAGGTTGCCACCAACGAAAAAAAAAATTTTTTTGTTGCACCAAGAATTTTGTTTATAAATTTTGCTTAAACAAGGTCTTCTGGGGGTTTCTCGCAACACTCTAAGTTTCCTAAAACTGCTATAAGTGTGCAATGTTAATTTAGGGATAAATTTTACATTTTAGTTACGTTTCACTGAACTTGTGTCGGCTCCTGGCGCAGTTTTTACGACCTTATAAAGGGTTTAGGTGAAACGGGATTGTGGCCTTTTCCTATACAATTTTGAGGTTAGAGTTCTTTTTACTTCTGTATTTTGATCGTAAAAAATGCGGATTCCACTAAATAAACAGCACTCAAATTGCTACTTCAGGCATGCAACAGTTGTGAAAACTATTGATCAAAGTTTCATGTACGTAGTCACAACTGTTGCATGCCTGAAGTAGCAATTTGAGTGCTGTTTATTTAGTGGAAGCCGAGTTTTTTACGATCAAAATACAGGAGTTAAAAGAACTCTAACCTCCAAATTGTACGGGAAAAGGCCACAATCCCGTTTCGCCTTAAAGCAAACAGAATTGATTCAACCTTTTCAACCAGCGTCTGATTGAAGCTGCCGTTTGCTTCTCCAGAACA
Source organism: Wyeomyia smithii (assembly GCF_029784165.1). Taxonomy (NCBI): domain Eukaryota; kingdom Metazoa; phylum Arthropoda; class Insecta; order Diptera; family Culicidae; genus Wyeomyia; species Wyeomyia smithii. The sequence continues at coordinate 3,414,879 of NC_073694.1, forward strand.
AATTAAAGTATTTCATCCGCTACAAATCCAACGAAAATTTGGGTTGGTCTTTCTGTCGATTTGATTCCACATCAGAAAAAAAAACTTCAAGGAACAGTTTATTGAAAAACGATCTTTCACGTCTTAACTAGAAACGACTCAAAATCTTCTGAACGATCGTTTGGCAACTTCGCAATACCAACTTGGCAATACCGGCAATACCGAGCAAATTCAGTCGGCAGTACCGATTTCTTGAAAAATTAAACGTAAAATCGTAATGAATTGCTTCTAATGAAGACCAAAATAGAAAATAGTTCTTAAATCCGCTCAGAATCAAAGAAAAATGGTTTGAATGTTAGGAAAGGCTGAAACAGGTAAGTTCATCAGGGTTCGAATAGGAGAGCAAATGTTGAAATTGAGCTCGTGAAAGCCAGAAGCATGACTTTCTGCTACAATAGGTCTGCGGATTTCTCTGCTGTAGTTGTTGAACATCCTCCCGACAAAGTCCACGTCATCAGCAAAGCAGATGAACTGGCTAAATTTATTGAAAATCGTGCTGAAGGCCGCTCGTTTCATAACACCTTCAAGGGCCATGTTGAACAGGAAACAGGAAATACCGTCGCCTTGCCGAAGTCTTTGGTCCGTTATGACAACGCTAGCTTAGGCTAATTTTTTCTATGGAACTAATTTTTATTTTTACAACGACTATTTACCAGCCAACATTCAAGTTCATTAACCTCAACAAAAGAACATCACATGCCCGACGGGGTACCCACAAATTTAAACTCTTGTAACTTTGACCATTTTCATCCGATTTTAATAGTTTTAGTACTTAAAGATTCAACAACTTATCTACTTTGAAGTCAGTGACAGCGGTGCCCCAAAAAGTTTTTTCTCATTCCCGGAAATCCGTTGTTTTCGAAGATATGTTCCGAAACTGAGCTTTAGTTGTTTTCCAGAAACTGAAAGTCACCACGTCTGTAGTTGAATCCCGGTCTCTGGGTATCATCCCGATTCCGGTAATATCCATATCCGATAGTTTTCGGCCAATTTTAGTTCTCTTCCAGAAACCGGTAGTCGCCATTTTGGAATTTAAAGTCATATATGGTCGTTCTCAGGTCTCCGGATATCGTCCTGATTCTGAAACTACTCATATGAGGTGGTTTTTAGTCAGTTTTAGCTATTTTCCAGAACCCGATTTCGGAAATACCCATATTCGATGGTATTCAGCCAATTTTGTTTCTTTTACAGATATCGGAAGTCGCCATTTTGAAATCCAAATTTGCGTTGGGAGTCGTTTTGCGATCTCTAGACATCATCCCGATTCTGAAAATACCATAATTGGATGGTGTGCGACGTTGTATTATTTAATTGTTCTATGGCCATTAGAAACCCCTTAGGAATCTGTTCCGGAAGGATCAGATCAGGGCATATCACCATAACACCCAAACGCAGTTACTCTAGGCTTGAAAAAAATATACCGCATCCAGACTGAAGACGGCGAAAGGTGTTCTGGGAGAACACTTTGATTGAGGCTGCGTTGAGAATCATGATCGCCCTTTTTGTATATTGGACATATTACTCCCTCCTTCAACTCCTCCGGTAGCTGTTCTGTATCCCAAATTCTAACTATCAGCTGATTGAGACAGGAAGCCAACCTATCCGGGCCCAGCTTGATAAGCTCCGCTGCGATGCCATCTATTTCGGCTGATTTGTTATTTTTGAGCAGCATTATAGCATACTTAACTTATCGTGGGGGGCGTTATGTCTCTCTCATTCGCTGTGCTGACGAAGTCGTTCCTCCCACCGCCTTCGTCATCGGCCTCTGCGCCATTCAGATGTTTAAGGTGGTAGTGTGTAGAAGCTACCAGGTGGTCACCACGTGGTCGACTACGAATTTTCAGTGCCATCAGACTCGGGAATAGTTTATGCGTTATCCATGAAAACACTATCTTATGTTTTCGTCACCATAACAAACATGATGATATGTTCTCACAAGTGACGCATTAACTATCACCGAGTGGCAAGCATTTGAAAATTCGAAGACGTGGTGGCTCGAAGTCGGCCATTTATGGCTTCAACACACTTCCACCTTAAGCTCATGGTATCTGTCGATCACCTCACGTTCATCCGTCATGATTTCTTCATCGTTATCTCGGCACATTTTAGCTCGCAACACAAAGCCTACGCGAGATGCGTGTAGTTTCTTGTAGAATCTACGTGTTTTTCGAATCATCCAACGTACAGCGCCTTCGTGAACCATTAACCCTTAAATGCGCACGACGTTAAAAAATCATCTAAAAACATAAAATCTTTGATTAACAGATTAACTGCTCTAAAACTAACCAATATGCATGAAAAAATTGGAAGATTTAGTTTTCAATGTGCAAATATTGCCATGTTGTTTAAAACAACACTGTGACTTTATCGCAGAATAAAGTCGAAACAATTACTTTTGTTAACAGTTACTTTAAAATTGACCTTTTGTTAGTATAATTACTGATAATTCAGACATTTCCACTAACCACAAACCTTATTTTAAAATTTATTTACAAAGACAGTCAGCACCAGTCGGGAATCTCGCCATGTTTTTTTTCGTTTCCGAGATTTTGACAGCAAAAATAAAAACAAAACATTTAAATACGGTACTTCCAGCTGTTAATTTTTCTTCGTTAGAGTCAAGAGAGCTGTTCTAATGAATTATATTTCTAAAAAATACTAAAATACGTATATTTTATAACGTTTTTAAAAGTGTTGTTTTAAAACAACATTGCGCATTTAAGGGTTAACACAAACATCAGCGCTCAATGCCAGCCATTTCTCGGCTCTTGGGGTCTAATTTCGTTTCCCTGCTGGCTCGGGATACATGTAAGCATTACATCCAAAAATCCGTTTCTTGTCCATCTTGTCAAGGTCTAGTTTTCGCAGCTTTTGAATTAGGCATAATTGGCCGGCGTGCGACCAGACCGAGCCAAGCGCCAAAAACATTATTTTGAGTAAAGAGCATTTGAAATTTAACCACCCACAAATTAACCGTATTTAAAAAAAAATCTTTCATTTAAATGCTGACACGTAATTAATAGGACCTAATAGGTGTCTTGATATTGTGAATACTTCAAAACTAAGAACCATCAAACAAATATTTAGATTTTATCTATGCCATCTATGCACTCAGTTCACTCTGGTCGAACAAAAAATGAAAACAATGGTCTTTAGTTCAGTATGGTCGAACGAATTTATTATACCATATCATGGTTACTATTGAACCACCTAATCTTCTTCTATAACTAAGTCGTAATCAATATCAACAATAGCTTTATCATCCGGCACAAGATTTAGGAAGAATTCGTGGTGCATCGGAGGTATATACTTCAACAAATGTTGTATATCATTGTATTTGGCGCGAGATATATTGTGTCCGTTAGGATGCAACAATTGCATATCGATGTGTGCAAAAGAAGGAGGTTGTCCACCCAATTTTTTCCTTAAATCTAATTCGAAGAAAGGAACATTTGGATCATGAGTGTACTTGTAAAAAAGTATTCCAGGTTTAGATTTTTCCACTCGAATAACCTTCATGCCTAGCCAGTTTATTTTCTCTTTTCGTGTATCTTTCTTCCGATTCGTGATCAATTTCTGTAATACTTCAACCGAATAGAAGTCCTCGGTTGTCATTTTTCTAACCACAAACTTTTTCTTGTTCTACTTGCAAGACGAAACAGTATCGCAAAATTCATCATAGCTGTACAAGTTACCAAACTTTCGTAGCTTGTTTTCTATCTGACTGAAGTCTCTATCATTTGGTAGATAGCTGTGACCACTAACGCAAAATTTATGTTCAATTGTTTCGATAGGACAACTATCCAGTGCAACCAAATACATCCACAATATTGCAACTAGTGATGGGAAACTTATCGATACTTATCGATAATATCGATAAATGCGGGACATCGATATTATCGTTAATTTTTTGACGTTAACGATAATTATCGATATTATAAGGGTGAGCACAAGTCAGTGCGGCTGGTTACTGGAGGAGACCCAAAAGAAGGAGACCTCACCTACCCTACCCCAGGAGTTGCTTTTGCCGCTAGGTATTTGTTGGGTGCGTTGGGTGCTGAGTTTCTGAGAAAAAATGGTAACTAAAAAGGTATTTATAGTTTTTAGTTTCCTAAAAACAAATGAACTCGACAACATAGTACTGGAGAACTTTAAAAAAAAATCTAAACTTTTTGCACCATCTCATAAAAAGCAATGATACGAAATTGTAATAAAATGCATTTTCTTTGGCTTGCCAACTCTTATAATATGATGAACATGCATAGCGGTAGTCTATTGGTAACTCTCTGGTAATTGTTTAGTTTAACTGGGAACTGTTTAAGTTTAAAGTATCTGTTAGCCAACAAACAATTTTTAGTTCCACTAAAAATCCAAATCAACAAAATTGTTGCGCCAAAAAAAGTGTACTGATTTTTACAGCGGGTAGACAAAATAATTGAGATAAATAAAACTCTCTCAAATTTTAAATTGCCAGAACTTTGCGAAAAATGAATCAATTTTGATGACTGGTTTCATTTCACTGGAAAACTATCCTAGTTTCCTAGTATTACTTGGCGTGACCAACCTACACCGAAAATGTTTCGTATTTCAAGAGTGTGTGTCAAAGTGTACATTTTAGCAACGCATAGAACGTTTTAGGCAACTAAATTGTCTATCTAAAATACTTCATTTAAAAGAATCTGAGATCACCGATATTATCTAAAATCATTTTTGGTTTTTCAAATTATATATTTTTCAGAGTAGGATCCTAAAATCATTTTTTATATTTTTGAAGGAAAGTTCAGATAATGTTTACTAAGATAAATTCCTTCATAAAAAAGGTTCAAATACAGTTAGGTTTTCTTACGCGGGGGATACATGCCTCGTGAAAAAACCATGTTAAATCAAAAATCCTCTTGATAAAAAATAATCTGACCTTTTTAAATGTTAATCCAGATAAATTTTCAAACGCAAGTTTGCAAAGTTGCTCGATTTAATAAGACCTACACACCCACAATGTTCGATTGAATTCTGCTAGAGACCTGCAAGCTCAAAGAAAATAAGTACCCAACAGGGAAAAAACCGCCAAAATCAACACCCATACTTAATAAATTCATACCTCGATGATTCCTTGGCTAATTTTCAATCTATGGCTACCATTGAACTCGAGATAAATTCTGATTTATTGACAACATATAAACCTGAGTGAAACAGAATGTCAGAAAAAGTTCTACGCGTTGCAAAAATGTACACTTTGGCACGCACTTCGGAAATCTGAAACATTTCCAGTGACCCTTGGTCCAGTTCTCAAGTAATACTAGAAAACTAGGACAGTTTTCCAGTAAAATGAAACCTGTTTTGTCAAAATTGATTCATTTTTCGTAAAGTTTTGGCCATTTGAAAATTGACAGAATTTTGCCTGCTTCAATTATTTCCCTGATTATGCAACGTTCAAAACGAACTTCGGCTTGAAACTACACCGTAGAAGGCACTCCCGGCGTGAAACCCGAAGACTTTCCAAAACAAACTGCTTAACTCGTCCGGTTGTTTGAATTTTCATTCTCAGTATCGTAAGATTTGTCATTCAAGGTCTTAACACAATGGATACGTTGCGGCTGCGTTTGCGGCAATTTGACAGTTAGCCCATACATTAATTGTCAAATTAACGTCAACGCAACGTAAACGTATCCATCCTGGGTTTACCTTTAATCGCACTGACGAAACTACTCATGCATCATCAATCATAGTAACCCATGACTTAAAAAAAATTGACAGATTTATCAGTCAAACTTAACTGTGATAGTGAAAAAAGTGAAGCTACTTCGTTCAGAAGTGTGCGCGTTCAAAGAACGATACCCCGCCGCGTCAAAAACGGACATCGTGCGGCACTTTGTGGACGCCGGGAATGCTATTCTGACATCTACAACACCTTGACACTATTGGAAAACGATCAGAGCATCGAAAGAAAGCCCGGTTCCGGACGGTCAACGACCCTGAGCGACAAGAAGCTTCAAAGGATGCTGAAGAGGAAGACCGAGGGAAAAGTGCTTAATTGCTACGTGCACTTGGCCGGGAGGTTGGTGCATGCGCTGAAACAGTGAAAAAGTATCTGGAGAACATGGACATACATGTCAGAAAGCGGCAGTCTCGTCCACTCGTCCACTGGTTTCGGAGCTGCAGGCAATGACGCAGCGACAGCGGTTGGATAAGCTGGTCAAGTCGATTTTCCCGGCGAATCGCGACGCGGCAGTGGTATTGGACGACTAGACCTATCTCACCCTGGATGGCAACGACTAGCAGGGCTCTTCGTATTTTACCTCCCCCACGAAGGAACTGAGCACCGAGGTAAAGTTTATTTCACAGACCAAGTTCCCCAAGAAGGCGCGGCTGTGGTTGACAATCAGCGAGAAAGGCATGACAAAGTTGCTTTTCTTTCGTTCCGGGCTGGCCGTAAACGGGGAAATTTATAGTACGAAGTGCCTGACAGAAGTTGCGTCGTTCATCAAGAGATACCATAAGCGCGAAGACACGGTGTTCTGGCCAGATTTGACGTCGGCCAACTACTCGAAGCGATCGTTGGAAGAGATGGAGCGGCTGAATATCGATGTGGTACCGAAGTCGCCGATTTCGCCCAATGTCCCCCAGCTGCTTCCCATCGAGAATTTCTGGGCAAACTTGAAGCGCAAGATCTATTCCAACAACTGGTAGCGAAAACGGAGGAGGAGTTAATAAAAATACGAAAAAAGAGCTTAAAAAGATGACTACACGCATGTTTTCGTCCGCCATGGCGAATGTTCCGGTTAACTGCCGGAAGGCCGCACGGAAGGACGTCATATTTTTTTGCTAGGAAGCTAACATGATTACCTTTCATGGGAAAGTTATCCAACTCAATTATCTCTAAGACATCACCATCACCATCTGAAAAAAGTCCATTCTTTCTACCGCAAACGTTAGCTGTCAAATTATCGATACTTATCGATAAAATCGATAAAAGCTCCGAAATTATCGATTGTTATCGATGTTTGTTTTGGGCGATATTTCCCATCACTAATTGCAACTTTAATATTACGATTCTGGCCTCCACATGCATCAGACCACGCACTGTGGGGCAGAACCCAGAAAAGTCGCGACAAAACTAAAAAAATTAAATTCAATTATTTTGCCTCATTTTATTTTCTACTTGCAGTAGACATGTTATCGACTGGAAATCATGATAATTCACTTTGAAAAATAATTTAGAAAATGTGCTATAATATTGTAAAAGTGAGGATTTACAAGGCTTGTAAAATGGAAGAAAAAAATTTCTCAGATATTTTCCAGTAGGGCATGCAAATACTTAGAAATTAATTAGCTAACTCATATGATCCTCATGAAACAGAGTATAAACTAATAGGTAATGTGATATTAAGACAGTTTTGTTGAAAATAGGTTCGTAGGAGGCATAGTGTGTAAAACAAGTTTTTTTTTGTAATTTTTCCTCATTTTCGGCAATATGAAAAAACATAAAGTTCTACGTTGTTCTGCTATGACACTATTATTGTACTAAAATACAAGGTATTGGCTAGTACTAAACCAAAAATCAGCTGCTACTAGTTGCGACTTACCGAGTAATTCGAGTTTTCGCAACGATTGTTTTCATGTCAATTCATATAAAAAATCGTCATTCAGCAGTGTCCGTATCGATGTTTTTCCTACAATAGGCATTGCTGAATGCCGGTGTATGCAACACGACCATGATTATGTTCGGGGGTCTTTCGAAAATGACGTCCAGTAGTATTAAGACCCCTCGGAAATAATTATTAGTACTAGGAAACAGTTTGTTATTGGGTGAACAGTGTTTTAAACAAGAGTAAGCGTTTAGTGTTCATGTTAAATAGTATAAAATTAAACAAGAGGAGCTATTAGAAAGGGAACAGGACCAACTAATCTTTAATTAAACAATGTTCCTATTTGAAACATTTTATCACGACCAATAACATTAAAACTATATTTTATATTCTTTATCAAATATGATGACACATCATAGGTTGACAAAAAACTATACAGAGGCAACTACAAACCTTCAATAATTCATTTCATGATGACTCGAAAGTTCGAATATACCTGAAATTGAAATATATGTACTTAAGTCCCAGTTATAATTCATTACTGAAATTTTGGGTTTATGAATAATGAAAATAATTTTATCTCGTTAACGGTCAGTCCTACAGTTGTAATATGTTCGACAACTTTATGTCAATTGATGATATGAACAACTTTCCCGAAGAAACAAAATGGCTATCACCATTATTCAAAAGATACATGTCAGCGCCATCTGTAGAAAAAAAATTAAAGCTGCCTGAATACATTTTTCAAGAAGATGTTTTTATGGTGAACAACATTGCCAAAGATATGAACACTGTGGAAACAACTGTTAAGGAGTTATGAGGTTTTGTCGCGCCAACGGACCAATTTGCCCCACTGTGCCACGCGACAAGCTTCTTAGCGGTAACATGTTCTTTTACGTAGCGCAGCAAACAAGAGCTTACCTAGAATGGAACAGAATCATTGAAAGATCACTAGCAAGGAAGTATCTAGGCAAAGGCTTGATCTACCTCTTGTGCTCCTCGAGAAGCAATGCCTTCATGCCACACATACATAAATCCTTGTTGTGTTAGAAAGTTATGGATACCAAAGTTAAAAATAGTGAACTGGTGTTTATAATAAGCTTCCCTTGTGGTTAACTTGGGTAGAGGGAAGGTTTTTTGAAGATCAAAACAAATTACGTGCCAGCTCAAAGTCATGAGCACGCATGCTACTGGCTAGTTTTACTAGTTTGTTATGATCATCGGTTGCAATCTTAAAATTTTCAATTATCGCTGGACTTTGTTCTGCGAAATTTTTTGCGTTTTCAGCTTCAATTTGTATTTTTAATTGATCACATGTTTTGCACGTATCCTTTTTAGGTGATTGAAATTTTAAATTGTGTCGGTAAAAAAATTTTTTGTAGGTCGTCATACTTATTTCAAACTTTTTCTCAGTGTTAGGTATTGATTCCAAGTATAACGAGTGCATTTTTGCCAGGTTTAAGCCATTTGGTAAATATCGACAATCTGGAGTGTCACTCCGTCTATAATGACTAGAATAGGTCGGAAACGATTCTATGTGCGCGCGAGCTTTAGCTACAGTTTCGTTTGGTGTAGCGTTGGCTGGTGGGTGCTTTCCGCGTTGGTCTACAAAACTACCAGATTTCGCTTTTAGTATAGCGCGATGAACTCTAGCACTATTTATACTAAGAGTGTTCATAAACATGGCTTTGCAAACCGCAAGATTTACACTGTCAGCTTGCATAAAATAATGCCTTGTGTAATGCTTCTTCCATTTATTTTTATCCGAAACCCTTCTAATAATTTCTGAAACTCTAATAGATTTGGCAATAACACTGTGTTTATGTTTCCCATGAGGCGTTTGTATAAAATTGGTTGAAATGGAATAGACGTTGTTCAAACGATATTTTGCTGGAACAATAATTTCGGCAACCGCACTGGTAATCTTTATTAATCTTTCTGGCTGGTACTACAACTCCCATCGTATTGTTATACGATTTTCCAGCAGATCGATTTTGTCTGCGTACATTTTTCTGCCATAATCGCGGTTCTGCGTATTTACGCTTTTTAGCGGGAGGCAACGATTTCAAACTATCGTCTTCATCACGATTACCATATTCTTGAAATTCTAAAATTTTAAAGAAGGAAAAAAATTAACAAGACTTTTTACTTCTCGAAAGCACCAAATGTTTCTGCCTGGAGTAATATTGCGTTTTGGGCTTTCGCTGTTTATGTCAGTTGCAATATTTCTACTTGCTCCCTCATTTATTTCGGTATCTGAATCTGAAAAATAGATAATTCACATTATACAGTTTATTAACAAGCAAAACATCTTTCTCTGTTCGGCCAAAGCGTACCAAGTACACGATAATTTTTAATATAGTTTCAATGTAAAACACTTCGCTATTTTGAAGCGGGTATGGATTAATTTTATTGACTTAGCATGTATCTACTCACTACTAGTGAGTTTCACCATATGAATATAGAATTTTAGTAAAAAATAAAGCAATTGAAAATAATTTGCAGTTGGTACGGTCTGGCTCAACAAAGTTTGGAAAAAATCCAATCGGCACCCTCAAAGCAATTTGCGACCTAACGAGGGTCATTTGGCTGCTTACTTACCAGATTCTGAAGAGGACTGTATCCACGAACTGTCCGAAGCAGAAAAATCTGTATCTGATCCAGATAAATCGGCAAATTTGCTTTTGGAACACAAAAAATCACTTTGGTTCGATACCATGTTTGTGGTTGATGGTTCACTCTGGTCGAACGCAATTTTGTTTTTTTCATAGCTTGCTACAGAGAATTTCCGTTATAACACGCCTTTAAGCAGTTTAAATGACTTCGTTTTTTCCCTGAAGCATAGAGCGTCAGTTCCCACATCCAATGGTGTTATTAACTCAATTTTTAAAAAATGGCGCTTGGCTCGGTCTGGTCGCACGCCGACCAATTGATCTTAGCTTTGCAGCCAGCGTTCAGACACTCCGTTTAATTGTGAGGTGTGAGATTTCTAACTGGTTTCATAGCCCTTGAAACATCGGAATACCTTTGACTTGCGCTTGATGAAATAACGTGATACGTTCCACGGCAGCGATCCGAGTAAATGCTCTCTAAAGGACGTGTGGCTAGTTCTCTAACACTATAAAACGGCTTACGTAGCTGTGTCATATCACATGAGTCGCAGAATCCAATCGAATCCAGCTTCTATTAAAAACCAAGGGTCATCTCGTGTTTCGCAAGGTTGTTCAGTGCTTGTTGACTTGCATGACCTATACTACCGTGAGATGACATTGCAGCGTAGATCCAAGTGATCAGTTTTTCAGTACGGCCCAAAAACGATTGCATTTCTTTGCACTTTTGTATTGTACGTCACTTTTTTGATCTTATGCAGCGTACGAATAAGTAAAAACGAAAAGGAAGATACCAAAAGAAAGGTCTTTGAAAAATGAACAAATTGGCATGAAAAACTTTTCGAAAAAATGGCACTTACGTCACTTTGTCATATCACGGCAGTATACGACGATACCATCCCGGTTACGTTTGTGGCGCAGAAAAGTACATATGTCAAATAAAACATCTAAAAATGCATAGTGTATACAAAACCTTTAGATTCATGCAAATTTTGAAATGTTGAATGATTCATACGGAAGGTCCAATTTTGCATCACTTTTACCAGCAATCTGGATATGTTAATTACAAATTTTAAGATATGTTTTGGGAACTCAAGAACTTATTTCATGCTTGGCCAATTCGTTCTTGACGTTGTTGTTGAGGAGTTTACGAGCAACTCATGGTCGAGTCTTATCCCATATGCCTTGCGCTGTCTTTGCTGATTTCTCTCCATCTTGGATACAACTTACGGTCACCCTTAACCTAGGGTAGAGACATTCACTTTTGTAGTTCGTTTGGTGTTAACCCCGGATGCTCCTTGCAAATTTCCTTCTAATTCCGATTGCTAATACAACATAGGTTTTCTGTGATCGGAAACTTATTTTGAAGTTTCAATACAAACTCGCTTTTTGGTCAATCAGGAACCAAAAAAACAGTTTGAGCTCCAGGGATTGTGGGGAAATGTTTTGCGGTAGATCTTACCCAATCAATGCAATCAACGATCAAATTTTGATTTCTATCCACTGCAAAATTCATTTAAGATCTAGTCCTAATGGGACAGTTTCGGCACTATGTATCATACTTTCTTTATTTTTTTGATCAAATAGTAAAAATAAAATAGAAACATTAATATATAATCGACGGCGGTTTCAGTTCAGACCTTTGAAGATATATACGTCATTTAGTTGATTTGTGCCAACTCACCAATGGCCTTCTATTGGTCTCCAGATAACCCCGTAGTTGAACAGGGAATCTATAGGGATATAAAACTTAACAGCAACAGCCATCAGTACAGAGAGGTAGTTGCGTAAAGCAGGTCACCTATTTTTTTAATTGTTGGAAGAATTTTAGTTCACGGTTTTATTTTATCACCGGGCGTGTATTGCAATAATTCCCACGGTGATTATTTTTTTTTTTGTAGTAGTTTTAATTAAGTCCGCTGGAATGGTTATCACCATTTTCAGTTCAACGTTCGATGTCCAGACACGCAGATCCGATACGATTAGAATGGTTTTGCGGTTATACAAATAAGTCTATCAGCAATTCTGTGTCCGAATTAACGGATTCTTTCGTTTTCTCATCCCTTTATGTTGAATTTCTTTCGGTATTCGGATGTAGTCTTCCAGGCGTTCTCAGTGCTTAGTAAGCTGATTTTTCAGCTGCTGTCCAACGAATTGTTCCGTTGACAAGACAGTATTGTCAGTAATAAGTTTTTTATCCTCAAAATTGTAGGTGTCAATAGAATCCACATGCTAAACTTGTATAAATTATTGAACACATTAAAAACTTCAAGATAATCGATTCTGTTGGTGACTATCAGGAACTCTCGTAGAAAGAGTTAAGTTTCATATGGTATCCAAGAGACACATCTTGACTAGATTCATTCTTTGATTATGGTACGATACGTTCAGTCGTCATTGAAGACGGGGAAGATATAACAATAACCTTTTTCGTTAGATTAGCAATCCTAGTTTTCTCTCGTCGATGGCTTTTCAATCACCTGTCCTTTTGAGTTATTTATAAACTGTAGATCAATGATGCTAGTGTAATCAAGTTCCTTTTCCTTACCAATCAGACGAGAGCCGGGGTGGCTCATGCTGTATCAAAAAGTTGCAACTATGTTGCTCGGTTTTGGGCTGTGTTTCGCCAGTTCCCCAGGCGTCGTATCATTCGCGCCTTTTCCGTTATATGTTTTCTTGTTGAAATTTGTAGTTTGTAAAATCCATCTCGTAAAGAGATTTTTTTTTCTCTCTAAAAAAATCATTCCAAATTTCTTATTGACAACCTTGCACTTATAAAGTGCAATAATCGATGTAATTTCTATCCGTCCTGATTAAATATGTGCTTCATTATTTCTACTGCAATCACTGAAATGGGATTAAAGTTGAGTTGTCCGGTGATGTGATACGGCAACGGGCCAGAAAAATGTTGTTCTGGATAAATTGCGAATCTGCTGCGAAAATGAACTTTTCATTATCCACCACTGCAATGTAATTTAATTAGTTTGAACTTAAGAGCCTTCTTGACTTTGTCAAACTATGTCAATAATTTCATCGGCCAAAGTCGCTGCTGCTCTACTGGTTAGTTATTTTTGTTGAGTGTCTTTTCCTGTTGATACGATTATCTATTTTTCATATATGAGCTGGAACAAATAAAGCGACTGCAAAATCCTTAGAGGACACTGTTCCTGGAAAGGTTCTGATGATGGGTAACAAATTTATATAAAATCTATGGAATTTGGCATTTTCTCTGCTTCCTGCTCAGCTCTGCCGCTCTAGGAGTTTTGTAGAATTCTTTGTAGAAACTCATATCAGTTGAAAGACTTCTATGTTTCGTTCTGCTGCTACATTCTGGATCCGAAATTGCCAACCTGCACAACAAAAATATTAAATTCTCTAGAAAATAAATAATATTGCACTCGAACTGTCAGTCTTTTGTGTTGAAATCTGCTTAGCAGATAAATCATGAGAAATCCCTCGCTGAAAATAAATCTTGCTGAAATCTGCTTCACTTTCATAGTCCAACCTTTTGCGGTTGAGTTTAGTTTGTACTCAAGTTCTTAAACTTTCCATTACTGTTGTCAGGCATTTTTCTACTTTTAAATACATTAATCCTGTTTTGCTATCTGAGTAATGCAAATATCCGTCAGCTCCGCATATTGATTTTTGAGAATCCCTCGCCGAAAAAAACCTGTTGAAATCTTCTCCAATCTGCTTTGGATACGGTGTTGTCTCAAACAAATGACCTATATATACAATTCCAAACGTGATCCGTTCTGTGATGTTTTTTTAAACCAAAGATAGCTTCAGCATGTAGCTTCAGATTACATACAGTTTCTATCACTGCTTCCATACAGTTTACTGATTATAAATAGAAGATTTTTTCCTGTAAAGTTTAGATGTTTAGATTCGCGACATTCAGGCATTCGGGCATCAGGTACGCTTGTAATTTCAATTATCCTTCAGTGTAACGCATTTCTTCAGATTCTATTGAAATCTGCTCCACAGATGAATTCGTAAAAATCCCTCGCTGAATTTTTGTTTGTTTGCTGCACTTTTATTGTTTCAAGCTTTTGCGGATGCACCCGATATTGTAGTGTAATTACCCCTGCTTTCAATACGGTGTTGTCCTGAACAAGTGATATATACAATTTTAAACTTAATCCGTTCTGTGATGCTCCTTTGAACCGAAGATAGTTTTAACATGTAGCTTCAGATTACATAAAGTGTATATTACAGCTTCCATGAAGATTATTTTCTGTAAAGTTGGTTTTCTATGATTTTAACTCGTAATTTTTGTCGTCATTCCACAACAGAGTTAGTTCCTAGCTTCTGAGTAAAAGCTAATATCCCTGAGTATGATTTTTTTCTACAAGTCCCTCGATGAAATATCTCGTTCCAATCCGCTGCACTTTCATAGTCTGAACGCTTTTGCGATTAGTTCTGAGATATGTTGATATATACAATTTTGAGTTTGATCCGCTGCTGAGACCTCCTTAAAAATGATTCAGAAAACAAACAGAAGATAAATATTCTGGAGATAAACTGTCTACTTTTCCACGTCCAATGCGGCCTACAGCCGACAGCATTCTGCTTCAGATGATGTGCTCCTTTCAATCCGAGGTAGTTTTAGTTCGTAATTAAGTTGCTTAAAATATACATTTCTTTGCTTGTAAATAGTAGATTCATTTCTGTGAAGTTGAGCTGGTTTTTTCCTCGTTATTCCATAATATCCATAAGTGCTAATATTTCTCTCCATCAGACCTGTAACTTAATGTCTTTCCAGTCATCCAATTCGGCTTCAAATCGTTGTTCCCGCGCTGAGAATACTCTCGGTGCTACGATAAAAGTGACCCCTTTTCAAAAGTAAACTTACTTGGCGACTCAATCATTCATTGCGGCGCAGCCGAATTCCTGTTCATACTCCTCCTCCTCTTCGTCCATTGTTTGGTTCCGTTTCGTTTTTCAGTTCGAAAACACACCAGCCAGGCGCACACCCATCAGCTTTGGAGAGTAAGAATACTATACTTTATTGAACGCTCTTGATTTTTGTTTGTTTGTCTAAATATGCCAATACTACACACACTATGTTTGCTTTAAGTTGCAATATGTTTTTTTTTTTGCGTTGGATAGAGTAGTACTATCGTTTTTTTTTTTTCTTTGTTTGCTTTGTGGCTTGCACCTGTCTGTCCTTGCGCAGCTGCTGGGCATTGTCTTCTGCTGGTTAAAATAGCTTATAGATGCAATTAATCCAACCTAGTTCTTAAGTGTAACATGATTTATCGCTTTCGCGTGTCGATCACGTCTGTAGAAAAGAGAGAAGAAAGTTAGAAGATGGGATTCTAAACTTGACGCAATGATTTACCTCCGTCGCCTCACTCGCTCGGTTCGCGCTTGCCACGCGCATTCCCATTGCTGGTGGCCCCGCCGGTGCCGGCGCTACCACCTTTGTCATCAATAACGTCGTCATCCTCTTCGTCCTCTTTGCTGTTCTCATGCAGCAGCACGTACTCGCGGGAACTGAACCCAAACTTGAGTACGTCCTTCTCCAGCAGTTCGACAAACTTCTTCGTCTCGATCTTTTTATTGTTGACAAACGTACCGTTGGCTGACTCCAGATCAATAATATATGGCCGGACGCGTTTGCCCGTAGTTCCGTCCTCTCGGTCGTACGGTACCAGCCGGTACTGAAGAGCAGCATGCTGTTTCGAGCAGGACGGGTGATCGATGGGTAAGTCACACACTTTCCGATCACGACCAATCAGGTAGCAGCTCTGCCGGTGAATGTACAACGTTGGCAGGGCCTGTTCCCCCTTGAAGGGATACAACCGCCAACGGCGCTTGGGTTTACGGGATTCCGGCGGTTCGGCATATTTTATAACCACGCCGTTCACTTTGTTTGCTTCCTCCGTCAGCTTACCGGACAGCGCAAAGTTTGGTTTTTCTTTCTCCTCCGGGGGAGGTTTCTTCTCGGAACCGGACTCTTCACTACTACCGCGTTGGAAACCTGCGAACAGCGAGAAATGTCTGATCAGTTAACTGAGCTTCGAACTGAGAAAGCAGGACTATCGCAACGAATCTCTTCAAGCAAACAACAATACAAAAAACAATGCATTTTAATTTGTTTTATTTTGCCACTACACAAGCAGTTTTATCGAAATATAACAAAATAATGGAAAAATTCCGCTCCTTTTGTCGGAATGAGAAAAAAAAGAAAAGCGCTCGTTATTGTGACAAACACCTAAATGCAAATTAGTTCTATAATATCAACAATCCAAGCAAAAACTGTAACTCTAATAAAGAATAACAATCCGCTCACCCGGTTCCCGCTTGACTGGCTGTTTCCGTTTACCTCCCCACTCGTAATCATCACCGTCGTCTTTTTCGTCCTTGCGAGGGAATTTTCGCTGTCGCTGGGGAAGCGGAGCGGGAGCGGATCTTCGCTCCCCGATCGGACTGCGACTGCGACTACGCGACGAAGGTCCAGTCCGACGTTCAATCTTCACTGGCGGTGGACTGCTGCCACGGCCGCCCCGACTGCCACGAGCTCCCCCATTGCGGTCCATGTCGTCCCGATCACGTGATCTCGAGCGAGATGGGGATCCCCTAGGTGACGGAGGCTGCGATTTGCGAGTTGCCCAGCCCATCTTGCGGTTGTCCATTTCGCGATCCGATCCAAAATTTCGATCCGAACCACCATAACCGCCGCGACGTCCACCGCGATCACCGCCACCACGACCACCACGGTTGAAAGAGCCACGGCGCTGAAAGCGACCACGATCCGATTGCGGCGAAGGACCGTCGTACCGATCCCGGTAGCCTTCTCCACCACCACCACGACCGGCATTACCACCGTAGTCACCACGGAAGTCTTGCTGCATTGGACTACGGTCGCGACCACCGCGCGGTGGCGGTGCACCCATCGGAGAATTTCGACGTCTTTGCGGAGGACCGCCCCGATCTTCATAATCATCACGATTACCTCTCGGCATCCGATCACGAGGATTTCGATCACGTCTGGAACAATAATAAAACTCATTTTATACAATAATCCTCAACGTAACACCAGCTCAACCTACCCGGAATAATCATCATAGCGAGGCGCATGTGATGTTTGATAATGATGGGATCCGCCCCGGCGACCACCCTCAAACCTGGGCGGTTCTTCCTCGCCAAATCGTCGTCGCGGTGAGGGCTTTCTAAAATCATCCCGCCGATTACCATGCCGATCATCATCGTATCTATCGCCACCACCCCAGCGACGCTCCTGCTGGGGAGCAGCCGGCGGCGGTGAAGAATGACGATCATCATACCGGCCACCACCTCCACCTCGTCCAAGGGTTCGTCCCTGCGTTTGAGATCTACCACCCCGATCGTACTCATTTCGCACCGGTGAATCACGCGGTGGCGGTGACCTTGGAGCTTTACGATAATCTTCGTAGGTTCCTCCTCGTCCATGTCTAAAATTACCACCGCCCGATTCGCGTGGGGAATGTGACCGCTTGCGGCGATAATCTCCCCCGTCCGCTGGGCTGTCCCATTTTGAAGATGAATGAAGTTTGGCGTTCTGGCTTGTGCCCGAACGGTCATGACCGCGACTACGATCTCGATCCGCGGGAGAAGATGCGCGCCGATCACCGCCGGTATCACGCGAGGATCCGTAATCTCGCTCCTTACGATGATGATGATCGGACGACTTCGTCCGATGCCTTCGATCCGGCACCACTTCTTCGATAATCTCTTCTACTTCATCCTCTTCCTCGTCGTGTAAATCCGTTCGGTGTTTTTCATCTTCCGACGCGGCTCGGGACTTATGTTTCTTGTGCTTTTTCGCCTTCTTCTGCTTCTTATGTTTCTTGTGCTTTTTCTTGGCGGCAGCTGCCGCCACTGCGGCCTTGGTTTCCTCGTCACTAGATTGCTCACTGGCGGAGTCTAGCTCCGTTCCGGAGCTAGCATGTTGAGACTTTCCGGATGTCTTCTTATGCTTGCGACTGCTACTGCCACCACCACCACCACCGCTACCACTGCTCTTCTTCTTCTTGTTTCGTCGCTTGATTTCCACATCCTCCGAGCTGGTACTGTCGCTCGAGTCTGAGACCTCGGAAGAGCTGGAGCTGCTGCTACTGTCGTACTTTTTCTTCGATTTGCCCATTCTGAATGAGGAATGCGACACCAAAATCAATGGGATCGTCAAATTTAGGTTAGAAACTCGTTCGCTGTTAAACTTCATTTTTGAGGGTGAAAAACGCCTACCTGTTAGTTTATTTCTAGTTGAATTTAGGGACTTCGATTTACTTTACTCGATGCACGCTATTTTTACCAATTAATGTTTGGTTACAACCGTTAAAAACCAATATAGAAGCGAATTTTCCGAGGAATGATACGCCGTCGCGTAAAAATTTTCAACTTTTTTTTACGTTGTCATTCCACTTTCCGTGATGTCCGCTAGTGATGTGCGAGCGTGCATGATGATGCATATAAAAGGTGGATTCAATGGGAAGTGTGTCGCCTACAAATGACGTCCCAAAATGGAAAGCTTTCGCTGCTTTCAAACTAATCATACTGTGAAATATACTCAAAATAATTTTCCCTTAACAGTTACATGAATTTTCCCATACTTCTCCATTACTTATCATTTCTCGTGATTTATGTGATGTATATAATTTCCACGAAAACATCTCACGAGAACTATGTTTTAATCGTGTACTTTCAACGTAAACTGACAGTTGAGAAAAGAAGAAGAATAAAGCTTACGTGAATTTCCTATGTGAAAAATCAAAAATTAAATTTGGCCGATAAGTTGATTTTCCGATTTGGAACTTTCAAAGGATTTTATAAATATTTTGATGAACGGTAACGTATATTGAAAATAAGGCGGATTTTTTCATTCAATTTTGTATCATTTTTATTCTCAGATTGCGATCTCGGACTTTCCGAACTGATAAAACTTAATTTCGAGCAATTTCAAAGTTGTCTTGAGTCAACTGGAATCGATTGGTAGGAATATTTTTGATAAAATAGATGCCTGGAGACAGTGAAATGTAAGGTTATATCAACAATTTTCAAACTTCAAGGAATTAAATATATATTTTTTAGAGATCATCAATTCTCCAGTTGTTGCAAAGTAACCAAACATTAGAAGCTTTACCTGTATTGCCAGGCGCAGAAGTCGACTTGTCCGTAGCAGATAGATCACAAAAATATTTCGTTAGCAATCGAAGTATTACAACAGGGGTCGAATATTGTCGCAAGTTCTTCGAAGCAGCTAGAAAAATACACGCAAGGAACTGAATGTATTTCGAAACTAGAGGTATCAGAGTCTGCATGTTTTATAAATGAAGAATGCCAAACAAGTTGTTTAACACCAACATGCCCTGTGATTGAATTTTTGAGATTTGAACATGAAGCGTCACAGCACCGAAACAACGGTTAGACAGATATTCAGTCCTAAGGTTCTTTTCAAGCTGCTAGCAGACAGTGAAACTGGAAAAGAGGTTGTGCAACGAGCGAGTGTGGGAGAGCTATCGGTAGCCGAGCAACTACAGCTGGCGGGAATTATAGCTAAATACCATCTTAAGTTGAATAAAAAGTTAACCTCTGATGACTTACAGAACTATAGCCTTGCCGTCGTTACATTATTCAACAAAGAAAAACAGGTAACTTGAACTAATATAATAAGGGAATTAGGCTTTGAAAAAGAAACACTTGTAGGAAAACTACTACATACCACGAGGAGGGGACCGCTAAAACGCTGGAGGCAAAATTTCGAATAAGATTGGTAATTTGCGCCACAGAAAAAAAAATAATGATATGAGGGAAGAACAGCAAGCAAAAAAATTTGAAAAAAATTCGGCTACTTTGAGCAGTTCAATCAAGGAAGCGACTCAATGGCTCATGCTAAATCAGGAATCTTGGTCCGCTGTGTTAGATAGGTGGGCAACAAGTTTCTGTCATCGGCAGCATTTAATGCAAGATAAAAAAAAGACACACCGACTGTTACAGGACTTTCCATAATATAGAAATACATTTGGGTATCAATTGGTTAGTTCACATATAGGGTACCAAAATATGGGTAATATATTATAGTTTTTCAGATTGATCAAGATTTCAATAAACTTTTCCCAGACTCACCCAATGCTTAGGCATACTTAAAAAAATCAGTAAGGATATATCTGCTTTCTTTGAGTTGAAATCGGTGGTCCCTTCAGCAGCTGGATTATTTAAACATCTTAAACATGCGAAGGTACGTCACTTGCCTAACTCATGAAAATTTGTTAAAACTAAATGTTCAGTACTATTGTTTCCTATATTTCAATGTTGCTTCATGGCAAAAAGGCCTTATCGGAATATATATAGATTGCTTGTCTTTCAGTCACGCGCACGACAAACGAAAGTAACTCAAATTGCCTTTTTCCCAAGCAAACTCTGAACCTGAGGTACACTAAAGTTTGTTATTTTTTTTTAGTGAAGCAACGCAAACACTCCTGTTCTGACTACAAGTTACCTTTGCTTTTAGTCCTCCACTCACCTCCTCTCGCCTGGTTTGCAGAAAGTCGCGAAGAAATCAAAGCTAACTGCGTCATAACTAATATTCGGCACACATGTTAAATCAGCACATGGTTATAGGTTCTGATACAGGTGCATCGACGAAAACCGCCAAAAACGTAATAAAGGGCGGACGGCAGTTTTAAGATGTAAGAAAGACATAGTATTAAAGATATCAAGCATGTAAATGGAATCTAAAGTTACCCAAACCACTGTCAGGTGATTATGAACGTTACTTTATAGTTATATGTCCAATAAGTTCTGTAATGTCATGGCATTGCCATCAAAATCAGGTTGTCAAGTTATGGAATAAGTCAGTATCAGTTGTAATTCATTGAGGATAGACTATAAAAAAGTCAAGAAAATGATAGAGATTATAAACCTTTTGCTCGAGAAAATAAGCAGTTTGGATTTTTTCAAGTGTGTTGTGTAAGTGTATTCATAAAAATTGAAGAAAACCGGGTGTAACTCAGCAAAGCTATTTTATGCATAACACCATATCGAGTTTCAAGTTAAGCTTATGGCGCGTGACAACCCACTTGAAATCTATCCAACTTTCTTTCTCAAAGCTCTAATAAAATTTACAAAACTGTTCTCAAGAAGTTTTAAATAAAGATAGAGCAACATGATTTTTTTCATATTTTTAAAAATAGGAAAGACATGCCTATACAAGGCATACTGCACATATTGTACCCCAAACTAATTTTTTAAGTATACTACGACGTTCAAGATGTACGGAGAAAGGGATAATTTATTTACTGATACGTGAAAATTTTAGCTGTTACAAAAAAATTTGGAGTATAAGATAAACCCATTCCCGACGGGTGACATTCAAACTTTGATTCAAGTTCAATAATTATGCAAGAAAATTTTCACGATGAAATTATTCAGTAAGGTGAGAGAACAGATTCATCTTCAATATGCAATAGAGTTTGTGTTAATTGTGTATATAGTTGATGAGTAATAAAAGTTTGAAGTACATTTTTTGAGGTGAAAACTGACTTCTCTCCGCCGGGATCAGGTTAAACTATTGGTCATTATTTTTAAACATTATGTACTATTTTGATTTAAGATATTGTTGAATATCGACATGAAATTTTCAAAGTTTTAAAAATTTAACATATCTACTATCCTGCAAATGCGCTACAGTAAGCCAACTTTTTTACTTTTTATCAAATAATATTTGTTTGTTTATGTAGAAGATGACGAAAACAAAGAAGTAGACAAAGGTGGTAGTAATGGGATGAGGATTGTTATGTTGTTACGCAACACTAGAAAAGGTTTCTGTGATGGAACGCAGATGACAGATGTTTCATGCGCGTCATTTATCATGTGTAAAGTTATATCGGGGTATTAGAGAGGGATTTGAACTACCCATCAATGACAGTACTTCGTTATTCCAAGCTTTGCTATTGTTAGTAACAAATTGCAGAGACAAACTTTTGCATGTGTGAATAATTTTTTGAGTAATCCAATATTTTTTCATAAGCAATGGTTTTTGTAAATTGTTTTTTTTCAACCACATTCATTTTTAGTTATTTTGTAAGTTAAGTTTGAATATAACATATGTAACATCAAACAATTGAGAAAATCAACTATTATTCAAGTTATGAAATTGAAAAAAAAAAAATCGTTAGAAAACAGATTTTTGAAAATAATCAAAGAATGGAGAAAAAGTCTTTAGATATTGGAGAAAACAGCTGTGCAGATTCGTTTTCATAATCTACTGAACGAAAGATTTATCGCAATTTAGATGATTAATTAAGTTTCAAATCAGCGCTGGCCATCTGCATCGAATTGTCGATAGTATCATAGGTACATCTTGAACTTCAACTCGATTTTTCAAAAAAAAAATCATCATGTTAGATTAAATACCAACTTTTAATAGTCCAAAATGCATTTGAAAGTGGCTAGCCACTACGGGCCAACTAGTAAACAAATATTTACTCAAAAATTAAACACACTGCTATTCTTTGAGTTATATTCACTTTTTTTGTAATGTTGATAATATGTATAACAATATGCTTAACAATTTGATAATAGAAAAGAATATTTATGCATTAACCTATATTGGTTGATTGATGAGATCAGAGATGAATTTGTATATATATCATAACCATGGGCGCAACTTATAGCGAATTTCCTTTTTCCACTGTGTGCGGGCAAAACTGCCGAGTAATAATGAAACGTCAGCGCCATTTAAGACGCAAGTGAGAAAGAGATACCAGAAATTTGTTCACGAACTTAGCACGTGCGGTGGTGGGTTGAAGCTGACAAATTTTACAGTGCGCTTCGGGCAGCACGGCAGATCAAAACTGGGTCAAAATCGAGCGAATAAAGAAGGGTTTTAACAGCAGTTAGTGCACTTCCAGGCTAAAACGAGGTGAGCTGGTGAACTAAAGAAATTCGCTCACTCTGGGCTACTCAGCGGCTGAGTTGAGTTTTAATCATTTTTTTTTCAGTTGTTCGAAGACGTCAAAACAGCGTTGTTAAACTCGCTCGCAAAAAGCATGCGATACTCCAAGTGGCGTTCTCGCCGCTACCAAAATCTCACACTAGAGATACTCCTGTCGTACTGTTTCTCGTTCTCTTTTACTTTTTTTATTTCACACTACCGAGCGTTGATGCTTGCGAGTTTTCTCACACACACTCTCGCTCGTGTACTTTCCCACTCGCGAGTACCTCCCTTTCTCGCGAGCACAACCAGCGGAGTCGATTATTAAGACCGTCAAAACGCATTATGACGATACGGAGTGACAAGGCACGACGAAGCGGAGTGGCAAAAAGAATATTTCGACGAGTAGGCAGGGATGCCACATATACAGATTTATCAGTTCTTATACAGATTTTTTGTGTATTTTTCATACAGATATCTGTATATACAAGTTACAGATTTTCTAGAAATAGTACAGAACTATACAGTTTTTTTTTTGATTTTCATGAGGTCGCGAAATGAACGTTTCGATATAGTTGAAAATCGAAAATGAACTCAAATGCTATTGAGCGTGTTAGAGTTTTCATTATATTTATATGTTACGCGTAAACGTGTGCATAAATGAGTCAATGAACAAACTATGTTGCGTTTTTTTCTTCCAAGGGATATGTTGAGTAAATATGCAGAATTTTATACAGATTGAAATATCACCAAGGAGATTTCCTGAGATTCGAAATACAGATAAAAATGTGGCATCACTGCGAGTAGGTATTCCGATACCCTACACGTTCAAGCATGCGATTCTATATAGATTTATCACCCCACTTTCGGCTGTCGGTGCACGATGCAAAACTGCTTGGCATCAGTTCAGCGATTGACAAACCGCATGCGTGAGTCGGTGAACGAAGCATTTTCGTTTTCGGGCACATTTTTTCAAGCACTCCTAGTCAAGTACTCTTATTCGAGTACTCGCGTACTCAGCGTGAGTAAAAAGATAGAAGAGAATTTGCGAGCGGTTGTATGCTGGCTGCTGCTCTGGCAAGTGCGTGAATAATAAAGTGTCTCGAAGGTGTGTGTGCGAACGACTGGAGAAGCGTAGCACACATCTAATTCTCAAGCAGAAAGGAGTGGATATGTTATGCTTCTCGCTCGCTTAGCAACGCTGCGTCAAAACA
The DNA here is from genome assembly GCF_029784165.1 of Wyeomyia smithii. NCBI lineage: Eukaryota > Metazoa > Arthropoda > Insecta > Diptera > Culicidae > Wyeomyia > Wyeomyia smithii. The sequence goes on from NC_073694.1 coordinate 3,439,246, forward strand.
TGAGTAGAATAAAATTGATCATGGCGGCAAATTTCCTCAAAATTGGGTAACTGGTGCTTGCGTGTTGTTTTTGTTATTTTTTTTTGCAATTAAAAGCATACAGCAAACGAAGCAAACCGTCTGAAAAAAGGAAGAAATAGAAATGTTGGAAATTAGTTGTAATCGGTACACACTTAATCCAAAAAAAGTCGTTCGGTAATTTTTTTTACAATAATCCATCTGTAAAGTGTAATAATACCGGTATTCCTGCAAAAAAAGCATCAAATTAACGACTATTCTGTAAGATCTGTATGTTTTACCAAAGATCTGTTAACTGTTACCGGAATATTTGCTTAATTTTACATTCACCGAAATTTGTGTAACTTTTCACCGAACAACCTGTAAAAATGCCAAATTGTGAATGTGGTGGCCATTTTTCTCATACGTGCAACCGTGCAAGACGCGAATATTTTCTACTGGTGCTGCTGATTTGTTTTAATTGTTGTTGTGTGTAAACATAGGATATTTATTATTTGGAAAGTGTTAATGGATGTACGAGTCGCTAACATTTTTCGTAAGTAATCTGGTTAATTTAGTTTGATTTTAGACGGTACCGGCAGGCTCATTTATAACCGACTTTTTCTGCCACCGGTATTTTTTACAGGTGCGTTCGGTATTTTTGTTCATTTTTAAAGTTTCTTTCGGTAAACTTTACTGGCTGCTCGGTTTGGAACATTACCAAAAAGCTGCGGAAATTACCGACCACTCGGTTGGTGGTTTCACAAACTGTTCGGTAATTTTCGGAAACACCGAAGATTTCACCGAACGTTCAGCTGTTGAGATTCCGGTAAAATTTTACCGAATTCGGTGTTTTATTTTAAGTGTGTAGGTAATTCATAATTTAAAATAATTGACTGCAACTAATACCAATTTTTCTTTTTCACCAGGACGGCGAATAAATTCAAAGATCTCCCGTGTCCCGGCGAACAAAGGTAAATTTCTTGAAATAAGCCTTTTTCAAAATAAAATTCATTAAAAAGTCTATAATAATAATTGTTCCGAAATTTCCTCATTGAAGCTGAAAGTACTCATTTTTGAGTCGAAAATGAGTAACTTTTACGCATTGCGCATCAGGTATAATATGGGTAATATCTACTCAATTTTTATAACTTTCGTTGGTACTGAAAAATGAGTAAAACAACGTCTACCCAATTTTGAGTAGGGGATAGTAGGTAAAGACGGACACCCTAAGGTTTAACCTAAATAATTACTTAGGTATTGCTATTTAGATCGCAGTAGTCATACAAATTGAAACTTAAGGTCATTTGTTTTCTTAATCATTTTTGGTATAAGTGAACTTCCTCCAAGTTTTATGTGTTTTTGGTCTTCAAAAATAAGACTACAAATTGCTGTTTTTTGACATGGTTGGGAAAGACGGACACTTGGGGTGGGTAAGATGGACACTACGAAGGTAAAGGTGGACACTCACAAAAAAGATGTAGTACGTTAAGTATTCTTTTGATTTATGTGTTAAGGGATGGCCATACATTACTCTACGTTATTAGAGTCTATCTATACATCACGTGAACAGTTTGAGAGGATGGGTTTCGATGAAGGCGAAAATTCTCCGCCTATATGGCCTGTTTTAACTGATAAGTGATTAATATCTGCTGGTTTCTCTCGCGGGTGTACTTTGTGAATATCTGTAGTACACAACAGATGCTACATGTGAAAATTCTTGGAACATCCGTGTGTCCATTTTTCCCTACCTTAGTGTGTCCGTCTTGCCCGACCTGGTTGTAAATTTTTCAAACCATCGTAGCTCTTCATCGGAACATCGAAAATCTGCTGGATTTTCACTAGAAAACCGAGGAAAGACTTATTAATCACTTTACTATTGTGAACAAATGAAAGCACGTAAGTTTCACGAGTTTTTCACTATTTTCCATGGAATTAAAATTACATCAAAATGCGCGTTCAAGAAAATATTCTTTGTTTTACTCACAAATTTGACAGTTTGCTTGCTGAAAACCGATAATGCAACTCAAAAGCATTAACACACTTTAAAGAAGGTATTCGCATCACTCAACTATCATAATTCATTCTAGTTTGTGAAATATTGAAAGTGTCCATCATACCCGCAGTGTCCGTCTTTACCTACTTTCCCCTACATACGGTTTTAGCGAAACTGATTACGTTTTGACCCAGTTTTGGGTTATCCAGAGTGAGCGTGTACCCTTTTGACTCTGCTTACGTCAGTTCTTCATGTATTTCGAAAGGAAACAATAAATTTGGCAACATTAGTGTTGCCAATACCCCAGAAATCACGTAACTGACGTAAGCAGAGAAGTACGTAAATTACGATCACACATTATAGCACCCGCCATAATCGAGCGTAAAAAACTGAATAGGTTAAAAATCAAACGACAATGATAAAAATTATAAAAAAATCACGCTTTGCTCAGAAAATTACACTCTTTTAGCTGATATACAAAAATCAGAAATCCGTGAATAACTAAACAACCCAATTTGGAAATTGTTGAGCTGTTCGAAGTGCTTTTCAGAGGATTCTAAATCTTTAGTGTTGTTGGAAGAGTTTCTTACTTAAAATTGGGATCATTTTCCTTCACAAATCTTTAAAAGCGTAAGTTTCATAAGGAACAATATTATTTTTGGAATTGGGTTCTTTAGCTATCCAGCTTTTTATGCACCATAATGGCAGGTGCCATAATGCGTGTTCGTAATTTGTGAACCTCTCTGCTTACTTTAGATTCATGATTTCTGCAGTTTTAGCAACATAAATGTTGCCAGATTTATTGTTTTTCTTGCGAAATAAATGAAAAGTTAAACTGACGTAAGCAGAGTTGTCATAAGCAGTCTATGTTTATAATGAGAGTCCCGCAAAGATGAAACCAAAGGAACCAAATCAGTGTCAAACGAGGGTATCAATCGAGCAATGTAAATAAACAAAGTGATAATGTTAGGAGTGGATGAAAAGTGTTGTAATTGAGCGTAATAAAGAATATGTGTTTTCCGAAGTTTTACTTACACATTTTAATCCAACATTAAACCTGTACACTGGATCACTCAAATTTAACAAAACATCACCGGTGTAATCTTTCAAAACTGTGTACCTTGTGAAGAATTTCAAAAAATGATATTCGCTTATGCATGGTGAAAAACAAAACTGTATAGTTCTTGGCAACAAACGGCACAAAAACTGTGTTGCCGAAACGATAGATTTTCTCTTCGCGCGATTCTATATACACATAGATTCTGGTCAAAAGGATAGGCAACATATTACAAATTTTTCATTATAGCGTCCGCCATTTTGGCGCGTAAAAAGCTGGATATCAGTTTTTTATATCATCTGAAAGATCTGCATTTTCTAAGTGAAACTTGATTTAAAAAAATTCTATCGTTGTCCTTTGCTTTTTAAAGCACGATTTAAAACTGCTCGAAATCGCTACAATGACAGTTCGCCCACATACATAAGACATACGTAACACTGGCGTTTTTTTTCTGCTACACGTTGCCCCATAGTACTCCGTACCTCGTCCTGTTCAACTGCTCGACAAATATTAAACAAAATGAATTTTCTTTTTCTTGGCTTCATCGAGTCCCCAAGAAAATTCCATGAGGAACTGTCAAAAAGTTATTTACAAAATCAATGCAGCATTTTTCGAGTAGGAACAAGACAAATGCAGGGCTGCGCAGGTACACTGCCTTCAAAAACTACTCAAACAGTGATTTTATTCAGTGTGTGGTACCATTCGAGTAGTTCATTTTGTACCAACTTTTTTGGAAGATTTCTTCCTGAGTGTTACGTATGTCTTATGTATGTGGTTCGCCCATATACAAACTGTCATTGTAGCGATTTAGTGTGAATTTTTATTCTTCATTTAAAAATCGAAGGATAATGATATGAAGTTTTAAAAAATCACGTTTTGCTCAATAAATATCGGAAATCCGTGAATAGCTAAACAACCCAACTCAAAGTTTCCTATTTGAAGCTGAGTTGAATAAACTAATCTTTTTGGAGATATTTTGTAATTCAAATAAATATATTTGGTATATTTACATGAAAAGTATGAAAACTTGTGTTTGTTGTACCATAAAAAGCTTCTTTCAAGCTTCCATATCTCGGCGAACAAAGCTCCGCTAAACGCTTCCAAAGCAAGTTTCGGAAGGCTACCGGCGGGTTTCCGACTGACACGCTTCCAGCTGGTCGTTAACAGCAGTGTTTTTTTTGTTCGTGCTACTACTAAAAGAGACAATCACGGCCGCTTATCAGTCAGTAGCTATCGAGCTGCCAGTCGGTACGGTTGAGGAAAATTTTCTTTCTCCAGCTTCCGGTCAGAAAGCGTGTGGTTCACGGGCAACCTAGGTTCAGCAGACTGCCCGGTGCCGGACAGAGAACTTGTTGCTGCTTCGTGGTGAAGGCCGTTTAGCCTTTCCGCAAGGGAAAACCACGTGCTGCTCAGTAAGGGGTTTGGGTTGTCGGGGGTTTGTGTCTGTTTGCGTGCGAGCGAGTGAAGCAACAGGTTCAAACGGCCCCACCGCGGTTCGGTTTGGTGGTGTGGCGAAAAAAACCCGGGACCGGCCCGTGCTCGAGTGTAACGAACGCAGCAGGACACACAGCAGGGGATAGGCAGCAGTGTGTGTAAGTGCAGAAACGGAAAGTGAAATCATATTTTACTATGCGGACGGGTGGCTCCCTCTCCCTGTCATCACCATCATCATCGTCGTAATCATCTTGGATGCGCTACCTGGCACAGGACCTAAATGTATGCAAATTGGTGTACTATGTTGCAGCTTTTAGGCTTGTTTTGCCGCTGCATGCTATCAGCTAAGGTGCTAGGATTAGGGGGAAATTAATTGGTCACAGTAATGGGAGATCGATGCAGAGCCTCGTTAAAGTAGAATCTGAGGCCTGATGGGTGCTGCTGTGCTGGTGCAAAGCGGATCAAACAAAATCTTTGTTGAGTGCTAGATAGGGGAACGGAGAGTCTCATTAGGATAATTAGTTTGTTTGAATACTTTTGTCCATTGGCGAAGAGATGCTCGGGTGTGCTGTATATAAAATGAGCATTTTGATATGCCTCTTGGTGAAATCACTACGATTAGCGGGATGGTAAGGCTTATTCTATTATCTAGGCATTTCTTTGTGATCGATTTCGGGGGCCCGGTTTTGTTTAAGTAAACTTTTCGAGTACACACTCCACCACAACCATCAATTATGCTGGGGCTTCGTCTTCGGGGAGAGGGCAAAAATGTGCTCCCGGGCTATACAATTATGATGAATAGGATGATCACAGCCATGGAGCGAGCAGCGAAAGACGAAAGCAAAAGAACGAAAAACTACCGTGAAAGTTAGTCTATTCAACTCGCGGTAACTGGTTGGGTCCTCGCGAGTATCGGAAGCCTTTTTAGAGGACCTCGGCAGAAGGACAGGTAAATGAGGATTGCATCAATTTCCTTTTGCATCGTCGCGCTTTTCGAGCGCGACAGTTGGAAGCCAATCAAAGTAGAGGGTTTACTTTGTGTGCTGTGCTTTTCCTCTTTTTTATCGAAGCCAATTTAAAATCCGTTAAAGATAGGGGCTTGTTTTGCATCACCCCTTCGAGGACTGTCCGCTGGATGACAATCCATCAAAAACCAATCGGGTACATAGCCGTGTACGAAGGGGGAGTGAAAGACTGGCACAACATTGTAAAATTTATTACAGCCCTTGCAGGTGATTACTTCTGACAGAAATTTGGTTTATTTTTTTAAATTTATTTATCAATATTTTCAGTGTACTGATAAAAACAGTTAAAATCAGAATCACATAGAAATAAAAAATAATGCTTAAAAATAGATTTTTGTCCCTGCAAAACTCGAACAAAATTTTGTAATGTAAATGTCGGTCAAGTCTAGAAAACTACTGCTAACAAGCTGATGGAATACCTACACTTTGTTTCTAACTTCGATTGATTTTTAGCCTTTTCAATCTAAGAATTGAGGAATACTTACAGGGGCTAAATAATGCGACGGCTGAGCAGGTCGCCTAACTTTTTTTAGACTGCTATTTCTCAAAATTATCAAGTAAAAAAAATGTATAGGATTACGAACTCCGCACCACTCAAGTCATCCTGGCGGTCTATTCCTTTTCTCTCCGCGGCATGATCATTTTTCTTCTCTAGATTCTCAATTACCTTCACCAGGGGATCAAAGCTTTCGCGTAAGGTTAAGAATAGTTGAGCTAACAAGTCGTCTTCTACCATTTCTACTTCTGTTGTTTAGAATTTTGAAACTCAAAAATGTTGGAAGACACAGTGGAAATTTCCAAATGCATAAACATGGCTGATATCCTAGGAGGGAAGACCAACCTTTCTGGACATTTATTTCCCAGGTTATGTGCGACTAACCAGATCACGAGACTCGTAAGCGTTGCTCTAGTATGGGTACTCGTACCCCTGGGGGTACTCGAAAGCTTTCAGAAACCAGTAACGGCGGACAAAGCAATTTATTTTTATAATACTTCATTTGTTGTTTAATTTTGCTCCTGAAACATGACTGTAGTAATCAAACAAACCATAGTTCATTTTGAAACCTGGGATGGCATTGCCCAGCTCGATTCAACAGATTTTCGCTATTTTCGAGTAGGTCACATACTGTCAGTTATGCTTTAAGCTTAGAAGGAGCTGCCATTGTCATTTGTCCTGCGGCTCATCTAGCCCGCAAAGTCGGAAAAAACACGAAAAGCGAAGCATAACGCCTCCCAGCGATTATTTAGTTTTGTTCGAGTTGCTCGAAACGAAATGCGCAATGTCACCCCTGAACTAAACTAACGGGTGACAACTAAAAATTTGGAAAAATTTGGCAAACCCCTAGGCTTGAACCATGATTTGACAAAAAAGGAAAAGTCCTTTTCTGTTCACTACGCAGGCTGGTCTTCAGCTTTCTCCCTGGCGGATTATAGTTGAGGTTTGCAGGAAACCATAAACAATAGAAACCGGAAGATTTTCGCTTTCAAAATGGTTTACTCACCTCTTGTCGAAATTGTTTTGCAGTTCATACCGAACCGTACAATGCACTTGCGAAATGCTCCTTGTTTGGACGCCATTTTGAACCGAATTGAGCATGTATAAACAGAACACAAAATACTGACATAAAGAGGAGAAAAATATAGCTTTCATATACATATTTTCATTTCTCTCTAAGTGTTGTTGTGGAGTAAAAGAGTCCCCAGAAAAATTCCAGATTTTTAGTTGTCACCCGTTACCACTACTCTCTCCACTATGCGAGAGCATTCCAAGCCAGGGGGTACAATCGATATGAAAAATATCGTCAAGGGGTATGCGGACAAAAAAGGTTGAGAACCGCTGCACCAGAATATTCAATCGTTTATTTAACGTATTCCTTTGACGAATTTCATTCAACAATTTTGACCTATCATGCATTAACCAACATTAAACAATTTTGTTGATTCGCAGTTTTGGAGCTACAAATTATTGGATTTAATCTAGACTTAAAATTGTTCGTTAGGTAGTTAATACTTTAGTTCCAAGTTATCGGGTGGTGTCTACAACTAGGAGCTGTTCCATAAAAAATGTCCCAGTTTTATTATTTTTTTATTGTCATTTTTGAATTAGCCGAAACTTTGCATGGACGGTTCTATGGGCAAAAGATGCTATTTTGTGCAATTGGTTTGATTCTTTGAAACACGACTCCTTTTTGAGAAACTATTGAAAAATGAATGAAAAAAATGTTTCGAACAAAAAAGGTAGAAAGTTTCGGATAAAAAACACCCGGTGCGAGCCTTTACACCTCTCCCAGCAATGTTAAATCCTGTCGCACACCACCCAACATCTAACAGCAAAAGCAACTTCTGGGGTAGGGTAGGTGAGGTCTTCTTCTCTTGGGTCTCCTCCAGGGACCAAGGAAATGACATAATGCTATCTCCTTCTAAGGCAGAGTGAAGAGTTATTCCTGCATCCATTTCAAATGTAAATGAAATTTTTGCTGGACTTTTTTAACATTTGCTAGGGGAACTGCGGACCAATAAGATGTTGGATACGAAACAAATATATGAGATAAGAAACCAGCCGCCACAGATGCCAGGTGTTATTTAAAAATGTCGGCAACTGCTCGAAAAACCGGAAAAATGTGCTAGCCATCTGAATAAAATCTATCCGTGATTCGAAAAAATTTCGCTCGCGTGGGTAAAAGCATAGACTAAAGAGACATAGATATCCAAGTTGGGCTTCGCTGCATATAATCTCAAGGCAACACTATGAACTTGCCATCTGTAGGCCGTTGGGTGAACTAAAGCATATCCACTCTGAAAAATATCATGGTACTCATTATCATTTCAGTGGTGAGCTTGACCAGACTCTCACACCCAGAAAATATCATGTTACTTTCAATCTGATTTGTACGGCGGTTTTCAATCGACTTTACAATATAATCTAGATGATTTGCCATTTCAATTTATCACAACAACAATGCAAAGAAAGCTCGCGTAATTTTACAAATTGGCATGAGTCACAAAATGTAAAAATCTCATAGATACTCTCATCGAATTGTCGAAGGTGACAAAAAGAAAAAAAAGCTTCACATTCACTTAAATTATTTTAACATTGTTTTTTATGTTGTACTTGACGTTCGTGAATTTTGACGAAATAAGTTATGCTATGCTTTGCTACTCGTTGTAAGTGAATTTTGAGGATATTAGGAGACGTATATAACAACGATTTTCAACGCAGTAATGTAAAACCTTAGTTAAAAATAGCGTTTAGCAGTATTCACCAAAATAAATATTGTATCATTTTTAAATAGAACCTAAAAGGATGAGCGAAAATTTCCAAATTTGATTTTCTCAGTTCTTTGCAAATATTAATAAATCGATTTAAACATTCAAGCAAGGAATAGTGAAATTGATAATGAATGAGATCACAAACAATAATCTGCAACGGAAGCTACAAACCGAAAGGGAGAATATCCTTCAGCAACATTTGACGGCTGAGGCAGAATTATTAACCCAATCAGTTTCGCAAAGGGATTAAAGCTGTATAGTGGTTTTCAATCGACTATTAAAATTGGTACAAACAACAAATCAGTTATGCTAATGATGACTAGAGCAAGATACCTGACATCATACATTTTGCTCGCAACACCTTTATAACGGTGCCATCTGATGATCTCAAACTGCACACTTAAAACTGGATCTCGAGCAAAAAAACATCCGAGCTCACTCGGCAACTTTGGATTCAACCGATATTTCAGCAAAAAAATGCCGGTTGCGACAGTCGTCAGATCATTTTGCCGGGACTTCGTCCAAAAAACTAAGCTTGACGAATCTCGTCTCTATTTTTTGCCGAATTTGTCGTTAAACACTGTTGATGCCGAGGTCAGCAAAAACATTACTGGTATCTCGGCACAAATTTTACTCGTTGCCGTGTTTCGGCAATACAGCTGTCATTCTCATGAACGAGTTGCCGCCATTTTTCTTAGTGCAAATTTATGCGTGTTACGGGTGAGCAAACAGGAAGCAAATACAAGTTTAGCTGAAATTTGTGCAAATTACAAGTGTTTAGAATCCGGTAGCCGAAAAAAATGTAGAACAGATTGGTGGGAAGTGGCTTGAACTCAAAAAGTGTAGTTCCAAATCGTGTGAATACAATATTGTATTTGTTTTAAGGATAGGCATTAGACGTAGTTTTAGACTATATGTTTAGCTCAATGCCCCACTGGTGAGCAAGATAAAAAAAAGTATTCGAGCTTATAATTTATCTTTTGAAAGAAAACTACCAAATGCACAGTGAATCTATTCTTTGCGATTGGATTCCACTAAAAAACGGCTCTTTACTGTGCCGAACATTCAGCTTATATAACCGAATGGTCGTTAAACTGGTTTGCCGCTTCTCGGCATAAAATGACATATGTCAAATATTGATTTTCCGAGATTCTCGGCAAAAGAGATTAAGCCGAGATGGTTACCGAGTACTCGGCAGTTCAAATCTCGGCACAAACAATAACGAGATTCGGCGAAATTTTTTAAGTGTGTGTGATTATTAGCAAAATCGATTTATCATGCTCAATCCGCTAGATGAAAACGAAAACAAGATGGCAATACCGTATAAGGTTATTGAAAATTAAATGACAGGGCCATACAATGATATTGAAAAACATGCTTCACCTTTTATCACCTTGTCGTCATTAACGGTATACAAATTAGTTCAATTTTCGTTCACGCGCAGCGAAAGTCGTGTCCGCTGCATACTGCAAGAGTTACTCTTGCATAACCAAAGATGACTAGTACACAATACGTTACTCTTGAAGAGTAACGTATTGTGTACTAGTCATCTTTGGTTATGCTTAAAAACATATTGATGAAACGACTATGAACGATTAGTCATACTATCTTCAAAATAAATAATTCATATCATGGCCATCTCATACATTGACATTTATTATAGTCCTGTTGTAATAAATTATTATTATTATCTAGACCATATAGATTAGTCTGTTAAAACACCGCACAAATCTGACCAAGCCTAAAAAGATAGCAATTACCTTAATATTTTTGTCTGTGTGTGCGCATTAAATGTAGTTCACCCAACCGCCATCCTACTCGGAGGGGCGCCACATTTTTGTTGCCCGTATTGTTGGTTGAGTTGGATATCTATGTTTCAATAATCTAAGGTAAAAGTCTGTAAAAATCAGCACACGCTTTGAGAAAATCTGCGCAAAAATCTGCAGAAAGTGTGAAAAAACTGCAGATATTTGCAAATCAATAAAAATCTGCACACGGATTGTAAAAATCGTTTTGCAGACAATTCTGCACGTTTGGTGTCTCTGCCAGCCGCACTGACTGGCTCTTGCTTACCCTTATAATATCGATAATTATCGTTAATGCCAAAAAATAGCAATAATATCGATGCAGCTAAATAACGAGAAGTTCCTTATCACACTTAAGTCCAGAATCGTCAATTTTTCATGAAAATTCGGAATATTTTAATGCCAGAAACAAATATAAGTGAATAAGTCCTGAGAGCAAATAAGAAAAATTGATGGCAAACATCACTCCTCAAGATTTGAAAACAGCCGGGAAACAAAAATGATTCTCAGAATCTCTGAAAACGCTGTTAAAAAGGCCACGACCAGGCAGAGACGAGTTAAGGTGAAGGCGAAGCAGGCGGTCGCCTCCCGTCAATCATCGAAGAGCACCAAAAAAGTGGGCGAAAAAAATAAAAAAGTCGAACCACAATAGTTTGAATGTTCAGCAGTTTCAGTTTGAGTTACTCCTTTTTTAGACAACTACCTATCTCACAAAACTGTCAAGTCAGTTATAAACTGTAGGATAACATCGGACTTGGACTTGGTTGGACAAAGACGAACTCAGACAAACGTTAACGAACAAGAAATAGTTCTTTGAAAAACGATCGTAATGATTGCACGTGTTGAGTGAGAATGACTGAACATCTTCTCCATGAGTGCTTGTCAACTAGTGACCCTGTATATAAGAGAAATGATAAAGCACTCACCGTTAAGGCAACTGTCAACATCAAAACGGATAACGGCAATGCAACATTATACAGATCACTCGTTTTGATGTTGACAGTTGCTTTAACCGTGAGTGTCTTGGCGACTCTCTGTTGTATAGGCTGACTATTGTCATCGTCTCGTGGCCTGCAAGGAAGTGCCTACTTCGTCACCCCCTTTTGATTATGGAGCTCAACTCGTAGATCTTCGAATCATCCATACGGATGTACGATCACGGTTGTCCTCATAGATCGTCACCGGTTGAATAATCTCGACACTAAGATCACGTAGAGTAGAGTAGAGCTTAGTAGCCGCGAGGTTACAGAGTCCGCTTTGACAAGCGAATGGGGATAGGTTCGAATCTTAGTAGAATCAAGCCATTCGTTTGAGAAAGGACTTTAAGTATGGGATTATTCTCAGGCTTTTCCACAAAAGATCACGCAGAAGACCGGCTAGCCAAATCGCTTCAGCTACATTAGCGCTCAATACCACGTACTTGTTTGACCATTTACTGCCACTTGCTGATTTGAGGTACACTTTTGTCCGCCGCCCAATCAGCATCAGCAAATCCAACTAAAGGCTCTCGGTTACGGCGAACTCCAATCGCAATTTGTGCTTGCATCACTCGTTTCAAGGTTGTCAAATATCGCTGCGCTGGCTGTTGCTGATAAAGGTCCAGATATTCAGTACTTCACTATATGACTCTGTATTAATGCATATCAACTGCAATCCTTTTTCCATGGGCGTGTTCGATGGGTTACACTCATCTATACGAAACTTCTCCAGGAATTTCTTAATGCTTGTTACCTGCGAGAAGTTTCTTTTCCACAATTTCTAGTTGTTATCTTGAAGAACACGTCTTCTACCCTCTTGAGCTGTACTCCTAATCAACAGGTCATCGATGTATATAACTAGATAGACATTATAAATAATAGTTATTTTACGATCACTTGAACCCAAGCTTCAATCGTACTTGGTACAGCTTCTCGTTCCAATATATGGGAGCCTTAAGACCATGCAAGAACTGTAACTCCTGTAAATGGATCCGCTTCGATACCATCAGGTACAGCAATGAAAATTGTCTCTTGAAGTTCCCCATGCAGAAAGGACATCTTCACATCCATTTGGTGTATGAGTAGTCCTCTCATCGGAATGCTAGAGCGGTTGGGATCGAAACCAGGGATGAAACGCTTTTTCGATGATGGATCTGTAGAATCAGAAGCTCCACCACTTTATCATCGGATTCTTCAATAGGGACTTCATGTGGCAGAACTTGATATTGACTTGCCCAAAAGAAACGATATCCAGATTCAGTAAGTATATTGCGACGGAGTTACGTCACACCGAACAGTTCACCGCCCCTCTTAAACTCCGCGCGGTCCTGGCCACCGCGAGTAGTGAATAGTACCAGCTTGTACCAGCTTATGAGAAATGATTGGCATCCTTCATGAGATGATGACTGCATTAGGAGTCTAGGCAGAACTGGTTTCAGACTGTTGCTTCTTCTAGCCTACGACGAACGCCAAATCAGTCAAGTCACCCTGGAAGTCTTTCTCTTTTAGATTCTCGAGTGTTGTCAACAGAGGATAATAACTAAAGCATAAGGTTAAGAATAGTTGAGCTCCTAAGGTGTGCTACCAAACTGCCATTTTCGCTTCTGCGGTCTGAAGGAATGTTATGCAACTTTTCATGGTCATTGCGTATTATTGTAGTCCCATTTCTTCAGAAGTTAAACTGCATGTTTTCCGGGAGTTCCTATTTTTATCTAACAAAGCCGAATTTACGGATCGAAATCCGAATTTCTACGGTGAAATACACATGATCGATGATCGGAGAAATACACAGAAAAATGCTTACCAATTCTTATTGAAAGGCAGCAAATATAAAGAAAACGTGCAAAAATTTATCCGATATTTTGTGAAGTAAACCCTCTCAAATCACTGCTTCAATTTAAAATCTGAGTTCCGCCAAAAGGCTCAAGACAAAGAAAAGTAACTGGCGCTGTTTCAGTAATGACATTAGTTGTGCCCTTACTGTCGGCTTGGTCTTCTTTTAGTTACAGGTTTTAAATGCTTTTTTATTGCTTTATGATTATGTTTCCTTACTACTATTACACCTTATTCAAAACTGGTATGTTTTGTGTTTTTTTGGATTTTCTGTTTCTGTGTTTCTCAGAAATGTTTTATAAGGAGACATTTATAAATGAAAAATGACCTGTTAACTTATTTTTTCAAATTCATCAGAACACTTACAATTTAAAGCAATAATTTAAAAAAACCGAATACCTACCTGAATTTCGGTGCATAATTCTAGAACAAGAATAGATATGATTTAAATAGACTGACCATAAATGTTATCTGTAAAGTTTCATAGATGTTATGGACCTAAGAGGAGATTTGATTTAAAATTACATTCTTTTATTTGTGTATAATAGAATTAAATTAAGTATAAAAATTTGCTGTGAAATATTCACAGTAATATGCGAAAAATAACCTCCACCCCGCTCTCTACGAAAACCCTACACACGGCTGCGATCAGCCTCGTTGTGGTTGCTGGTGGTCACGCGCATTCCCAAGGCCGAGTTATTTTTACAAAAAGGTGGTACAACTTTCTCCCTCACTCTTTCTCTCATTTCGCGGGTAGGGGGCTAAAGTGTCAGCTTTTCCCGGGTGTAGCCTGCTTCGATAAGGGTACATCAAGTTGGACAGGAGACATGCCGTCAAGCCAACCCAATCTAAGCGGTCGTAAAAGTGGCTAAAGACCGTAGAGTGCGTCCAGCTGGAATCGCGCATCATATTCCCATTACCATACGCGGCGGCATCGTGAACCGTCCTGACACTGACATGACTCTGACGGGGCTGTCATAGAAGGAACAAAATTCACATTGTTTTTCTTTGTTTTATTTTTCATTCCTGGAAAACGGTGATTGTTCTTGTTGGATTGTAGCTAACAGGTACAGAAACTGTTACGACTTGGCCGTACATAAATGGGGGATTTCACGCCACTTGAATCGGAGAGGGGTGTTGTCAACACGACAGACGAGTTTGCGTAAAACCTCCCGAAGAGCTCGTATTACCGTATCAGTATAAGCAAGCATCAGCGAACATTATAGCAACAAAAACAAACAATGATTTCTTTGTGTCTTCTTTTCCGGCTCGTATCAGAAAACGGAAACAGTAGATACATAGGGAGAAAAGTACACACAAGCACTGGTGTAGGGTTAGTAGCATTCGAAGCTAATTATAGTAACTTAACTATTACGGAGAGAGGCGGTAATAAACAATGCTTAATAAGACGCGCTTTGCTAAATATCGAAATGAATGCGACGTGTTGGTGCGTAACAATGGTAACAACGTCGGCAACGTGGCTTACTACGATAACTGAATGCAACCCAATTTTCGCGCAACATTGTATGCAGTAATATCAGCGAGTAAACCGAGCAGAAAACACTCTCGTTAAGTTTACTTCCCTGGTTGAAGGTAGGTCCTTTTCATTGCAGTTTTTTGTGTCGAAGCTGGATAGGAAAAAAGTGTTGAACGTGAACACACTACTTTGAATTATTTTTTCTCACGGTTGAACAAAAGTTGGTTCTGACATGTTTGTCATTGTGTAACGATTTGTAACATTTTGCAAAATTTTCGACACTAGCTGCAGTGGACGATTAAAACTTCTACAGCCAAACATTTTCGATACAGTTTTAGAAACTCAAAGCGAGAGAAGAGGCGAGCCCCGAATGAGTTATTTATTTTTATTAAAAAACCGGTTTCGAGCTTTCACGTGCTAATGGAAATCGTATTTTCACGAGCGTAACCATGAAATAGTATCGCACAGCACTTCAGGCCTTTGAGTAGTTTGTTTTTTTTTTTGCGTGTTTGGAGCTTTGCAGCTAGAATCCGTGAACTTTTCGCTTGGTGGAAATTGCATACGTTCAGTTCAGAGACTATGTCAAGTAAACAAAGCTTCCCGTTATTTTTAACGTTAAAGGGACGGAAAAGTACTCATCAAAATCGCATACATTAAAATACATTCTGGTGCAGCACACCTGATGGAGTTTCCATTGAAATCATTCATTCGGAATCGGTTGATTGTAGCAAGCGGGAAAAACCCTCCCGTTTGATTAAGTGATTAGGAAAAATGTACGTGCAATATTACGATTTTAGGGTAAGTTTAACGAGAAGCCATGAAGGTTGTGGTGTACCTAACGATTGATTGTCCTCGCCGCGCAGCTTGCGTGAAAAATAAGGTTAAATAAAAAACCGGATTTATTTATAGAAGCGGAACGTGTTCACCCCACCGTCGAGCCGGGTCAGTGAGTTTTCCACGGCGACGGGTGATGAAACTGGATGTGGCTTGAATCCTTCCTTACAACGGTGGCGAGCGGGTTCACACACAAATGTATGTGCGTGTTTCTTTTATTAATTTTATTTCCGCAACTGGGGATTTGAGCCTTCGATAAAAGCGTTATGAAAATCGATCCCTCAGTCTTTGAGACAACAAGAATATACAGAAATCTCATCAAAGCAATCGGTGATATCGTTCTGCGGAGCTTTGAAACAATGTTTCTGACTCTTACCCGAGGATACATCATAAGTCGAGTAGATTTAGGTACTTATCTATTACCCGAACCTGTTTGTGCTATCAAACGAAATCCTAACACAAATTGGTTGACGTTGGAAACGACGGGGAAAAACGATCTCTGTAACGTTGTCAAGTACGAATACACGAATTTCTGGGTCTCTGCCGCCGTTGGCGGTGGTAAGAGCAATAAACCCGTACGTTTCGTGCTTTTCGCGGAATTTTCGTTCGGATATGTTAGCGCGACAAAAGTTGTTCACAGAGAGGGCAAGGGCAACAAACTGTTGCGCATTTGGTGTACACCCCCTTAAGTGAAGTTTCAAGTGAAGTTCGATAGAACGAATCAGGCACACTCTCAGGATGGAACGTTTGTACATACATAATGTGAGTGATGCTTTTTTATTAGACGATGAAACGGTTGTCGCTTGCTATGATTTGTTTTGGGAGGCAATTCGAAATGTTACTATGATGAGTTTCCATTTACCTAAATATTTGTTCCGATTCGCTCGACTGAAGCGTTTGCAGTAATTGGAAGCAGCTGGAAGAGCACCATCGAATGATTGATTGCACGTTTCGCTGTCAGTTCCGGTTCTGCGTCACTTGTCACACATCTGTTGAACAATTTTGTAACGCTATTTGCTAAATAAATCTAGTCACTCTGAATAGAAATCATACGAATGACATGTTTAATTAAAAACATGTCGGCTTAATGCCTACTTTTCTAGGGAATTCCCGTGTGAATAGAAAAAAAGGATCAAACCCAATAGTGTTTCAACGATTCAATCGTAATCCTTGATGAATGTTTTTTTTTTTGTTTTTTTTTTCTTTTCTATTCTATGCACATATGTACTCGAATCAAATCAATATGTTTGTGTTGTGGGTTTTCGCTTTCTCTCCCTCTTGTGTCGTGCTGAAATAACGGCTTCAATTGAATATGTTGTAATCTCTGGCAGAGCAGGCATTTTTTTGCTGTTACAATAAATATGATGAGTGAATTGTGTCGTTAGAGGACGATAATTTTAATGAAAATTAAAAAAGGATATTTGTTCTATTATTATATTCGAGATTTATGAATTCATAAAAAAAATTAATAACCGCAGGAATTTCTGCAATATAAAGAACTATCATGCAAGAAATTGATGCCTTAGGATATCATTTACCCCTCTTTCGATAATTGGACAAGTCTGGCGATATTAAAACAGTTACCCTATTCAGAAATCTACTCGAAAAGGGTAGAAATCGTAATCGTAGCCAAAATATAATATCAAAAGAACAGTTAAAAATACAGTTAAATAAGAATTCTAGAAAAAAAATGAAAATGGTTGAAGAAAGTAAAAATTGTATAAAAAAGATTAAAGGTTAAAATTGTGAAGCTATAAATAGCAGAGAATATTAAAAACGTACACTATTCAAATTTTCCAAAAGGAATCAAAATGTCTTCAGGTTTGTATAGAAATTCTAGATAGGTCGTCCATCACCACCGCCACTTATTCAGCCGCTGCCAATGCGTCATTGCCTGCAGCTCCAAGACCAGAGGACGGGACTGCCGCTTTCTAACTTTCGCCAGGTACTTTTCCACTGTTTGGCCGGTTGCATCGACTTTCCGGCCAAGCACACGCAGCGATGTAGCCACTTTTCCGTTGGTCTTCCTCTTCAGCATCCTTTAAAGCTTCTTGTCCCTCAGGGTCAGGATGCTCTGATTGTTGTCCAATAGCGCCAAGATGCTGTGCCCTTAGATCCACTAAGAGCCGCACGATGTCCGTTTTCGACGCGGCGGGATACCGTTCTTTGAACGTGCACACTTCCAAACGGAGTAGCTTCATTGTTTTCGCCATAACGGTTAGATTTCGACTAATAGAGCTGCCAAATTCTTCATGCTCACTCATGGGTTACTACGATTGATGCTGAATGGGTAGTTTCGTTAGTGCGTGTGAAACTATACCCATGAAAAATCGGCAATTTTTGTCCATTTTTTTAACGCAAACGTTACTACGGTAAATTTGTTCAGAACACCCACGAGTTGCATCTCCTCTGTTGCATGTTCCTGGGACGGTACTTTACGACTATGTGACGTTCCAAAAACGGGTAATTGTTCTCTAAATATCTGCTTCACCAGTTTCGCCATGGTCAAGCGTAGTGAGTGTAAGACAACCGCTAGGAGTTTCGATAGGCGATGGCTACCATCACTAGAGGTGAAGCTAAACAAAGCGTTGATATAAGGTTTAGGTGCCTCTTCAGGGAATTGCAATTAAGACGCGGTCTTGGCTGGAGGAACGAGGCTTCGATAAGACTCCTTGCTCTTGACAAAATTAGTCCTTCTTATAATAAAACAGATTTCAGGAATATTTATCCTCTCCAGGTAATTATAATTGACGATATTGGCACGGGGAACGAGGTTTCGAGGAGATTTCTTCCTCTTGACATAATAAGTCCCTCTTTAATCGGCCAGAGAGGAACGTTAGAATTAACCTGGCCAGAGAGGAACGTTAGATGTAGTCTCACTACAGGGAGTTATAATTTGGCGATATTGGTACGATAGAAAGAGGCTCGGTATAGTAGAGCAGTAAGCTGGAAACGAAAGGGTAAACTCTCACACACAAGCACGGATATGGATAAAAAGCGTATCATTTACTTCAATAGTGTTACTGCCAATATTATGAAATAGAAAACACCTGGGCAATATCACAATAGATCGAATGTCTCTGGTCACAGTGATAAGTCCACATAGAGGAATAAAAGTCTTTGGAAATCTGCCATATCCGTACGGCTCCAAATCACCCTCAGTCAAAGAGTTTGGCCTAACTGTTTGTGAATACCGTCAAGAAAAGCTCTGAAGAAATTTGTTCGGGAGAAGAGTCCCTAGCAGAAGCTCTGGAAACATTCCTTACTGTAAACCATTCCACTCCGATACCCGATCTCGATGATTAGCCACCGATCGAGAAGATGAAGGGAAGACCAATGCGAACTGTGTCAGTGCTTTTGAAACCTCCAGTTAACAACCGACAGCAAAGCAACCAGAAGAATGACTCACAACCCAGAGGCACACTTAAGTACACTACCCGTCATAAGTTTTGAATCGCTTTACTGAGTATTGCAACACCCAGTTTGAAAATTGCAACACCTTCCAAAAAATTTAGCATCACCTGGAATAGGCGATTATCACGTGTTTTTGACAACTTGAAAAGTCGCGATTTTCAGCAAACGTGTTCAGAACGTCAAAGGTTACTGTATGGTAGCCAATTCAGTGTGAAATTTTATATGAGCTGGATTTCGGAATGGTACCGCATCCTCGGGCTGGCACCTGCATCGAGCTCCCTTAGTAAAGTCGTGTGACAACGGCTTGAAATGGCGAGGTGGTACCCGGTGCAGGGGTCTCCGTCCCATAAAACCTGGCAGGCCTTCCAGTACGTTCCGAGTCTATTGCCTGGTGGGAATCAGGCAGGAGTAGGATCAGATGGTTGTTCCTGACTTGCGCCGGTCGGTGGAGTCATAGTTGCCCATAAGGCGCTATGACTGCTTACCCTAGCCATGACCTCACTGCTTCGGCATAGATCACCATGGGATCAAATAGGCGACTACTCCACCATGGACAAGGATAGCGGCTAGAAGGGGGACCCATTTAACATCAAGATGAACACATTCAAAACGAAAGAGACGAGTGCGGAGGGATTACAAAATCCCTTCGCAAGAGGTGGCATCCAGCGGTCTCCGCAGAAGGCGGAGACGGATGCGGCGAAGTCTGGAGGTGGAAAAACGGCGAATCCGTCGGTGTCCACACCAGACAGCTCGGTAGACGGTCCCTTGCTAGTAAGGCCGTCGAAAATTGTATGGACACGCGGCCAAGAGTGGCGGCGCTGTTTGAACAACTCGACGCCATAATCGAGTTCTTGGCGAACAGGCGAAACATCGCTGGCGACCTGAAGCAGAGCCTCCTTCTGCTTCGGAGCACCATTGATGAAGCCAGAAAGGAGCACGAAGAACTCGTAGCTCGCGTGAAGGCGGCCGAGAAAGCGGCCAGGACCGGGAGGGCGACTGCATCTAAAGAGGTGCAGACAGACGCCCCCTCGTTCGCGTCGGTCTGCTCCACGGGGCAGGTCGCTAAGCGAACGAGGCAGTCCCCGGGGGAAACGGCCCCCGGGAACACAAAGAAACGATTGGTCGTGCTACTCCCACGGGAACACACGCCAACCGGTTCAAGGTCCACCGCGGAAAAGGCACAGGTGGAGGCTACGGGCAACCCTTGGACTACCGTAGAGGGTAGGAAGCGTCGGGAAGGTGCGACGCGACATGATGGCGGAGCGGCCAGAGGACCAAAAAAGGTCAAAGAGGCGCGGAGTAGGGGTGATGCCCTCATACTCAAGACGGATGGGTCGAAGTACTCAGAAGTCTTGAAGAAGATGAGGGGGGAAACCCAGCTCAAGGATCTGGGGGCGGATGTGCGGAGTATCCGCCGATCTCGCACTGGCGAGATAATACTTGAGCTCCGGAAGGACGCCAAGAACAAGGGGGCTACCTACAAAACGGTAGCTGAAAAGGTCCTAGGGAAGGAGGTGCAAGTGCGGGCACTCACCTCAGAAGTGACTCTCCAGCTTAAAAACCTGGACGAAATCACTGAGGCGTGCGACATTGCACAAGCCCTAAAAGCGAAGTGCGGGGTGGAGGTGGCTAAGGAGTCAATCTGCCTCCGCAAAGGTCCGGTGGGGACCCAGATAGCTACCTTCCGACTACCGTCGGCGGACGCTAACCTGGCCCTGAAAGAGGGCAAGTTGAAGGTCGGCTGGTCTGTATGTCCTCTGGGCATACTACAGCAACCAGACATTTGCTTCCGGTGCTTCGAGGGCGGACATAAGTCCTGGACCTGCAAAGGGCCCGACAGGAGCCAGCTGTGCAGGCGATGTGGAGGTGCAGGCCATAAAGCAAAGGACTGTGGGGAGTCTCCCAAGTGCATGGTATGTTCCGGGAAACGAAACGCCAAACACTTTATGGGAGGCCCCAGGTGCCCAGCCGGTAAGCCGGCTGCGAAACCACGGGCGTAAGGGTGACGCAACTGAACCTGAACCATTGCTTCGCGGCTCAGCAGCTGCTACACCAAGCAGCCACTGAGTCGTTGTCGGACATCGCCGTCATATCGGATCCCTACCGCATCCCTCCCGGAAACGGTAACTGGGTTGCGGATAAGTCCAGTTTGGCGGCCATATGTACGACGAGCAAGTTTCCGTTTCAAGAGGTTGTCTCAACCTCAGAAGAAGGGTACGTAGTTGCTAAGGTGAACGGAGTGTTCTACTGCAGTTGCTATGCTCCGCCACGTTGGTCTACCGAAAGGTTCACCCAGATGGTCGACCTCCTATCCATGGAGCTAACGGGCCTAATGCCTTTGGTGGTGGCGGGCGACTTCAACGCTTGGGCTGTTGAGTGGGGAAGTCGCTTCACGAACCAGAGGGGCCAGACCCTGTTGGGAGCTTTTGCAAAGCTCAACCTAGATCTGGCCAACGTTGGGAACAAAAGTACATTTAGCAGAAATGGTGCGGAGTCGATCGTCGACGTGACGTTCTCCAGCCCAGGACTGATCAAGAACTGGAGGGTAGACGATGGCTACACTAGTAGCGACCACCAGGCGGTCTGTTATAGTGTAGACAACAACGAGAGGCGGCAAGCGACGGGTAGAGCCAACACTCCGACCGTTCGCGGGTGGAAGAAATCGCACTTTGATGCCGAGGTATTCAAAGAGGCAATGAGAAGGGAGCGCGAGGGGAGCAGTTGGCTCCGCCCGACCGCTGACCAACTAGTTGCTATGCAATCGCGGGCTTGCGACGCCACCATGCCTAGGACTCGCCAACCTAGAAATGGAAAGCCACCGGTTTACTGGTGGACGGACGCGATAGCCGACCTTCGCAGTGCGTGCCTCCGTGCAAGACGGAGGATGCAGCGTGCGCGAAACGAAGAAGAGAGGACAGAGCGCCGCGCAGCATTCAGTTCGGCAAGATCGATGCTAAAGAGTGCGATAAAGGCCAGCAAGAGGGCCTGCTTCGATAGGCTATGTGCGAGTGCCAATACAAATCCGTGGGGTGACGCCTACAGGATCGTAATGGCCAAGACTAAAGGCGCGCTGGCGCCTGCAGAGCGATCACCAGCGATGCTGGAGCGTATCATCGAGGGACTCTTTCCACGCCACGAGCCAAGTCCTTGGCCTCCGGCGGTCGAGTCTCACGTCCGACGTTCCAGTATCTCAGACATAGACCTGAGATGGTCGGCCAACCTGCCGAGCATCCAATCCGTGAGCGACGACAGCCGTGTCGAGGCAGGGGAGGAGGCAAGGATTACGAATGAGGAACTCATCGTGATCGCCAAATCCCTAAAGGTGAGCAAGGCACCTGGACCGGATGGTATCCCTAACCTGGCGATCAGGCTGGCGATAAAAACGGCCCCCGGGCTGTTCAGGGCAGTCATGCAGAGGTGCCTGGATGACTGTCTCTTTCCGGACAGGTGGAAGTGGCAGAGACTGGTCTTATTGCCGAAGGCTTGGAAACCGCCAGGGGACCCATCGGCATATAGGCCTATCTGCCTGCTGGACACCGCGGGCAAGGTGCTTGAGAGGATCATCCTCAACAGACTGGTGAGGTACACGGAGGGTGTACACGGTCTGGCAAGTAACCAGTTCGGCTTCCGGAAGGGCAGGTCCACGCTGGACGCAATCTCTTCCGTCATCAAGACGGCGGAGGTAGCAATCCAGCGCAAGAGAAGGGGAATACGCTACTGCGCAATCGTCACGCTCGACGTGAAGAATGCGGTCAATAGTGCCAGTTGGGACTCCATAGCGCTCGCGCTCAGGAGCATCCGTGTACCGGTGTCGCTGTACAAGATTCTGAAAAATTATTTCCAGAATCGAGTACTTGTTTACGACACGGAGGAGGGTCAGAAGTGCGTCCCAATTACCGCAGGAGTTCCGCAAGGTTCTATCCTGTGCCCAGTGTTGTGGACTGTCATGTATGTCGGAGTGTTGAAACTCAAGTTCCCTGTAGGGGTTGTGATCGTCGGCTTTGCAGACGACATAACGCTGGAGGTTTACGGCGAGTCTATCGAGGAGGTCGAGTTGACGGCCGCACACTGTATACGCAAGGTCGAGGACTGGATGCGCTCCAGGAAACTGGAGCTCGCGCATCATAAGACGGAGGTCACGGTTGTGAACAACCGTAAATCGGAGCAACAGGCGGTGGTCAGAGTCGGAGACTGCACCATCACCTCGAAGCGATCCCTGAAGCTCTTGGGGGTTATGGTGGACGACAAGCTCACGTTTGGGAGTCACGTCGACTATGCCTGTAAGAGGGCCTCATCGGCTATTGCAGCACTATCTCGTATGATGTCCAATAGCTCAGCGGTTTATGGCAGCAAACGAAGACTTCTTGCCAGCGTGGTTTCGTCCATACTTAGGTATGGTGGGCCAGTGTGGTCCAGAGCGCTAAGTACTAACAGTTACCGTGGTAAACTGGAAAGTACCTACAGGCTCATGTGCCTGAGAGTTGCGAGTGCGTATCGTACGGTGTCATACGATGCAATCTGTGTCTTGTCCGGCATGATGCCTATCAGCATCGCCATCAAGGAGGACAGAGAGTGTTTCGACCAACGTGACACAAGGGGCATACGAGGTACAGCGGGAATGGTCCAACTCCGCAAAGGGCAGATGGACGCACCGACTCATACCGGAGATATCCGGCTGGGTCGGGAGACGACATGGTGAAGTGAAATTCCACCTGACAAATCCTGTCAGGCCATGGTTGTTTCAGGCAATATCTGCACAGGTTCGGACACCCCATGTATCCCGAGTGCGTGGAGGAGGAGGAGACTGCTGAGCATGTCTTCTTCGTATGCCCCCGTTTCGTAAGAGCGAGGAGCAACATGATGGCTGTGAGCGGGCCTGGCACTACTCCGGACAATCTAGTCCGGAGGATGTGCGACGACCCGGACATCTGGAACGCGGTCTGTGCGGCCGCCTCTCAGATTGTCCTGGAGCTGCAACGTGTGTGGCGGGTCAACCACCAACACGCCAGTGGTAGCTAATTACCAGTCTCCAGGTAGTTAGCTAGGAGGTTATAAGAGTAAAGAGGGTGCATCACGCACAAAAGCCACTCCCCGACGTAATACTTAACCGTTTTTCCGGGAAGACCAGGGCTGGAGACTGGAGGGGTTTTAGTGGGTCGGGACAGGCATCGGTAGGTGCCTAGGCGAGTGTAACTACCCCAGCATCTCTCCCCTAGTCTCATCCCCACACCCTGAGTTCTCTTCTCAGGTGTCTGTTTGCAGATTTCCCCGACACCTTTAAAAAAAAGGACCCAACTCAGATTGCTTGTTTGTGAGAACTCTGCAGAGATTGCTGCTGCGGTTTCCGGATATTGCACTGCAAACTGCATCGTTCTTGTTCTTCACGCACTGGACTGGAAAAGAAGAATATTTTTTTTCTCTTCACAAATGCAAAAGAAGAATATCTCGAGCTGTAAGTATCTAAGTTCCTGATGGCCGGCGGACTTCGGTAAAATAGCGGTCTCATAGGCTTTTTCTTTGATTGCATATGTTTCCGAAAGGTGCTGGATTCGTCAGAAGTCATTGCTCTGAATATTTCATTTGATAATCAGCTTCTTATTCGCTCTCTGCAGTTCTCGATGTTGCAATGAACTGGCAGATGAAAAGAAGCTTTCTCTTTACGACCAGTTTTAAACGGTCTTAGGTCCATACAGCTGGTGAACTCTGCTGATGATTTTTAGCACTGATTCTGGGAACAATCTAATGCATGATCCTTCAGGCGATCTTGTAACCGAAGAAACTTTTCCGCAACCGTCGTTTGAAGTTTTGTTACACCCAATTAAAAGCGTATTTTGTTTGAAAATTTCCCAAATTCGATTCCCACATGTGAAAAGCAATCTTTTACTCGGTTTTAGTCTCCGAAACCAATGTCTTTTGACAAGTTCAAAGATGACTTGTACGCAGTTCATCCTACGATCAAACATGAAAATGAAATTAAAGAAAGCCACAAGCCAATAATAGAATTTCAGAAGAATAACCAACGTAAATCACCTCATGCGTAGTAGGCGTAGAAATCAGAGATACCAATCCTAATCGAAAGTTTATCATCCACCTACTGTGCACGAAACCCACGTTTGTAACAAAATCAAACCTCGTCGTAATTCTACTATCAAACCGCTGGACGCCCGCCAGATAATATCTTCTAGCGTTAGCGTCAAAAAAAAAAAAAAAAAAAAAGAAAACAGAACGGAAATGGATCATGAATGAAAGCGCGGCAGCCATAACCACCCACGGTTCAGCAACAGCACAAATGTTTTCGGAGATTCCCAAACGCGCCAACGCTTTTACTTTCCACGTTGTGGCAGATGTGGGACACGGTGGGTTTCCCATTGCATTTTCGCATTTTTCGGTGACACCGAATGATGCCCAATTCTGAGTGGCACAGTGCCACAGTGTAAGAGTATTTGAATCCCGCGAACCCGGCGTTTACGGCAGACGTTGCCGGAGTCCACCTATCTAATTGTTTTCACTTCGTTACGGATGGCTTGCAGTCCTCGGGTAAAGCAAACATTCACTGCTTCTGATAGCTTTCCTAAGCATAATGGACCAGACGGAGATTTCTTTTTTGCTCTTTAAAGAAGACCCAAACAACATGCGTTGGTTTACGCAATCATGACCTTTTTGATACACGTTACGAACACGTCATAGTAAACTAAGCTTGATGTTCAGAGCATTTTGTCCGAGAAAAGCAGTGAAACTGCTAATTTGCAAAAGGGTCTGATTGTGTGGCCGACCATGCGTCTTCATCAAAGAGATTCCACAAACAGACGTCAAGTAGGCGTCTTTGGAAAAAAAAACCTTACTTCTGCTTTGATTCAGTGTGATAAAAATATCTCTACCGCCTGCTGCAATTTAAGGCAGGTTAGCTTCTGAAGCTTGCAGAGGGACAACCAAACGGAAGGAGGGTTCCAATTTCAAAGAAAACAATTTGTTTTCCATCGATTTGAGCTTTCTCTGTCTCTTCTTCTGAAACAGACGCACCGGAAAGAAGGTTCAAAGTTAAAGTCAACGGTTTTCGAACAAAAGCATCTGCACAAACATCAGCTGGCAACTGCACAAACTTTGCTACCACAGAGAACGAAAGAGCAACAGATAATGGGAAAATCGCAGGCCATCGATCAAAAATTGAAATTATCCGTCAATCATAATTTGACTATAATTCAATACTGTTGAGGTGTCACAATAATGTGTCCATCCATTTGAATTCGGCCCACTGTAAGTTTAGTGTTTCGATGATCAGGACCAACAATTGGAAAACTTACTATACATATCAAATTCAGCATTTCAGATTCGAACAAAATTGAAAAAACGCAACCAACTGAAGAAGAAAAAATATTTACCCTATCCTGAGAGCGCTTCTTTTTATGAGTGCGGAATACACTTATGTTTGTACAACGTAAGCACCTTTTCGTATCGCCGTCGCAGCCGCATGGCCAGCTGGGATTTGATAACGTGTCTCTCGAAACACGATGATTGGATAATGTCATTGAACGGGAATGGGCAATAAAAGTTGATTGTTGTTGCAAATGTTTTACGACGCACGGTACGATCGTACGTTGCCATGGGAATGGACCCCGGGTAGAGAATCTCAGAAAGTTACGAGTGTACAGCAACAACAACAACAACAGCTTTCCACTGTCTATGTCATCCGTTCTATAAATTTTCCTTCTGAAAGGACGACATGATGAAGTGAGAGTTTTACTTTTGTAAGCGCTTTTTTTTCTTGCCTCGAAGTTAAAGCAGCAATTTTACTACCTTTTGAGGTCTATTTTCCAGTGAAATTCGGCGCGTGAAGGCTAGTCCCAGCGGGGAAGGAGGGGAAACATGAGAGATAAATCGCCAGTACCGGGTCGGAGGGGTTTTCCGCTTACCGTTATCACATCGTAGATCCACGTTTCAATTGGTAAGAGAAATATTTTCCTTCTACTCGAGGATGATTACAGCTGATGTTATTTCCGATCAAAAATGCTGTCCGTACCGTTGAGAAGTAGTTCCCGTGGGTGAGCATTTACGGTAAATAAATTACCGGTAGACTTTTCTGTAACGATGCTTATAAAGTGCCCCACATATTTAAAAATAAATAAAGCGGAAGTAATGGAGTTACGGTTACTGGCATGCAAGTGAGCGCATTGGAGTTTCAAGCACGGTTGCTCTTCAGATGGAGTTGATTGTAGTACGGTGCCGCCACCTACTTGCCTGCAGCAAGCGCATTGCAGTGTCAATCTCGGAGCGTCTAATTATTTCTATTTCTATATTTAGCTGTGGCACACGGTGGGTAAATTAGGTTTGAATTCACAACGTGTACAGAGAATTATTCTGTTTTTTGCGTTCATTTTAGACACAAAACTAGAAAAACAACTTAACAAATACTACTTAGAAGACTTCGATTTAGAAGTTGTTTTGATGTGAAGGGCTTGTACTCAAGCTCCCCCTCCACTTACCCTTTCCTTTACAATGAATTATACAATACCTTGGTGTGACTTTCTCTCAACAAAATGGGTCCCTCTCATGAATAAAACTGGCCGGAAGAAGGGACAATGAAGTTTCTCCAGAGTAAAATCATATTACGCACAAGCACGGATAAAATAAAAATAAGCAGGCCACTTCTGAATCGTGGTATTGTTAATAATAGAAATGCGGGATGCATCAGACGACACCCGGGCATATCTCACAATAGATCAACAATTCTGGTCGCAGAGAGAAAGTCCATACAGAGAAAAAAAAACACAAAATACTTTAAACGACATCAATGAAAAATACTGAAAAAGACCCAAAAATGCAAAAGTTTTAAATACATTAAATTTTAATTTTTAAACATGGTTGCAATGACTTGTATGGCAAAAATTGACGTTCGAATTTCGCTTTCCGACTTTCTGGGACTCAGAAATTGGTAAGATAAGGAAGATTTCTAGCAGTAACGTTTGCAAAACAGTTTATTTTCAATGATATGTCGGGGACATTTTTGAGCAATCGTTGGAACATTTTTTGGAATTGCTTAAAATTTTTCCGAGACATTTTGTGCCGTTTCTAAATTTTTGAAATATTATTGAGATTTCTCCGAGTCATTTTTAGGCAGTTTCATCTGGTTTTTGAGACGTTTCACAACGTTTTCCAACACTTTCATATAATTTCTGTGACATTTTAGGCACCTTGAAACTTGTTATTAAAACATCTTTGAGACCTAATGGAAACTTTTTTGAGCTATTTTAGAGATATTGTTGAACGGACATGAGTATATTATAAAACTTTTTTTGTAATTCTCTGACATTTTTGAAAGGCTACTGAACGTTGTTGATTTCATTTCGTATGGCCGGATCTTTCGGTACGTACTGTATCACGTAAAAAAGAAAAGTCGCCAATTTTTGTACACACTTCAAAGCATCGACCAGGAATGCAGTCGTATAAGGTGGAGACTGTGCCAAACCGCAATGATGAGCAGAACGTGACGGCGAAAACACGCGTTCGTTAGTTGTATCGTGAATATTTGACAGAATTTACCTGCGTTACGGTGGATGAAAATGACCGAATATCACCCCAAATGAGCATTTCTGTAATCGACATGATGTATAGAGTAGTGAGGGCCAAAAGTACGCATTGGCCTTTTCGAAACATACGAGTGAAATAAACTGGCAACATTGTATGAATTTGCAGTATTATAACGTCAGTTAATCACACATGTAAACAAATAAGATTCCGTTTAAATGGTGCAAAGCTATGAGGAAAATTGTGTTTTGAGCTGTTTTGTTCTATTTTTCTTAGTTTTGGGAACTATGAAACCTACAGAAACTCGAAATCAACAGAACCCAAAAAACTCTCGTATAATTGTGGTTTGTAGTGTGAATTTTTTTTTGCCGAAAATATTTTGAAGTTTGTCATAAAACTCAAACCAGCTGGAAAACTTATTGTGGGGCAAAAGTACGCATAGAGCGTGGGGCAAAAATACGCACTATGTGCCATTAATCGTAATGAAAGATTGTGGAAGTTAACCACTTCAATTTACTTTTATTGATCTGCTGACTAACTGTCAGCTTGATTTTTTTTAACTCTAATATTTATTTAGGCCCAACCGCGAAGCATAACGGGGCCGAATATCTTTTGGAGTAGGGAGAAGCCAGCTTGAGTTGAGCCTGTATCCCGACTGCTCCTCCTCAAACAGGCATTAAAACCCTCTCATCTTTTCTCTTTTAAAAATACAATTTAAAAATACATGTCATTTAAGCCTACGACTAACATCAACATCAAAGTTTTTTCTCTTTATAACTAAATACTAATCCTTACTACTATTCGTTGAGGGTGATGGTTCCTTATCTCTTTGAAATCAAAATCTAAGTTCGATGGATCATGTCTCTCAAAAAGAAGCGATGATACATGTTTCTATAAAAAAGATGAACGAAAGAAAGAAGATAAAAAAACGGAATTAGCGTGAAACTTTTTAAGATTTTTGTGTTGGGAGAAATTAGGAGAAAAAGCATAGAGATAATCAAATTCGATACTTGATATCTCTTAAAAAGTCGTAAATGGGTATTACAAGCGCGGGGTTGCGGCTAGCAAGCACATCCCGTACTTGCATTGTAAACGTCACTTTCTGTTTCCGGAGAGAATCTATAAGCTTGGCCCTTGCTCTGTGGTACTTAGGGCATACGAAGACTATGTGGTCAATATCTTCGTCCCCTCCACATTCGCACAGATTACTATCGACTAAGTTTATTCGATAAAGGTGTGCGTTTGCAACATAGTGATTGGACATTAGGCGCGAAATAACTCGAATGAAATCACGAGTTAAATCTAACCCTTTGAACCAAGCTTTTGTAGACACTTTGGGCGAGATCGAGTGCATCCATCGCCCAAGGTCGTCTTTATCCCATTTTTCCTGCCAGTTATCCAGAGCCAGTTGTCGGGGCAGATGAAAATACTCGGTATAGGTGATCGGTCTATCAAATATATCTCCATCTATGGCACCCCTTTTTGCTAATAAGTCAGCTTCTTCATTGCCTGGGATTGAGCAATGAGAGGGGACCCACACAAAGCAGATAATGAAAGACCGATCAACCAGCACTTCTAATATCCGTCTAATTTCCGGAAGGAAATAGGACGGGTGCTTGACCGGTTTAATCGATCGGAGAACTTCGATAGAACTGAGGCTGTCCGAGAAGATGAAGTAATTGTCTGGTGTCTTGAGCTCGATAATTCGCAGCGAATTGTGTATGGCAGCTAATTCAGCTACGTATATGGAGCAGGGCTGTGCCAGTTTGCGAGATATGCGATGATCTGTGTTGAAAACGCCATATCCGGAATGTCCATCCATCACAGATCCGTCCGTGAAAAAGGAATTCTGTTTTGGGAGGTGGCCAAATTTTGCCGAAAATATTGATGGCACAACTGTTGGTTTGAGGTGATCGGGAATTCCATGGATTTCTTGTTTCATCGTGAAATCAAATACAACAGAAGAATTGTTGAGCGATGTTGAAATCTCACGGGATGGAGCAACAACCGAAGGGCTTATCTCCATGGACATGAACCGCTGGTATACTGACATACAGGGTTTCGGAACAACTTCCAAACATTTCTCATAGTTCGCAATAAGCATTGGATTTGCTATTTCCGATCTAATGAGGAAACGAAAAGCCAACTCAAACAGCCTCTCTTTGAGTGGTAGTATTCCAGCTATGACCTCTAGGGACATGGTATGTGTCGACTGCATGCAGCCTAGAGCGATACGCAAACAACGGTATTGTATCCTCTCGAGTTTCAGCATGTGTGAAGCTGCGACACCTCTGAAGCATATGCTGCCGTATTCTATAACGGGCAGAATCGTGGTTTGATAGAGTCGTATCAAATCCTCTGGATGGGCTCCCCATGATGTTCCTGTTACCATCCGAAGAAAATTGATCCTTGGTTGGCATCTTTGCTTCAGGTAATTGATATGTTTTTCCCATGTGCACTTAGAGTCATACCATACTCCGAGATATTTAAAGCTAGGTGACTGGGTGATGGGTCTTCCGGACAGAACTAGCTCCAAACGGGGTGGTGGTCGCTTTTTTGAGAAGACAACCATCTCCGTTTTTTCAAGCGAGAACTCAATTCCAAGACAGCTGGCCCAACTGGTCAGATTATCTAGCGTTTTTTGCAGGCTGTTTTTCATATCTACAGCCAGAGACGCCGTGACTGATACTACGCAATCGTCAGCTAACTGACGCATTGTGCAGCCGTCCGTCAAGCATGTGTCGATGTCACTGATGTAGAAGTTGTACAACAGCGGACTCAGACAAGAGCCTTGGGGGAGACCCATGTAGCTTGTTCGTGTTATTGTTGAAGAACCGTGGTTGAAAAGTAAATGCTTTTCAGACAGCAGGTTGATCAAAAAGTTTGTCAATGTAGGGGAGAATCCTCTTTGATGCATTTTTTGGAAAGAATTTCGATTGAAACTGAATCAAATGCACCTGTGATATCCAGGAAAACCGAGGTCATTTGTTGTTTGCTGCCAAGAGCCATTTCTGCTTCTGTGGCTAGCAATGCCAGGCAATCGTTAGGGCCCTTGCCCCTACGAAAGCCGAACTGGGTCTCTGACAGTTGGTTAGTTGTTTCTGCCCAGTTGTCAAGTCTGCGCAGGATCATTTTTTCAAGCAATTTGCGTATGCATGAGAGCATCGCAATCGGCCTGTACGAGCGGTGATCTGCGGCAGATTTGTCTGGCTTTTTGATTGCGATAATCTTAACCTGTCTCCAAGCTTTTGGGATCACATTGTTCCTGATAAGCTTATTAAACAGTTTAAGAAATCGTATCTTGGCCGAATCCGGCAGGTTTTTCATCAAATTAAATTTGATCCTGTCCGGTCCTGGAGCCTTGTTCTTACAAGACGCGAGGGCAATTGAAAATTCCAGCATTGAAAATTCTGGTTCTTCGATCGCCGTTGTGTCGCTGAATTTCTGCTGTGGTGGGACAGCATCTGAACATACCTTTTTCGCGAAATCATAGATCCAACGTTCAAAATATTCATTAGCCTCATTGTTGACGGACCCATTGCGCATTTTCCGAGCCGTATTCCAGAGATAGCTCATAGAAGCCTCTCTGGGTAACGTGCTTATGAAATTTTGCCAGTACGATCTTTTTTTCAGTTTGTGCAGTTTAGCCTGTTTCAGTTCCAGCTCTCTAAACTGGTCAAAAAGTTGGATGGAATGATCTTTCCTGAATGCTAGGTATGCTCTTTTCAGAGTTTTTTTCATCTCGGTGCATTCTTTGTCCCACCATTGTTTGTTAGGACGAATTTTCAACTTGTTCTCAGGGGCGGGCCTCGTCTGAGATTGCAACGCGCTATCTTAAACTAATGTTGCAAGAAAGTTGTATTCGTCTGATGGAGAAAGCTCGTCGGTTGTTTCGAGCTCCTGAGATATCATGTTCGAGAATTTTTCCCAATCAATATTCCGGGTGAGATCATACTCTACTTCGACTGTGGTAACAGACTGGAGCCTGCTCATAATCGAAATACTTATTGGCAAATGATCACTACCATGGGGATCTTGAATAATCTCCCATTTACAATCCAAAGCTATTGAGGAGGAACACATAGATAAATCTAAAGTGCTCTCACGTACTGGAGGCCTTGCTATTCTTGTAGCTAACCCAGGTATGTTCAATAGGGTCATATCGAACTCGTCTAGTAAGCTTTCAATAAGAATAGCCCGGTTATCATCTCCAGGTGCTCCCCACGCCATACCGTGAGTATTGAAATCTCCCAGGATAAGGCGTGGAGTCGGCAGCAGTTCCGTTATTTGTGTCAGCTGCAACCGGTTAATAATAGCTCTAGGTGGAATGTAGACTGATGCGACCGTGAGGCTCTCACCAGCTATTGTTATATGGCAAGCAACAATTTCTATGCCATCAATTGCTGGGAGAGGAATTCGGAAGAATGGATAGCATTTTTTGATACCAAGAAGCACTCCGCCATAAGAGTTTCCTCGGTCTAAACGAATTATATTGAAATCATGAACGTCTACTGTCGTATCCGTTGATAACCATGTTTCAGATAGCGCGAAAATATCGCATTTGCTATCGTGAAGCAGGAGTTTAAATTTATCTAGTTTAGGAATCAAGCTTCTACAGTTCCATTGTATGATCCTTGTTGTCGATTCGTCACTTCTGTTGTCTGATTTAGACATCGAAGGATACGAACGAGAGGAGGGGCCATTTGGTGCTTACCCAACATGCAAATTGTTGGAAGCCAAGCCGAAATCATACTTTGAGGAGTATCGGATAAACCAAAAGTGGTAAATATCCATTCAACTATCATTTTAAATGAAATACGTCCATCAGTAGACGGTATTTCAGATTCCGGAGACAGTTTATTGGCGGGAGCAGATTTCTTTCCCGGTAGTTTAGGGAACTCTTTATCAAAAGTGTTGCCCTCAGGATTAAGTTTGAATCCTGGAGGTGACGTCTTAGCAATATTTTGCTTAGAAGGTTGACCTCTTGGGGTGTCTGTATGCGTTTTCTTCTGCTCCTTTCTGGGAAGTTCGGGGGAAGATACGCTTGATCGTTTCCGCACGGCCCCACTTGATGGAAGAGGTTGATATACCTCTTCGTCATCATTGGAATCATCCGTTTCCAAGCTGGAAAACGGATTTTCCTGTTGCTGTAAGGCAGTCTTCAACATTTGTGCAAATGACTGCTTACAGCGTTGTTTCGTAGATTTCTTCAACGCGTCTGAACGTAATTTGTATTTTGGGCACGCTTCAACTTCATGTGGGTCACCACCACAGAGACAGCATCTTGCCTGTTGATCGCCGCAAGTATGGTTAATCTCAGAGATTTCACCACACTTGGAGCATTTCGATTTATTGTTGCAGTAGGTTTTTGAGTGCCCTAACTGCAAACAATTCGTGCATGGCATAACTTTCGGTATGAAAAGTCTTACTGGGAGTCGAAGCTTGTGAAGTTCGACATAATCCGGAGGCACTTTTCCCTCGAAAGTGACTCGAAACGAGTCATTCGGGGAGTATTTTCCCGTATTATCCTTGGAATACATTTTCCTGCATTCCAGAATTTTTATTTTTGGGAGGGAGGGATTTTTAAAGCATCCCCCACCTTCCATCACGTCCTTCTCGGTAAGATCCGGTTCGGTATAACACCCTCAATTTCAACTACGAGTGCCGGTATATAAACACGGTATTCGATGTTGAAATTCGGGTCCAGGACGACATCGTTCGCTTGTCGGGGATCCGAAAATGTTGCCTTCAGTCTATCAGCTTTGACCTTGTAAACTTCGGTCAAGCTCGAATATTTTTCCTTCAGAGATTTGCACATCTGTACAACTCTAAGAGGCTTGTTTTTGGGTCGAAAATACACGATCCAACGAAGACCAGGTTGGTTCACCTGGTACATTTTAACCCGAGTTGCCCCGTCATTAGTGGATGGGGCAATTGGGGCAGTTTTACGAGGTCTTTTACGCTTTTTAACGACGTCAAAAAAAGCGTTGTTTCCATTATTCGGAATGTCAGAAAAATCCATTGCGGACTCGTCACCTTCTGAGCAAGATGAGAGGTCCGGTGGAAGAGGCAATCCACCAACCATAGCGGTTGTGAACTATATGCCGCTAATAACTAATATATGAAATATATATGAAAATATTTATATATTCAAAACTAAAAAGAATGGCTATATATAATAAAAAAGAGGAAATGCGAAATCAAAATATTTAAATTATATATATGTATATACGAGAATAAAGAAGGCAAAAAGTAAAGGTTTTGTCACTTATCTTTAAATGTATGAGAATCAGCAGCACTGCCTGCGCTGTCTCCTCAACTGCAGAGCGGCGATGCCGTCCGCTTTCCCCCCGTCGGGGTTCCACAGCACACGCGCCAACTAACCACTACCACAGCTCCGTACTTCTCTACTGCGGGAATCGACCTTCGCTGATGCTGGATCAGCACGCCTTTCAGCACTCGCGCCAAAACAAGCACGAATCACCACCTTCACACGCGAACGCAGCGCAATCGCGCCGATTAGCACCACTACCACTGGCGCTGTTCGGCAGTCGGGGCTCCCCCACCAATAACGACGCGTATTCGCACGCCACACAACCACCAACGCTAGAAAAAAGCGAGATATTAATTTCGGTAATCCACAGAGCACTCAAGAAAAACGACTTTCCTGCTCGGCTGCCGAAGCTTGATTTGAAATTGAAATTACAGTGATTATTCTCTCCACCTAATTCCTACTCTACATGGTACATTGGTGATAGCTATGTTTACTACAAGAAAATTCAAGCTAGAAACCTACAACAGTATACAAAAGGATATAATCATATACAACAGTTCAATGCTTTCATTCAAGCTTATGCACAAGAGTATAAAGTTGTATGTCAGATGTAGTCCCCGCAATTTTAACTTTTAGTTTTTCAAATAACTTTTGATGCTGAGTTTCAGGTAAAGCCTTAGTCAACGCATCTGCTAGTTGCTCTTCAATGGAAATGTATTGTAATCTTTATAATATCCCTGATGAAAACAAATTTCACGTCGATGTGTTTTATTCTTTGATGTTCCCGGGGTTCCTCAGAAAACCTGATACATGGTATGTTGTCTTCATAGATTATGAATGGCAATTCTTCACCTCCAATTCAGACACCAAATTTAAAAGCCACATTGCTTCCTTGGTCGCAGAACAGAGAGAAATGAGTTCTGCCTCAGTTGAGGATAGACTGACAGTTGGTTGACAATTGGTTTACCACGAAACGAGAATTTCTGAATACTTGGAAAACATATCCAGAAATAGATTTCCTGTCTTCTGAATCATTTCCAAAGTCTGCATCTTTGTAGCGTTGGTAAGTCGTCATTTTTGTGATATACAAGTTTTGTATTTTTAGTTCCTTGAAGATATCTCAGGATGCGCTTTAATCCAGTCCAATAATTATCATTAGCGCTAGTCTGAAATTTACTCAAAATGTTGACTGCAACATCTCCCAGATGGTCTCAAGGTACGATCCTGGCCAAACAAGCCAGTCGTCGTAGGTTTGAGTCTCGGTCTGGGAGAGACTGTTAGTGTCAGTAGGATCGTAGCGCTAACCCCGCAATTGTCCTGTACACTAAACAGTCGGCTGCGAAGTCTGTGTATAAAACAGAAGGTCAAATTTCGAGTCGGAATGTAGCACCAAGGCTTTGCTTTGGCTTTGCTTTTTTGTTGACTGCGGCGCAAATATCCGGTCTTGAAAACAACGCTAGATATTGCAAGCATCCTATCAATTCTCTGTAAGGATGCGTGGTCCTGAAGCATCATATGCTCCGCCCGTAGTTAGACTGCATCCGCTGCTACCCACAGCACCAGTACCAGCATTGCCGCTGCCACCCGCAGCGCGATCGTTACCGCCGCTACCCACAGCATGGTTACTTCCACTGCTGCCCGCAGTTTGACCGCTTCTGTTGCTACCCGCAGCTTGACCGCTTCTGTTGCTACCCGCAGCTTGACCATTTTCGCTGCTAGCCACAGCTTGGCCACTTCCGTCGCTACTCGCAGCTCTTCTGCTTCGCTGCCTCCCTCAGCTTGACCATTTCCGCTGCCAGCCGCAGCTTGGCCACTTCCGCTGCTACTCGCAGCTCCAAGATTGCAGTCCACAATCTTCTTGTCCGCCTATAGCTTCCTTTTGTGGCGTTGCCATCTCAGCCAAATAGTTCCGATGAGTTGTCCTGGGCCCATAACCTGTTGAAGTTAACCACTTCAATTTACTTTTATTGATCTGCTGACTAACTGTCAGCTTGACTTGAAATTGAAATTACAGTGATTATCCTCACCACCTAATTCCTACTCTACATGGTACATTGGCGATAGCTATGTTTACTACAAGAAAATTCAAGCTAGAAACCTACAACAGTATACAAATGGATATAATCATATACAACAGTTCAATGCTTTCATTCAAGCTTATGCACAAGAATATAAAGTTGTATGTCAGTTGTAGTAGACAAGTAATGAAAAATTGCATACTTCAACAAAAATGCGTTTAATAGCAATGTTTTTGTACAGAAATTAATCAAGAATAACCAGTGATATGCGAATATGCTCCAAACAGGGCCGGCGTTTTATGTGGGTAGTATAGGTAGTAGTACCCACTCGGAAAATATTCATGTGGGTACTTACCCACACGGAACTATCGGGAAAAACCAAAAAGAAATGTAATGTTGCGAGCGACAGATGTTTTTGATATCGTTGAGCGAGAGGTTATAAATCTACATATTTATGTACAGTTGAAACGTTTCTCAGGGAAAAGGATTATTTTTTAATTGTTTCATTTACGATAGAGTTCTAAAGTTTTGTTTTCTCGTATAAATTTCCCATGCCTAATTTGAGCTCGATCGGACTTCGGGAAGTAGAGTCTCAAAACGTTTAAAGTTACAGTTTTGAGTTTCCATGTCCCTTAATATATTTAATATTTTTTTGTTTAATTTTTGTTTTTAAAACAAATTTTTATGAAACAACATAAGATCTCTACACTTCATGCATTTTTAAGAGATTTGATATAAAAAATGATATCGGAAACTGGAAGAACTACTCTTGTGCATTTTTAGGTTGGTCAAAAATGTAAGACCTTCACGACTGAAACCATATCAGAAGTTCGATTAAGCTCAAATTTTGGATAGAGATTTTTTTCGAGAAGAAAAAATTGTTGTGCCCTGACTTTTGTATTGAAAAAATGCTCAAAAAATGCCAATTTCTCATGAGTTTACCTTGACACGCACTGACGAAACTACCCATGCAGCATCAATCATAGTAACCCATGAGTCAGCAGAAAAAAACTGACTCGAACTATAACCATAATGGCGAAAACAATGAAGCTACTCCGTTTAGAAGTGTGCGCGATCAAAGAACGTTACCCCGCCGCGAAAACAGACATCGTATGGAAAAGGGACGCTAGTTACGCTTGTTCCGGTATCTACAACATATTGGCACTGTTGGACTACAAGAAGCTCCAAAAAATGCTGAAGAGGAAGACCGAGGGGAAAGTGGCTACATTACTGCGTACGCTTGATCGGAAGGTCGGTTCAACCGGCCAAACAGTGGAAAAGTACCTGACGAACATGGACATAAGAAAGCGGCAGTCCCGTCCATTGGTCTCGCAGCTGCAGCCTGCAGGCAATGACAGCTGCTGAATAAGATGGTCGAGTCGATTTTTCCGGCGAATCGCGACGTGATGGTGGTGGTCGACACCGAGACCTATCCTGCCGTGATAAGACATTGTGACGTACATCCATATGATCAGTTTTTCAATACGGCCCAAAAACGAACGGGTTACATGTCTTTTTTTGTATGAAAATGGTGCCTACGTCACTTTTTTTTCTTGATTTTATGCAACGTACGAATAAGTAATAACTAAAAGAAAGATACCAAAAGATGAGTCTGCGAATAACGAACAAATTGGCAAAAAAACCCCATATTCGAAATAATGGTATTTACGTCACTTTGTTATCTCACGGCAGTATCTCATCTGGGATAACAACGACTGGCAGGGCACTCCGTATTTTACTTTCCCCATGAAGGAAGTGACTTCTGAGGTGAAATTCATTTCACACATCAAGTTTCCGAAGAAGGTGCTGCTGTGGCTGACAATCAGCGAGAAACTCCGTACTGGCCGTGAACGGGGAAATTTATAGTACGAAGTGCCTGCCGGAAGTTGCGTCGTTCATCAGAAAATACCATAGGGGTGAAGACGCGGTGCTCTGGCCGGATCTGGTGTCGGCCCACTACTCGAAGCAATCGTTGGAGGAGATAAGGCGGCTGAAAATTGATGCGTTACCCAGGTCTCACTCAGCGTTCCCCAGCTGCGTCCCATCTAGAGTTTCTAGGCAAACCAGGAGCGTAAAATCTACTCCAACAATTTTGACGCGAAAAATGAGGAGGAATAGATAAATAAAAGTAAGGAAGAATTCAAAAACATGCCTACAACATGTGTCCGTCCACCATGGTGAATGTTCCGGTAAACTCTCGGCAAGCCACTCGAAAATGCGTAGAATTGCTTTTGCTAATGAGGCTATATAATAACCTTCCCTAGGAAACTCATGGGAAACATTACTATTGAACGAAATTCGAATATCTAACTTCTCTTAAACATTTCATTGGCACCCTATTGCACTTTCTATTTTTATTAAAATATGTTCAGGTATCAATAGGTTGCGATACCCCCACCCCCCCGGCTACGCCTTTGTCACCCATGAACCTCCCCTACTCCTTACTACCTACTCGGGAATACAATGTGACGCCGGCCCTGATTCCGGATGGTCAATTTTCGGGGCATATCACCAAAACACCCAAAATCCAGCCTGTGGAAGTAATTTTATGACATTTGAACCAATAATTGTAAGATTCTGTTCAAATATTCATAAAGTTTCTAAGATTCGGAACATATCCCCAGAAAACCGGATTTCCGGAAATAAGTAAATTGTTTCGGGGCACCGCTCTACCGCAGCTAAACAGAATCAGTGCAAAACTAACAAAAAACAATAAACTTTGTTGAGGATAGTGTAATAAATACACTGTTCATGCGGGCGAACTTTTGCCCCGCATGCTGGGTAAAAGATCGCATTTGAGTACTTTTTCTAAAAAGTCAAATTCTCATGCTGCCAACAAAATTCGAAAAACTCTGGTAATACATTTTAAAGACAAGAGGTTCTTGTACCGCTTGGAAACAAAACCGCTTTTTATAATAATTGTTTGCAATAGTTCTGTTGCAAAAACAATTAAGTGCATACTTTTGCCCCTCACTACTCTATAGATTAAAGATTGTCCACAGACGCCATTTTGAAACTCGAGGAGGCATCTCCCAGTTGCTGGAAAACAGCTGAAAATTTTTAATCCATAGCCGAGATGATGTGTAGAGACCGGCGACTGCCGGTTACCGAAAATGCCCAATATATTGGCATTTCTGTAATCGAAATGATGCTCATAGCCCAAAAATCGTCCCAGACGCCATTCTTAAATTTGAAGTGGCAACTACAAGTTGTTGGAAAACAGCTAAAAATAGTGAATCCATAACCGAGATGATGAGACCGGAAATCATATACGTACTAGAAATACAACATGGCGTCTTCCGGTTACTGAAATGACCAAATACCACACAGTATGGCTATTTTTGGAATCAAAATAATAACCAGAGGTCGAACACGAACACGATGAATACTTCCGGTTTTCGTAAAACAACCTAATATGGTTTTTTTCTGGAATCGAAACGAAGAACTTTAGTATACAACTGAGGAGTCTTTGAGAATGAATGTCGCTATAGCGAGATTTGTCGTTATAGAAAATGTCGTTTTAGAGGGATATAATTGTATAATTGTCCTCATAGGCTAAAAGGCTCAGCAACGCGGGCCGGGTATCAGCAAGTGGGGGAATGAAGGCACTCTGACAATACACACACACTTGGTAAAAGCTGTACTCATACTTAGTAAATTATTCAGCACAGAATGCTTGCTTGCCATCAGTAGAGCTGTACATCAACCTACGGCCGAGCGAATCGGTTCGCGCCGCTTTTCGCGTCTACTATGGCAGAGGCCTTAGAGAAAGTTGCTGGCTGATGTATTCACTTCATGCAAGCCTGCTACTGATGCTTCCCGCTACCACACTGAAACAGCATTTTAGTGAAGGGAGTGTCGTTGCATCAGCTGACCCTGCTACTATCGATGCTGATATACCCGCTGCAACAGCTACGCTATGCATAGCCATGCCACAGTTGTGGCCGCTATACGCTGGCCCAACTGCTGAGCACCTGCAACGCTATCCGTATCCATGCCACAGTTGTGGCCGCCATTGGTATCCGCTGTACCTGCATCTGCTGGCCCTGCTGCTATCGATGGTGAGATCCGCTGAAACTGCTACGCTTATTCGCAGCCATGCCACAGTTGTGGCCGCTATCCGCTATCGATGGTACCCACTGCTCGCTCCCGCTGCTGCTAAGTGAGGACTGCTGTCGTCGCTGTTCAGAACTACTATGAGCGGCTTCGATTAAAACAGGCTCTTATATAGGGAAGAAAATAGGAATGAATTATTTTACGTACGTGGTGGAATGATATAACTTGAAAAATATGCGTGACTTTATTCTGGTTCAGAGCGATCATTTGATAAGCTCCACCTCTTTTTTCAGTTTCTAAAGTTTTTCCTCAGTTTCGTAGCACGGATGCACAAAAATGATTTCTTGTGAACATTCTGTCGAGCCGGACCGATAGCACTCTCATTGAAGCAACAAAATTGCGTTCAGTAGACAGTAGATAGTGTATCCAGCGAATAAACACCGATGGTGCTCTCACACACGCAACGGTTTTAACCCGTATCTTATTGCGGTTTGTAGCATCAAGCGATTTCGTTTGCTCGCTGTTGCGTGTTGCATCATGTTGCAACTTGGCAGCTGGGAGACGACGAAATTCTGTTTATGCTGATTGATTGAATCGACTTCATATTAGCTCTGCATAGTCGAACTAACTGCTTTTGTGAATGCGTACTAACAGGGCAGTTTATTATTCAATGTCGGTTATGCTGATCGCAGCCTTTGCGCTGCCCCTACAGTGGGGGGTTCACTAAATAAAGTGAAAATTAGACAACCACAACAGAATTTGATTGCATCCCGCACAGAATGTCTGCTTGCGTGATGCCAGAAAATTATTAACCTTCAAATATTTTTTTATTTGCCTTGAAAAAAGCATGTTGCGGTTTAAAATCGGTTGCTAATTACAACCTTTGAGCTGCCCTAACATTGGGGGAATTAAGATACACGGACAACATGCACTGTGGAAGCTATTTCACATTCAGTAAATTAGACGGGTGCGTCAAACTTAAATTGTTAGGATGCAACACAGAATGCTTGCTTGCGTTGACAAAAATTATTAACTTTCAATGACTTGTGTCGACTTCAGGAGTTTATCAAGGAGAACGTCTTTCTTTTAAAAAGGGTTAGATTCCTCGAGTTATCTTAACCGACGTGCAAAGGTCCTTTTCGCATTCGAAAGGCTTAAACACGCAAGGGACAACCTCTGAAATCTAACGTTCGGATCAAGAAAGATCTACGCGAGTTCGATTTTGCTAGTGGTATGATTTTATTTGGTAGCAAATCGGGTATATATACAAAATTTACAAATTCGAATCTTATGAACTATGCCTACGTATGGAAGAGAAAATGAGAGAGAAGATTCTCCGAATCTTCGTAAGGGAACAAATAAGAACGCGACAGAATTTCCATTCGCCTAGTCAGGTCAAATTTGCCTTCCCCTAATCCGGTACCTGAACGGGAAAAAGGTTTCGAACGTTATCGGCTTTCTTTACACGCGCCTACGACAACATTCATTCAGATAGTTACAATGTTTTACAAAGCGCCGGATTTGCATTCCCTATTTCCCTACATAAGATGATAATGCGTACGCAGACGCGCCGGCTGATAAAAGGACTTATCGCCCTTTTCTTTGAGCATTACTCGTCCATAATTCGCATAGTCATTGACGCTGGCTAAACCTAACAGACTAAGAAAACAGAACAGAAAATAGACCGCTTACGATTAGTGGCCTCGCACGGATCTAGAAATTCTATACCTGCTTCTAATCTAGCACCCGCACGAAGGGTCGGTCGGGGATTATTTATGTAGCAATCTCCTCTATGACGGGAACCTATTTGCGATTATTAAATCTATTCTAATTCCTTTTATAAGAACAATAATAAATGAGTTGCTGAATGACTATATTGTCAAGTTCTAAATAATGCGTTTGCTACATTCTGGACCCCATAAATCTACTAAGATTTATCAAAAAACTATTACGCATTATTACAAAATTATACATCTTTTCAAAATAAACATATTGCATTTACGGTTCGAATAAATTACTAACATATTACTACACTTCATCTTCTGTGGTGTGTTTCGCAGCCGTGTAGCGTCTTCTGGCGGTCTCCTTAATTCACGATTAGCCATGACTGTATCTAACGTAGATATACATTGCTGCTATCGCTATTTTCAGTGGCAGTATCGTAGGCTTCCCAATCGAGACAAATAGTTGAATGTTGTGGACAGTTTTTTCTGCCATCTCTATGTTGATCGCATCACGCCGAATTCGTCAAAAAACGGATTCAACTTAATTGGGAAGGATCCTTCCTGTACAATGTATTTCGATGTACCTCAGATGAGCGGCTTTGAAATTTATTCTCTTCTGCCATAATCTGATGATAAATTTGGTAGTGTAGTCTCCGCCAATCGGAGAAATCGTTTTTATTTACGAGGTCACACTCGCCGTTGAATAAGGTTTCTTCTATTTCTGTAGCAGGTTGATTACCGGGTAACGTTCAACCGTCGAACCGTAATTCGAAGTGTTTTGGCTCATTATACCATTTAATTTCTCCGACATATTCTATAGTAGCCTCATCTGCCGTATTATTTTCAGACTATACCCAACGCCATTGATCTTTGGCAGTGGTATCCAATATTTCGCCGACTCGGACGTTAATGTATGATGGATATTTTCTTTTCGTATTTGTTATCCATGCTAGCAC
The DNA here is from genome assembly GCF_029784165.1 of Wyeomyia smithii. Lineage (NCBI taxonomy): Eukaryota > Metazoa > Arthropoda > Insecta > Diptera > Culicidae > Wyeomyia > Wyeomyia smithii. The sequence continues at coordinate 3,482,915 of NC_073694.1, forward strand.
TGTTTTCGAATCTGTCCATAATGTTGCAGATTTTATTTCCAGACGTATCTCCTTTTAAACGACGTCTAATAGTCTTGTCCCCATGACTGCCGCATGGAGTTCCAAACGCGGAATAGATACTGGTTTAATCGGCACAACTCTTGTTTTAGCTGTTATTAACTGCGTATTGATTCCAAAGCTTGTTTCAGTTCTAGCATATACACAAGCTGCAAGTGCCTTTTCAGAGGTGTCAACGAAAACATGTAACTTTATCGGAGCGTGCTCTGTTAGAATGCATCTCGGGATCGATAAGCCTTCCGCTTGTTTGAGTTTACGTAAGAAGTTCAGCCATTGATCATACAGCTCATCCGGAACAAGTATATCCCATTGTTTGGAATATTTGTGTAGTTCCTGCATTAGTATCTTACCATGCACAACTAAATGAGAAATTAGACCCAGTGGATCGTAAATACTCATAAGCAAGGATAATACTTGTTTCTTCGTAGGTATTTCGTTAATATTGAAGATTCCTGCTCCTTTATCGTTATGATTAAATCGGTAACTTAGCATGTCTCTACTGGTGTTCCAATACACACCTAATACCTTCTCAATTTGAGATTTCTTATCCTCGAACGGTTTTATATCAGCGCATAACCGTCTTGTTACAGGTATACTTCTCAGCAATTCAGTATTATTCGAGGAGAAGTTTCTAATATGGAAGCCTCCTTCCTGATGAATTTCGGTTACCTTTTGTACAAGCTCCTTTGCCTTTTTTGGATCCCAAAAACTATCAACGTAATCGTCGACGTAATGTTGTTTTATTATTGCATTTATGGCTTCAGGAAACTGTTCCAAGTATCTCTCTGCGTTATGGTTTTTTACAGCTTGCGCGCAGTACGGTGAACAAGTCGAGCCAAAAGTCATGACTTGCATGACGTAAATATCCGGTTTTTTACCACTGTTGCAGTCGCGCCATAAGAAACGTTGCGCATGTTGATCTTCACGGCGTATTTTCACTTGATGGAACATCTCCTTGATGTCTCCACATACAGCTATTTTTCCTTCTCGAAATCGTAGAAGGATCCCAAATAGTGAAGTCAGTTGATCTGGACCGGGCAGCAACATTGAGTTCAAAGATACTCCATTTACTTTTGCAGCTGCGTCGAAAACTAACCTTGGCTTCGGTGGCAATTTGTTTTGATTAAAAACGATGAAGTGCGGAAGATAATTTAAAGTTGGAAGTTTCGTAGCAATTCCTGTTGATTGAGCTTACGAATATATCTTTCTTCTTCTTCTTAGATTTTTACCCACGGAAGAACTGTTTAAGAGGCTGACCAAAATACTGTTCTAATAACGTTCAATCGTATTTCGGCCTCAATAGCGTTTACTGTCTTCAAAGCATGTTGTTGCAATTCCGATGGGTCGTGTTTATCTATAGAATACTTTAGTTTTATAATCATCGAAGGTATTGGCTTAACTTCATACAGTTCAACCTTTCAACGTGTAATCACTAGCACTTTTTATATTTGTGGATATCTTCTTATAATTTCACTGCCTTTAATTCACAGGCAGACTTCGGTTACTTCTGACAATTTTACTTCAAATTCTCCGCAGATGAGAAGCTTTTTGTTGTCGCTTTCAATTATTCTTAATGTACTACGGCGATAGAATCATTTTTTTCACTCAATAATTTTTTCTATAACTTCTATGTTGAAGATTTTAACTTTTATTGATGTCTCATCGTTTCTCCAATTTAAAAACGAAACGCTTGCAAAGTTTGTTGACAGCTTGATAAATTTTTGATGTATTAGGGTTTGTTCTTTATTTTCCTTCAAAACATCCAAATTTGCAACCTTTACGGAAGGTTGCATAAGTATTCCATAGCATTCAAATTAGCAACCGTTGACCTTTAACGGTTCCACCAATTTATTCCATTCACTTCGTTCTTTTGCCGAAGATTTCAAATTTATACGTCTTCGATTCAAAAAAGTTAACTCTTGAACCTTTTTCCAACGAGTTTTAACAAGTTTGAGAATCCTCGATTTATTATGCCATGTAAGTTTTTCAATAACCTTCTTCCTAGTTTCATCGACTGAACTTGCATTGCATTGTATCCAGCGCCTTTCTTCGATGTCTTCCTGAATTCCATCAACTTTAACATTTATTAGCGATATGACGATCTTGCTAACATCTTCATCCTGCGTTGAACATGTTTTAAATTTAGTGGATTCTAGCACCATTTTTTTCCTTGTTGATATTCTATTGCAGCTGAATATTCCAATATGTTCATCCTTTTGGCCAATTCGTCGTATCGTGTTCCAAAGCATGTCTGGAAACTTTCCAAATTGTTTCACCTTGTTGTTAGGTGATTCTGCAATTTCCGACGAATATTTTGGGCTTGAGATACATCCTAGCATTTCAATATTATTCGATAGGAATTTGCTTTTACTATTGAACCCATTTTCATAGAGGCTCTTGACAGCCGCGCTCAAAAGATGATTCTCGAGTTTTATATCCGCATTATGATGTTCAACAATTGCATTCTCTGCGTAGGAAAATTCCTCAGGACATTTAAAACCATTGCAGCTCCAAAATTTCATTGCTGTATCAAAGAATACATTGTCCTTCATGACAATTGTAAAATTTCGACGAAAATTCAATATCAAATGATCTTTTATCAATTCCACTGATCGTTGCTTCCGAGTAACGTAGTTATTCAAAACATCATTTCTGGCCACACACTGCTTTATAGTGTCTAAGTTGTTTTCAGCGTAGTTGTAGCTTATTATCGGTTTGTTGCGCCTAATTTTCCATGGTGATCCTGGAGCATATCTTCCGTTTTTGGAATTGATGGCATCTGCAGGTGATACTCTCGGTTCAATAATGTTACCAGGTCTTTGTTTTAAAACCGAAGGACTTCTCAACAATTTATTATTGTTCGATGAGAGTTTTATGCCCTTATGTTCATTTACTTGATGAATTTTAGGGTCTTTCTTTTTACTTTTGAGCTTCCCTTTTTGAGAGCTTATCTCTGGTTTTTGGCAATCTTGATAGCCTTGTTTTACTGGACATACTTTAGTGGCATTAGCTCGTGCAGGTTTCTTTTCCACAATCTTTGGGGAATTAACAAGAACCTTTCGCGGTTCTATTGATTCTTCAGAAATGTTTATTCTTTTAACTGCTTTGAATGTTTCTTCATTTCCTTTTAAAGGCTTTGGATTAGATTCGTGGTGATCAACTCTTTGGCGATTCCCGAAAATTACAACAGATGTTGTATCCTTGTCTTTGAGTGACTGTTCATCTTGTGCGCTTTTCCTGGCGCACATAGGAATTCCTGGCGGTTGTCTTGATCTCCGCCTCATTGCATGCGCTTCAACATGTGGTTTCAGCCAGTCGTTCAATTCATCTAAGTCTTTGACTTGAGACTTTTCCTTAGTCCAACAGATTTGTATGCCGAAAGAAAACTTTCCAATAATATCCTCCATCAGCTGAGGATTATTTAATAGGCGAATTTCATTCATGGCCTTTATACTAGACACAAATTTGTCTAGTGCATTGGAGCAACCCGTTAGATTCGAAGTCTTACGGATGTCATTGAGCAGGTTTTTATATTCCAACTCATCCTCGTACCGGGTGAGTTGATCCAAACATTCTGGATCTGCTAGCCTGTTCTCTCCTGGAACATGATTTGCTTCTTCACTAAAGCGAATCTGTGATGATTCAGTCTTCGTTTGATAAACTGAATACATCTTTCTTGCCATAGTTTCTCCATGGTCTTTAAATCTTTGCGATATCGTATCGCTGGTCTTTAAACATTGCATTATTGCAAGACCCATTTCGATGTTTGTGCATTTAACACAAATCCATCGTTCCTCAGGTAATGGTAGCCTTCTAAGGTGTCCACAGTTTAAATGAAATCTGCGATCGCACTCATCACATGCGACCATGTTTTCCTTAGAATCTTTCTCCTTGCACAAGCGGCAACTACCGTTAGGATTGTTAACAAAATAACTCATCGTTGAGTAATGAGGGCGGTAGCGGCTTTCTGATGATTTTTTCTGTGGCTTCGTAGGGTTGATCGTCCTGATGACTTCCAAGGTTGATCGCCGTAGAAAGAATCGTCGCAAGGTTGAAAGAAAGGACCGATACCAACTAGCTCCTCTCTGGAGCCACCAAATGTCGACTTCAGGAGTTTATCAAGGAGAACGTCTTTCTTTTAAAAAGGGTTAGATTCCTCGAGTTATCTTAACCGACGTGCAAAGGTCCTTTTCGCATTCGAAAGGCTTAAACACGCAAGGGACAACCTCTGAAATCTAACGTTCGGATCAAGAAAGATCTACGCGAGTTCGATTTTGCTAGTGGTATGATTTTATTTGGTAGCAAATCGGGTATATATACAAAATTTACAAATTCGAATCTTATGAACTATGCCTACGTATGGAAGAGAAAATGAGAGAGAAGATTCTCCGAATCTTCGTAAGGGAACAAATAAGAACGCGACAGAATTTCCATTCGCCTAGTCAGGTCAAATTTGCCTTCCCCTAATCCGGTACCTGAACGGGAAAAAGGTTTCGAACGTTATCGGCTTTCTTTACACGCGCCTACGACAACATTCATTCAGATAGTTACAATGTTTTACAAAGCGCCGGATTTGCATTCCCTATTTCCCTACATAAGATGATAATGCGTACGCAGACGCGCCGGCTGATAAAAGGACTTATCGCCCTTTTCTTTGAGCATTACTCGTCCATAATTCGCATAGTCATTGACGCTGGCTAAACCTAACAGACTAAGAAAACAGAACAGAAAATAGACCGCTTACGATTAGTGGCCTCGCACGGATCTAGAAATTCTATACCTGCTTCTAATCTAGCACCCGCACGAAGGGTCGGTCGGGGATTATTTATGTAGCAATCTCCTCTATGACGGGAACCTATTTGCGATTATTAAATCTATTCTAATTCCTTTTATAAGAACAATAATAAATGAGTTGCTGAATGACTATATTGTCAAGTTCTAAATAATGCGTTTGCTACAACTTGTTTATTTGCCTTCAAAAAGGCATTTTGATTTCCAAAATTGGATTTCCTGATGGCAATCTTCATGCTGCCCCAACACGGGGGGAATAATGGCTGTCTGGCGACACACGCTGAGAAAAACCGCGCTGCTCCTGAGACGTGGTGACCAACCACAGAGCTAGTGCTACTGCTAAGGAAGAACGACTGCTGTTGTCGCTGTCTAGAACTATTATGAGCGGCTCCGGCTGAAACAGGCTCTTATATAGGCAAAATAGCATGTTTTGAATTGCAAGGTATATGATCCTGTCGACCGTGCTTGGGAAGCAAGCATATAACGACCAATCAGAGGTCGAATTTTTCGTTTTGACAAGGCTTGACTATTTTCAATAGTACAATAGTGTGAATAATAAAATTACAATTATGTTATTTTGGGAAGAATATTTAGATTTTCCAATCTATTGCTGCAAGAACGAAGGAAATCCATCGAATACTAACCGATTTATTAGCATTTGAAATTGGACATATTTTTCACTTTTTTCGGTTTAAGATTTTCATTTCACATCCCTATGTAGCCGAACTTCCTGAGAGAAGTATTCTACTTCAAAACGAGGCGGTGGCGTAATAATAGCTGTTACGAACCGACTAAGCGCAGCTTTGCCCACAATATCTATCGACAATTCCGTTGAGCAAGCATCTTTGGGTGAATGTTTATATGAATGACAGTGTGATTGCTATCGGTGCAGTATACTTATCCCCGGATTTTTCTAGCGATGTTAGAACCTTGGAGAAGCATTTGCGATCTGCACAAGATATCAACAACTCCTTGCAATCCTGTGACTACCATCTTCTTTTGGGAGATTATAATCAGCCTGGCCTTGTCTGGTCATTCGCTTCTTCAGGATTCTTGTATGCTGATCCCAATTGCTCTAGTTTTTCACAAACCAGCTGCTGCCTTCTTGACGGATTTTCCGTACTTGACATGAACCAGATTAACTACATCAAAAACTGCCGTGATCGCATTCTAGACCTTGTGTTAATCAATGCCGACGCCACCCCAAAGTGCACAGTCCTTCCCGTAGACGATCCTTGGATCGACCCAGACCCAAGTCACCCTGCTCTTTCCATATCAGTAGCATGTAACAAACCTTTACGATATGAAGCAGCCGACGTCATAAAAGATTTTGACTTCAACAGGGCTAACTTTGAAGCTCTCAATTATGCCTTAACCAATACTGATTGGAGCTCTCTTCGGCACGTTCAAAACGTCGACAGTGCTGTTGAGTTTATTGTCAGAGTTCTCAATGAGTCATTTCACCACTACGTTCCGGCTCCGCTTCCCCGGAGGAAACCACCATGGTCCAACAATTTCTTACGAATTTTGAAGCGTCGTAGAGCAACGTAGGCACTGAAACAATATATTGATATGAGAACTCCCAATACAAAACGTATATTTAATATTGCTAGCCACAGATATAGGTCGTATAACAAACTGCTTTATGTAAGGTACACCAGGCGCATGTAATCAAATCTCAAGCAGTACCCAAAGCGTTTTTGGTCTTTTATGAATACAAAACGAAAGGACAATGGTCTACCAACTACAGTTTTTCTAAATGACGATGAAGCCAATACAAGCGAAGGAATGCGATTTCCACTCAGCTGGTCGACACTGCTTTGGCGGACGTCCCGCGGGATGTTCTGGACATTGGCAACATCAGATTCTCTGAACGTGACATCATTGAGGCAATCAAAAAAATGAAACCCTCAAGTGCTGTTGGTCCAGATGGCATTCCGTCTTTGATTTTAATAAAGTGCGCCGAATCGCTCAGTTTCCCACTCACTGTTATCTGCAATTGTTCGATAGAAGAATCTACATGCCCTACACTGTGGAAAGAGTCGTTCATGTTTCCTGTCCCCAAAAAGGAGACAAACGTAATGTGGCCAATTACCGCGGAATTACATCGCTTTGCGCAGGTTCCAAACTACTTGAGATTCTGGTGGGAAACATCATATTTTCTGCTTCCAAATCATACATATCGCCTGATCAACACGGATTATTTCCCGGGCGTTCTATTGACACGAATCTTGTTCAGTTTACGTCATATTGCCTGAAGAACATTGAAAAAGGTGATCAAATAGACACAGAATATACTGATTTAAAGGCCGCTTTCGACCGTGTTGACCATCGAATACTGATTGCAAAACTAAACCGTCTAGGAGCCCCATCATTTCTCACACGTTGGCTAGAATCTTACCTGGTTAACTGCCGCCTTTGCGTAAAGCTTACTGCGGTGAAATCCGATTATTTCACAAACAGCTCTGGCGTTCCCCAAGGTAGCAACCTTGGTCCATTATTATTCTCGTTATTTTTCAACGACATATCCCGCTTGCTTCCACCTGGAGCTAGTTTAGTGTACGCCGACGACTTAAAAATTTATCTAATAATACGGAATATTGAAGACTGCAAGGAACTTCAGCGGATGATCGATCTCTTTCAAGACTGGTGCCTGAGAAACCGCATGACTATCAGCGCCCAAAAATGTTGTATTATATCGTTCACCCGTAAAACTGCACCAATCATATGGGATTAACAAATCTGTGGCACTCAACTAGAGCGTGTAGATTCAGTAAAGGATCTGTGGGTCATCCTGGACACAAGTTTCACCTTTCGCGACCATTACTCAAACATAATTGCAAAAGCAAATCGCAATCTGGGATTCATCATGCGGACTACGAAAGATTTTACCGACCCATACAGTTTACGATCACTGTACTATTCACTTGTTCGATCATCACTCGAGACTGCATGTGTAGTATGGGGTCCTTATACGGATCTTTGGATCGCCCGGTTCGATGCTGTCCAGAAGAAATTCACGAGGTTTGCTCTCAGACTGCTTCCATGGAACAATGCAGCCAGCATACCGCATTACGACATCCGGTGCAGGCTTCTTGGAATGGAAACACTTTACAGCAGGCGTGACTCCATCAGAGCAATATTCGCGGCAAAACTGTTACTAGGTGTTGTTGACGCTCCTATAATACTGGACCAATTATATTTGTATGTGCCATCAATTCCCCTACGCCGGAGAGAGCCGCTGAGATTGGAGTTCCGGAGAACCGAATACGGACGAAATGATCCGATAATTTCGATATGTCGACGATTCAATGAAGTTCACGAGCTATTCGATTACACTATATCAGTACAGGTGTTCAAAAACAAACTGCTTTATCTCGTGAAAGCATTTGCTTCCTGTTCTCTTTTTTTCCGGTACACACTGCAACATAACCGAGAAAACCGCCTAACTACGTAGGTTCCAGACAGCAACCAAAGGGTTAGGAGCACAATTTTATTCTCCCGACAAAACTGTTTATGTATTTGATTGTAATTGTGTTATGTAATTCTGTAACAGTAATTTTATGTAAAATTGTGCAAAAGATATGGGGTTTTTACGCGTTTGTTGTAAATCTGGAAACTCCAGGTTTATACACAAAGGCTTTTCCCCATCACCCTCATTAAGACTGTGAAGTTAGATGAGGCTAAAGAAATAAACAATAAACGCTAACAAACAGTCCCAAGCCGTGGTGTAGCCTTTGCTGTACGTGAGAGTCGTCTCCATTCAATGTCGATATCGTCGGCGAAACCAAACAGTTGTACCGACTTTTGGAAAATCGTGCCACTCGTGTTAATCCCCGCTCTTCTAATGACACCTTCCAGGGCAATCTTGAACAGTAGGCACGAGAGACCATCACCAACCGCGTCAGTTTGTCCGGAAAACCGTAGTCGTGCATAATTTGCCATAGCTTGTCCCGATCGATTGTGTCGTTCGCCGATTTGAAATCGATGAACAAATGATGTGTGGGCACGTTATATTCGCGGCATTTCTGCATAACCTGCAGAACCGCGAATATCTGATCCGTGGTGGCGCGGGCACCCATAAATCCCGCCTGGTAATGCCCCACGAACTGCTTCGCAAATGGCGATAGTCGACGGCAAAGTATTTGGGAGAGTACCTTGTAGGCGGCGTTCAACAGAGTGATTGCCCAATAATTGCAGCACTCCAGTTTGTCGCCCTTTTTGTAGATGGGACACACAATACCCTCCATCCACTCCTCCGGTACTCGTTCTTCCTCCCAAACCTTGACAATGACCCAGTGCACGGCTCTAGCCAGTGTTTCTCCACCGTATTTCAATAGCTCGCTGGGAAGTTGGTCCACTCCAGCAGCTTTGTTGTTTTTCAGCCGACCAATCTCCTCCTCCACTTCCAGAATATCGGGGGCTGGAATTCTGATGTCTTCTGCTCGTGCACCAAGATCAGTTGCCATAGCGTCCTCGCGCTCTACTGCATCGCCGTTTAGATGCTCGTCGAAGTGCTGCCTCCACCTTTCGATCACCTCACACTCGTCTGTAAGGAGGTTGCCGTCCAAGCTCCTGCACATATCGGCTTGCGGCACGAAACCTTTACAGGAGCTGTTCAGCTTCTCGTAGAACTTCCGAGTGTCGTTAGCTTGGTACAGCTCTTCCATCGCTACGCGATCTCGGTCCTCTTGCTGGCGCTTCTTCCTTCGGAGGACTGAGTTTCGGCTGTTCCGTGCCTGTCGGTATCGTTCCACGTTCGCTCTCGTGCGGTGTTGCAGCATTCTCGCCCGTGCTGCAATCTTCTCCTCGACTAACCGTTTGCATTCGCCGTCAAACCAGTCATTTCTATGATTCGGGGCCCTTGTACCTAGTAGCGCTACAGCAGTGCTACCTATGGCGGATCGGATGCTCCTCCAGCCATCTTCAAGGGTAGCTGCGCCAAGCTGCTCTTCCGTGGGTAGCACTGCCTCCAGCTGCTGCGCGTATTCCTGTGCAGCCTCGGCGTCCCGCAGTTGCTCAATATTTGGTCGCGGCGTTCGACTTCGGCGGGTGTTATATGTTGAGCGCATGCACACAGCTACTAGGTAGTGGTCCGAATCTATATTCGCATTGCGGTAGGTGCGAACGTTGATGATGTCGGAGAAGAACCTGCCGTCGATTAGAACGTGGTCGATTTGGTTCTCTGTCTGTTGGTCGGGTGATCTTCAGGTGGATTTGTGGATACCTTTGCGGGGGAAGAAGGTACTTCGGACTACCATACCACGGGTGGCCGCAAAGTTTACGCACCGATGGCCGTTATCATTAGACACGACATGCAGGCTATTTGGTCCGGTTACCGACCTGTACATTGCCTCCGGGCCTTCCTTAGGATTCATGTCCCCAATAACGATTTTCACGTCCCGTCGCGGGCAGCTTTCGTAGACCTGCTCCAGCTGCGCGTAGAACGCTTCCTTCTCGTCGTCGGGTCTTCCTTCATGTGGGCAGTGCACGTTGATGCTGCTGTAGTTGAAGAACCGGCCCTTTATCCTCAACTTGCACATCCTCGCGTTGATCGGCTGCCACCCTATCACGCGTTGGCGCATCTTACCCAGTACTATGAAGCCGGTTTGCAGCTGGCTGGTTGTGCCACAGCTCTGGTAGAAAGTAGCCGCCCGGTGCCCGCTTCTCCGTACCTTCTGTCCTGTCCATCAAAGTTTCTGCAGCGCTACGACTTCGAAGTTGCGTGGATGTAGCTCGTCATAGATTATCCTGTCGCATCCTGGAAAGCAGAGCGATTTGCAGTTCCATGTCCCAAGTTTCCAATCGTAGTTCTTATTTCGTTGCCTAGGTCTATGCCGATTGTTCCGATCCGTATTATCTCTTACGTTGTTTGTAACATGTTGTTTTCCGGGGCGGCTTGTTGGGCCTTCCCCAACCCCCTGTCTCGCCGGGGGACCATCGTGTCAGCTCTGTTTAGAGTCCTACGCTGCCACCAGGACGTTGATCAGCCGCTTCTAACATGGAGATCAGACGCTGTTTTGAGCCGCACCATCTTGGTGAACAGACGCTCAGGTTGGCGAAGCATTTCCTCTACCGCCGGAATATGGTTTACGCGCCAATCATCGCGTCGCACCTTCTCACTTAGCTATTGCCGGATGACAACATTGCCCAGGCAACACCAACCAGTTGTATCCATGTTCCAACCGGCAGTCTAGTGTAATCATATGGCTCGCGGAGGTGTGAGATAGGAACTTGTGAGGGCCGAAGCAATGTTTGACGCTCCTTCCAGGTTGTCAACTCACCATTTGTTGCCCATGCTTAATATATATCAGGTTTCCCATAGAGCTTAGGATTGGCTAACTCGTGTTCAACTGCTGTTGACACGAAACCCTCCTCCACTTCAGTCATCCAAGATCTCATTCGAATATTTACTACTACCACCAAGATCTGTGCTAGTGGCGGCTCCATGTCGGCTTACGCCAGGCACTTCAACGCGCACCACCAGACCCTCCTACTCGCTGACGTCTCACAGTGGCACGGGACGCGCGAAACGTCCCGCCGGCACCGCTTGTACGTCAGCGGTAATGTATAAACAAACGACTTAAGCGCCATCCATTTTAAGGGCTAATTGCTTCGGCAGGTGAGTTGTTACACACTCCTTGGCGGATGACAACTTCCATGTCCACCGTCCTGCCGAAGCTCTCAATCGGCAAATCGAAACTTTTGCTGCTACCGCGCTGCTGCTGAAATACGTGATCAATTGACAAGTGAAATCACTTAACCCGAATCAACCCACTGTTACCATACAATTAAGCTACAATCAAGGGAAAAACTGAATTCGAGAACAAAACTGTAGAGGAGTGGTCGGTGAAGTTGGGTACGTCGCAAACTACTAGGTTTAACAACAATTCCGGTGTTCCTCAAGGCAGTATACTGGCACACGATCGTTATACGTGGACGATACTAAAATTATTCATTTCATTATTACGGATGATGACTGCAGCAGGCTTTAGGCGCTTATTGATTTGTTTAATGACTAGTGCAATCGCAATTACATGTTGACAACCGTTCTCAAGTGTACCGTAATTAGCTTCCAGCGCAAAAAACAGCCCCTATTGTATGATTATTCAATTGCTGGGACAACACTACACCCAACGCAAACGGGGAACATTTTATTACTTTAGAGCAATTTTTTATTACTTATTTTGTCTTATGACTGCGCATTATACACAAACAGTAATAACCGAAAAGTAACAAAAATTATGACGGGCAAATGTTTCTACAGGAGAACATACAGCCAAGCACCGCAGTGCATGTGTTAGCAAGACTTCACTCGCTGCATTTGTATTGATGCAACGATCAGATTCAATTTTGCTCCCTTCATCCACACATAATGAGAATCTTACCCGTCAACGTCAACCTCGAATGTCTAATAAGAAACACTTTCGTTTCGTCCCCCAGTGTTTACATGAAATGAATATATGTTATACTGTCTGAACAGAGTTGCCGAAGTTGCGAATATTGTTCTGGATGGGCACGAGTTTTGTATTTTTAAACAGGTGCAAATGATCGTGATGTCATTTAAAGACGCATTTCAAATCTTAGAAATCATCAACGTTTGCATACTCTATGATGGGGAAAATGCTGCTTGGCAGCTTTTGTCATATTCTTCCTCTACTCCGTATGCATACAACGAGCGAACTAATACACGCTCACCGGATGAATTGGAGATTGAAGAAACTTGTAACATGTGCAACATATGCGACGGTGTGTGATTTTTTTTAACTTGAGATGGAAAGGGAGCAGTTTTTGACAGAAAAAATCTTGCATGTGGTTGAAACGACCATTATTAGATAGTCGTACTCCCGTGACCAAGTATGATGATAGTTCTATAAGGTATGCTATTCACGTCGATGCATTAGTATTAGTGATCGTTATGAACTTTTTCCAATTTTGTATGAAATTTGAAATGATTTTGCATTTTAAACTAAACTTATTGAACATTCTTTCCTGAAAAGTTATAGAAATGATGTTGAAACATGTTTTATTTGTGGGGAATACAAAAACATGCTGCGGTCTAAGTAAAATATGCTGTTTTTCATCAATTTGCCGGTAACCTTTTTGCACTTTTCGTTTTTTTCTTGTACTCTAATAGCGCTTCTAAATGGAGTCGCTTATGTTTCATACAGTAACAAAAGTCATGAGCTATGACGAAGACTAAGATTATGCTCCAACTATTAGAAATATAGCATTTTTATATATTTTATTGCGACATATTGTCGCAACTTTTCACACTAAATCTAAATTGATATCAATTTCTAGTGTGTTTCAACTGGAGATTCACTCTCCAACTAAAAAAATCAGATATAAAACAACATAAAACGAGAAATTTCCAAAAATGTTCTGAATTCCATACAAAACGCGAAATTTTTCATAACGAGATATGTTTGTGTGCGTGGATAGACAAAAATGTAGCATACCTTGTAAAACTGTCATCATACTTGGCTCCCGTGACACGTGCTAAATATATGACAGTATGTGTTGTTACTTGACTGGGGAAGAATTTTATTGCCTTTTTAGTAATAGGTTTGTTACCTAAAAAGCAATTTTGCGCTATTGCTTCTAAGGTAATAGGGAAAAGTTTTGCGTGTACATCGTAGCAAAGTCATCACTACTCTAGGAGCTTTGTAAGATTCTCCAATGAAATTCAGGCAGCATTATTGGACGATTATGAATAAAGCCAATCGTAAACTTGTCTTGATTTGTTGGATCGGGAAAGAAGTTGAAGACCCAGGCACTCTACGCACCCTCTCATGCTCTTTGGTGCGGCTAATTCGGGTAACTGCGTGTTGTATGGGATCCGTATAACGATCACTAGATTCAACGAATTGAGCGTATTCTAAAGCAGTTTATTCGTAGGATCTGTCACTTATTGCCCTGAAGAAATCCGGAGCATCTCCCCTCTACTAGAGTCTCTGCTTTCTGGTTGGTACCGCACCTCTTGAACAGCACCGCAAGTACATCCTGGATATTTTACGTTTTTTTTTGTGTTTGATTTGTAATTATTGCTGTGTTATGTAATGTAACAAAATATCAAAAAATTGGTCACAGAGATGAAAATACCCAACACGAAAAAAATTGTTATGTATATGTGTGAAAAACCCAACATTTTTACGCCTGCTTGAAAAATGCCTCTAGTGCTTCTCAAGGCCGCTTTTCCTTTTCCCAGCCACATTTTTATATTACTTCGTTGAAACTTTAAGTCAGAATGATAACTTTTCAGTAGTAGTAGTAGTGATTTTCAAATTTTTGATTCATCATATTTCATTTGATAGGTGAAAAAACCAACATAGAAGTTATATTGATTTATTATACTGTGCAGGATTGATATTACTACCCGGTCAGCTTTGAAATAATTAATTACGCAAAAATGTAAGCAACAGTCGGATGCCAAACATTCTCTTTCATCTCAAAATAGCCTGAAAACCAGAAAGATTCATATAAAGCAAACATTGGCTTCATAAGTTATATGGGAATTATGTCAGCTTATGACTAAGAGTTTCAATTTGTTCCATATGCATCGTTGCACATTTTTTAATTTTGGTCTTTTGACGCATGAAACTTTGCCAGTCGGGTCGAATTCCAAAGATAAACTACCAGGCTGAAGCTTGTTTTCGCAAAGGTATACTTTTAGCTCATACTTCCTGCCAACTAAAACTGCCATAACTGCTGCCCAATCAGTGTAAATAAAACGGAACCACCGTTGATTAACCCCACATGTTCACAAAAGCTCCCCAAAATATTCTCTTCTCACGTGGCCAAACGCAAATACGAACAAACGTTCACTAAAGTTCATATTTCTATCGGTTACCTACCTTCCAGAAATATTGGCAAACAACTCTTCTCCATTCTGTTGCAGCAACGGCAGCCCATCTTCCGCTGCTGCTAGTGTTTACACGATGAATATCTTTTAATTTCCTTTTACCGCTCCGACTGCTGACTGCCTGCCCAGTTCGAATTCGCCATCCCTCGCTCCGAATCGATGATGATGATGATGATGGGAGAGCTAAAACTGACCATTTAATAAAGGTTTCAGCTTTTGCCAATTCATCCCCCTCTCGGTTCATCGAACTAAATTGTCGGGAACTATGTTCTGGAACAATTCCTTCGACTCAAATTGCAATCAGTTTTCAACGTATTTTTTGTTCTTTCTTACAGGCGGCAATAATAATGGCATCGACAGATTACGATTATTTAATTAAATTTCTGGCTGTGGGCGACTCGGGTGTCGGCAAGACCAGCTTTCTCTACCAGTACACGGACGGAGTGTTTCACACCAAATTCATCTCGACGGTTGGGATTGACTTTCGTGAGAAGCGGGTCGTAAGTTATCATCGTGCAAGCTTATGGATTTTTACTTACCTTTTTTTTTGTTCGCAGCTGTACACATCCAACGGCATCAACCATCGGGTTCACCTGCAGCTGTGGGACACAGCTGGGCAGGAACGTTTCCGTAGTTTAACGACGGCTTTCTACCGGGACTCGATGGGTTTTATTTTGATTTTTGACATCACGAACGAGCAGAGCTTTCTGGACGTACAAAACTGGATGGAGCAGCTGAAGACGCACGCCTACTGCGAGGACCCGGAGATCATACTGTGCGGAAACAAGGCCGACTTGGACCACCGGCGGGCTGTCAGTGAAACACGGGCCAAAAGTCTGGCCGATAAGTACTGTATCGATTACATCGAGACGAGTGCTTTCACCGGACACAACGTTAAGATGGCCATCGAATTGCTGCTGGACAAGGTCATGAAGCGGATCGAAACGATTGTGCTCAGTACGACGATTCAGGCGCGGCGGGGCGTTCCAAAGCTGTTCGTTGACACGAAAGATCCACCGATCAAGCTCGAGAAGGGGGAGGATGGCGAAGAGCAGCAGCCGGAGGCGTCCGGGTGCAGATGTTGAAACAAGTGTCGTTTGAAATCCAGCCACTAGTTTTTTTTATACCTAGTTGTGAGAGCAGCAGCACTTTGTTATTGAAGCAACGGAGGAATGTTGGTTTGTGAGTTTCGCCTTAAAGGCGAAACCGAAACAAAAGTAAAAAAAAAATAGTACAGAATTTTGTGAGTTAGACAATATTTACAGACAAACGCAAAACCGGATCATATTACAAGCCACATCAGTATTCAATGTTGATGGTTGAATGTAGTTGGTGTATTTAGCGAAGTAAAATATGAAAACAAACTGATGGAAAAAAAGAATAAATAAATGTCACAGATTTCAATCGTCTGAGCTGATGGATTTCACGCCGATTTTTCCAGCCGATGACTCTTTTGGATTTGATGACATTGGTGAATCAAGAAACATTGCATACTTGAGTTTGTTTGGCACTGATGTATTTTATGATTTTCTGTTGTTTGGCTATGCAACACTTTATATTTTAATTTTTTGTCAAATGTTCTTTGTCATGTTTGTCATTAATTTTGTTATTTTTATCTGTTGTCATAAAAAATTCTATATCAGAAAAACGGCTTGTTTGATTGAGATGGTGTCTTCGGCAAAGTTGTAGGTAAGTGAATTATGGTTCTTAAAAGTATATATACACCTTAACCAAATTTTCCAAATTGTCAAAAAATAGTAAATATCTTAAAAAGTACCTTTTGGAAAAATTTATTTTTTACACATTGAAGATGACTGTTAGAGTCACAATGAGGAGCAGAACCCTATTTGCTGCAATCGTGAGCGAGAGTGTTTTCGCCCTGCATCGATGACGTCAGAATCCGCAGTTTTTATCTCTCTCATTAGGCGAATCAACTTTCTTTGTTTAACTCCCTATATAAACCCCACATTGTACATCGATATACAGCTAGAATTAAATTTTGTTAGAAGTAACCACGCACGCTTTTTATTTTTATCCCGCTTGTGGAAGTTTGTCCGTCTCGTTTGTAATTTCCACGCGATTTTGGGACCTGACGCTAATATATATGGTTCTTCAAACCGGATCGCGAACATTTCGCCGTGAACCGCGTGTTCTGTGATCGCTAGTGCCCATAAAGTTGTTGTTCAAACAGAAACAGATGCCCTAAATCAACGATAATAAATTGACAGGTTAGGAGAAAGAAGCAGTTTGATTGTCTTGGTAACGAAAACATAGTAAACAAACCTGATGCTAAAACGCTTCTACGTCACAACGTCGAAGGTTTCATCACAACACACTGGTAGATATTGATAGAATAGAATTTTGAGCAAAAAATTCAACTTTTGAGAAAATCATAAAAATAATTTAAATACATCAAGAATCAAAATCCATATTATTGCTACAAAAGTGCCTAGTTTTTTTGTTATTTTTACCTGTTACCCGTACCTGTATTAATTTTTACCTGTAGTACAACGATTTATAAAATTATTATGTTGTTTAATCTCAATATTATACTTATGAATCTTTCCCTCTAGAATATTTCTTTTACTGGTTTACTCTGATATCAATATCAGAGTATGTGTGGCAACATGTTTTTTCTAAACACGGGTATAATTTCTAACCATCGTGACTCCAGTCAAAATATGCTTTCATACGATTCGATAAATCGAACCATTTTAGCCATTGTTTCATCAGCCCACCTTTTGAGAGATCTTCCGTATATCGTTTCTTCTTCTAAATAGGCTAATCATGATGTAGATTTTGTCAACTAACATGTTCTGCGTGTTTTGGTTAACTTCCATTCAACAGTTGCAGTTGAAAAGGTTGAAACTTTTTTTGACGGTAGAAGAATTTGTAAAGTATTTAAAATGATTATTGTCTTATCATTTTTAACGAGACACGGTCGATAACCAACAAGAAACCGGCCTTCGAAGTCCTCTGGTTTGCAGTGCTGGAATCGCACAAACTTGGCATCAAACTTGACAACGGACACAAAATTGAGCAAACTTTTTTGGATTGGTTCATGCCGCGGAAAACTATGCATGCTAACTGTTAGTTTGTCTTTCCGTTCCTGTTTCGTGATGAAATTTCACATGATTTAAATGAGTAAAACATTACAACACTCCGTCAACTTGGAAAAAATGGATGCACTTCCCTTTTCAAAACAAACGTTGTGACGTAATCTCCCCGAGCGCTTTGATCGGATTTTATGTCGGGCGTGTACATATAGGAAGCATGCAATATTTTCACCAATACGGCGGTAGGTATCTGCCTAACCTCTGCTTTATTAATATTGCACTGTGATAAGATCAAGGAAGACTGCCGCAGCAAAATCAACCTTATCAAGGCCCTTTCTGGACGGCAAACAAAATCAAATCTCAACGTGGCCAACATGATCATAAACTCCCGTTTAACATATGGATTGGAGCTCACAAAAATTGGTGTTCGAATTCTGGTGAAAAAACTCGGGACTTCTTACCATCACCATATTGTAAGAGCGATTTACCACCGGTCGATTAGCTTTTTTCCTTAAACCTACGGACCGGAAATGGAGGCAATCCACCTTCTCAAGGATACGACCAACCAGGAGCTCCCGCCGGTAGCTGGAGTCCAGTGGACTCACACGCTTTACGTGCATTCGTTTCTGAGTTACTTTAGATAAAATATTTGATTAGGAGTCTTCCAGACTCTCCCAGGCGGTCTCGAGGTACGACGCTGGGGTAACATTCCAGTCGTCTTGAGTTCGAATCTCGGCTTGGGAAAGGCTGTTAGTGTCAGTAGGATCGTAGCGCTAGCCCCGCAATTGTCCTGTACACTAAACAGTTGGGTGCGAAGTCTGTGTATAAATAAACAGAAGGGCGAGTTCCGAATCGGAATGTAGCACCCAAGGCTTTAGCTTTGTTAGCAGTCTCCGGTTCCGGCATCGCACCTTGTCGTCGACTCTCAGTTCAAGACAGTAGCTTCACAGCAGAAGAAATAGCAATAATTATTGTATTATCATACCCAATCGACAAAATGAAAACAAAAAGTGCATTCCAAAAGCTCAAACCGGAGTCCGGTGGTGCGAAACCAGAGGTTGGAACCAGCCAAAGATACGCATAGATCCAACGATAAAACAACAATTTCAAGGCTGGATTCAACTAACAGCTACTCTGATCTACTTTGGATAAACTATATGAGTAGGAGTCTCCGGATCTGGCATCGCATCTTGTCGTCGACTTCCAGATCAAGACAGTATCTTCATTATCATCCCCACCGAAAAAACTTATGACAACACTGGTCGACAAAATGAAAAAGAGTACATTCCAAGAGCTCAAACTAGAAAAAAAATAAAAATTATAGCTATTCAACCATTCTTGTGAATTTTGGTACCCTTAGCCATTACCAAAACACGTCAACTTACGTGAGAGTTCGCATAGTAATTGCTCGCCAGGTTCATCGCTTTAACGTTATGTTTACGAGAAAACTCATGTCTCTGAAAAAAAGAATGAAAATGCATCACAACTTGGCTCGGGTAGTATTTTTTGCCGGATGAGACGGCAACTTCAGTGTAGTTAGTAGAGGAATCTCGAAAATTTGTGTACTTCCAATACGTGATAACACTCATCAATCAACAGCAAACGGAAACTAAAATCCCTGAGTTCCCTATTGAGTGCTTTCGCAGGCTAGTTAAGTTTTTGTTTCATATGACAAATCAATAAGCTCAATTTTTGTCACCTTTTCGAAGCAGAAATCATCATTTGCGGCCATTCCTTCTCTCTCCAATAAACCATTGATTCATCGAATGCATGCATGTTGGTCTTAGTATAGAAATCATTATGGAAGGATCCAGTATCCTTGGTTTGGTAACAAGCATGAATTTCGACGCACACGGCGTTTACGATGACTGTGAAGGTCATCGTTCAATGGAAAGTAACCAGTTCCTGGAGGCAGACATGTTAAAGCCTCCCATCAGTGTCAGTCACTTGGTTGGAGTTGGGTTTTTTTTCTTAAAGGTAGCGGGGAAATCTGCGAACAGAACCTGAGGAGAGAACTCAGGGTGTGGGGATGAAACTAGGGGAGAGTTTTCCCCTGTTCCGACCCACTAAAACCCCTCCAGTTTCCAGCTCTGGTCTTCCCGGAACGACGGTTAAGTATTACGTCGAGGAGTGGCTTTTGTCCGTGATGCACCCTCTTTACTCATATAACCTAGCTGACTACCTGGAGACTGGTAGTTAGCTACCACTGGCGTGTTGGTGGTTGAGCCGCCACACACGTTGCAGCTCCAGGACGTTCTGGGAGACGGTCGCGCACCAGATATCCGGGTCGTCGTACATCCTCCGGACTAGATTATCCGGAGTAGTTCCAGACCCGCTCACAGCCATCATGTCGTTCCTAGCTCTTACTAAACGGGGGCGTACGAAGAGGACATGTTTCTCCGCTTCCCCCCCAGCAGTTTTCTCCGCTTCCCCGCACTCGGGACACATGAGGGACCCCGCGTAGCTGAACTCTACCGCCGGAGGCCAAGAGCTTGGCACGTGGCGCGGAAAGAGTCCCTCGATGATACGCTCTAGCACCGCTGGTGATCGCTCTGCAGGCGCCAGCACGCCTTTAGTCTTGGTCATTACGATCCTTGGGCGTCACCCCATGGGTTCGTATTGGCACTCGCACATAGCCTATCGAAGTAGACCTTCTTGCTAGCTTTGATCGCACTCTTTAGCATCGATCTTGCAGAACCAAACGCTGCGCGGCGGTCTGTCCTCTCTCCTTTGTTTCGCGCACGCTGCATCATCCGTCTCACACGAAGGCACGCACTGCGAAGGTCGGCTGTCGCGTCCATCCACCAGCAAACCGGTTGCTTCTCATTCCTGATTGGCGAGTCCTAGGCATGGTGGCGTCACACGCTCATGATAGCATAGCAACCAGTTGGTCAGCAGTCGGCATCCTTGGGCTGGAGAACGTCACTTCGATGCTCGACTCTGCACCGTTTCTGCTGTATGTACTTTTGTTCGCAACGTTGGCCAGATCTAGGTTGAGTTTTGCCAAAGGCTCAAACAAGATCGGACCCCTCTGGCTCCTGAAGTGACTTCCTCACTCAACAGTCAGCATTGAAGTCGCCCACCACCACCAACGGCGTTAGGCCCGTTAACACCATGGATAGTCTGGGTGAACCTTTCAGTAGACTAACGCCTTGGCAATCGACAAACTCGGCAAACAGTTTTGTAATCGAATTCTGCACAACTTTGCAGAAAGAATTATTCGTCTAGCAAGTCACGTTCAAAAGTTAGGTGTAGCGCCCTCTAAATGGTGAAAATTGAAGCGAGTTACATTGAAGCATATAAAGGACAATAGTAAACGAAACAACTTTCTAGAAGATACTGATAACATTGGACTTCAAAATTTCCTATTTCCGTCCGTTTCTAGATTTAGCCCCATTGTGGTGTCTGTACGTTGGGCATAGAAACGGAAACGTAGTGTACTATAGTGTGCTATAAAGAGCGCACAAATGCATGTAAAAATCGGTAACTTCAGTTGGCCATATATTCAAAACTACAAATAACCCACTGTAGTTTTGCTTTTCTGTTAGTCAGAAAGGTACTCTATCGAATAGCTTCATAGAAACTTGGATTCGTTTGCGCCTTTTCGAGTTTCAACTCAAATAAAAAAGCTTTTAAAACACTTTTTTCCAGTATTTATTCATGAATACTGTTTATAATAACCAATATATCACTAGAAATTGTTCATCTTGATTTACCACGTCACTCTCAAGTTTATACAGTCATGTTTTAGGCCTTAGAACATATGAATGAAAAACTTCTTTTAAAAAGCCTTTTTAGAAAACGTCTTGTAGCTCTGAAATCTCAATTTCTTGAGGTTTGAGGTATTCAGCAAATAGTTATGTAATCAAATTTTACACAACTTTGCAGAAGAAACTATTCGTCTAGCAAGTCACGCTCAAAAGTTAGGTATGGCGCCCTCTATGCGGCGAAATTCGTTACTACGTACAGTAAACGAAGCAACTTTCTAGAAGATATGGATAACATAGGACTTGAAAAAATAGTTTTGCTGTCCGTTTCTCGATTTGGACACACTGTGCGCCCGTGGTTTCGCAGCCGGCTTACCGGCTGGGCACCTGTGGTCTCCATAAAGTGGTTGGCGTCCCGTTTCCCGGAACATTCCATACACTTGGGAGACTCCCCACAGTCCTTTGCTTTATAATCTGCACCTCCACATCGCCTGCACACCTGGCTCCTATCGGGCCCCTTTCAGGTCCAGGACTTATGTCCTCCCTCAAAGCACTGGAAGCAAATGTCCGGTCGCTGTAGGATGCTTAGAGGGCATACAGACCAGCCGTTTCAATTTACCTTCCATCAGGGCCAGGTTAGCATCAGCTGACCTGGTTCCCCGGCAGGCCTTTGCGGAGGCGGATTGACTCTTTGGCCACCTCCACGCCACACTACGCTTTGAGGGCTTGTGCGACGTCGAACCCTCGGTGATTTCGTCTAGGTTTTTAAGCTTGAGAGTCACCTCCGAGGTGAGTGCCCCCACTTTCACTTCCTTCCCTAGGACCTTCTCGGATACCGTTTTGTAGGTAGCTCCCTTATTCTTGGCGTCCTTCCGGCGATCAATTATCATCTTACCGGTGCGAGATCGGTGGATACTCCGCACGTCTGCCCATACATCCGTTTTGAGTATGAGGACGTCCCCCTACCCCGAACCTTTTGACGTTGACTAACGTCTATATCGAAGTTAGGCACCTGAATTTGAAAATCTAGTAATTCAACCAGGGAAAACCAGGGAAAAGTGGTCAGGTTTTGAGCGCTTATTTTGCAGTCATCTATAATCAGGTTTTCGAGGCTTTGGCATCAATCGATCAGAAGTTCTTTTACGGTTAAATTTATATAACAAAAACAAACTATTGTTTGAGATACACTATTGAAAAATTGGTAATTAATATCGATTGTCTAAATCATACCGCGCAGCCAATCACTACCTCTCATCCCAAGCACAGTCGACACTAACGGATACAATCGATCTGACTTTGTTGTTATTGTTGTTGTCACTTTCTGCTTCCGATATTTATTTGCGTTCCTTGTCAATCCAAGCTCTTCTTAGCCCCTCCTTCTTTCTAACTAACTGACGAAGCCTTGGTATAAAACGTACCGTTCGAACATTTCACCCCATCATGATGCATCAGTTTCATTACTAAACCGTACCGATTACATGCGGACGCTAGGTGTTAGTAGCTGAAAGGAGGAAAGACAAAAGAGTACCGGTCATCTCGTGCCAGTTTCACCCGTAATGCTGGTGGCTGTTAGTAGTAAATGGCTACTGCAAAATACTAAAATGGCTGGAATTCTGAACGAAACAAGAATATAATCGGCAACTGGCACTTTTTTTTCCGCCTAAAGCAGGCAATACTGAAACAAAATCATCAAAGAAAGCTATCATATATTTCTTTGCTCTAAGTTGTCTCTTGCAAGCTTGAGAATATGTAACTTTTAATAGCGATGGTTTGCTAGGATTGAAAGCTTATAAATAGCACGTTCAGAAATGATACCCGAATGATTGTTATGCGATACGAGTTTTTCCATCCTTGGTGCTGATCCTTGCCTTATTAACACAGTGTCCAGGAGCCCAGTACAATTGAATTTGGCTTTGTCGGGTTAGTCCGTTGTGCTGTGCTGCACTCTCAATTCAATTTGGACGTACGTTTTGCGGACTCAAGTGCCATTGGTTTTCTTCAGCTACACGATTGCATCGTTGTCGGTGCAGGTCAAGTGAAGTAGATAGATGTTTGGTGAGGTAACTGTTAATGATGATGATGATGGGTTCCCTGTAGATAGTAGTAGTCCAACCCGGGAAAGGTAAACGGTGTAATGAAGGCTGTCAGATGCATCTCAGGCAGTGGAGCCATCGCTAGCGTTTTTGGGGTCGCCTTTGCTAGTCGACAGAAAGCGCAGGCGTTCGCTGCTTGGGCCAGTGCACTCCGGGTTCGTAGAGGAAGGGGGGTCCTTGAAACCAGGGATTATTTTCAGACATACTTGGACCGTTCTTCCATTTGGTGACGAGATCTGTCACGTTCTTTCTGGTTAGTACCCACCTTCACCCAGATTGTTGCATGGATGATAAGATTTCGCAACTTGAGCGGTGACAAACTTGTGATTACGCCGAAGATCAGAAGATCGCTCCCAGGCGAGCACAGCGCTCGCAGCACTCCAACAGAACCGTTGACTAATGGTGAAGCAGTGATGTTAATGGATAGTTTCCATTTGGCGAACGCCCAGAACTGCCGCTCTTAGCTAGAGACGAAAAGCGAATGCGTTTTCAACGGTGCTACTTTAGTCTCAGCACCAACATATGCCACCTCAATTTCTAGGTCAGTTTCCAAACGATAAAAAATCACACATCTAGGCGGCTGCGTTTGCTTACATAATTTGTAATTTGTAAGTTTGTCGAATGGGAGTAGTATCGCGGTACAGTTCCCGTCGCGCTACTAGGTGCCTTGTAGAACTTTGGGTTCATAAGACAGGATGCGTCGGAGAGTGAAGCCTCCTTTGGAGTGCATTAGTTTGCGGGAACGAAATAATCTCGCAGTCGTTCGCATAATTCACGATCTCTATCGAATACGGACCCGATGTGTAACCTGACAATCGCTGGTTGATGAGATTTACTTGGAACGTACCTATAAATGCATTTTGCACCAGTAGATTGTGATTGATTTAATGGGACGCATAATCTCAAATTATCCAGACCAATGAGTAATCTGGGTTCAACTGACTCTTAGTCGTTGAACGGAAGGCTACGTCGTGGTATTTCAGGATCTGTGTTGGAAGCACATGACGTCTAACCGTTCGTACGTTTGAAAGTGTGTACTATGAGAATTTATATTTGTGCTTGTGAGAAAAAATATTTTTCCGGCGATACCCGATCAGAAGAGCATAACTAAAAAATAACAAAATTCTATCAACGTGAGATACAAATAACACATTTTGATAAAATTTTGTATTTTTCCATACAGCTTTGATAACAAAATTGAATCTGAATGTGTTATAATAACAAAACCTGAAATGAAGTAGTTCTGAAACAAGTCTAACTAATTTTTCGTTTTTATCAAAACCTGTTGTTACTAACAATGTATGTTATAATATTGTTCTATATACTGTCTTATTTTGTTAGAAAGCTGATACATTAGTAACAAATTTTGATATGTGTTTGATACTAGTTTAATCATTTCTGTTATAATTTCTGTTATTTTAACACCTAACGGGATCAAATTGAAAACACAGCCTATAAGGTTTTTCCCGTAACAAACTAACAGCTTCTGTTACATTTTTGTTTTTTCTTTCTGATCGGGTACTGACCTGCACTCATAGTGACTTTGGCTCGACCCTTGTCACATTTCCAGTCCATTTTGAAGTAAGTGGCTCGGACTTCCCAGTAACTCCTAATCGTTTTGCAACCGATTCGTCCAAGAGGGTGTAGGACGACCCTTCGTCAACAAAGGCGTAAACGGTTTCGGAGGTATTGAGTATTGAGCCAATTGAATGTCCCATATAAAACAAAGCCAGAGCTCACATGGCTAAAAAAACATGGCTAAAAAACATTAAACATTCCACTAGCATCTACACCATCTACCATCTACACTAGCAGCGTTGAACTGTTGACAGTCAGTGACTTGGTGTCCTGGTCTGCCACAGGATAGGCAAGGCCTACTTGATTTGGTGCTGGTCGGAGCACTGCTTGCTGTGAAGTTCGAATTTTCATCCACGTCGGGCGGTTGTCGTATTTCCACCTCTTGGTTTGTGGTTTCTGGGTTCTTTGCAAGTGACAATTTTTTTGTGCACTATACGAAACTTTCGGTTGGCGAATGGTTGGATACGTGTCACTTAAGATCCTATTGTGCTCATACACCTTTGTCCAGCAACTCTAGCGAATCTATACATTAGAGAAATGACAAGACACTCACCGTTGCGGCAACTGTCAACATCAAAACGGATAACGGCAATGCAAAATGATACAACTCGCCCGTTTTGATGCTGACAGTTGCCTTAACGGTGAGTGTCTTGTCATTTCTCTAATGTATAGGTTCGCTAAGCAACTCCTATCCCAACCTTCACGTGGTGCTGACCGGGATATGAGTAACCTTAGCGGAGATCGGGTAACCAACCCCGGTGGAAACTTTGGTCGTATGCTGACTGGGAAGGGTGAACGGTAGCGGCTGTTTCCCCATGTTAGGGGCGGCGTACAACAGCGTCTGATCCGGAGCGGGCGGCTGAATCATGAAACGCGGTGTCTCGCCAGCTATATCAAAGACGGCAGCCCCGTCGCGAGACTAGGTATCGCAGCCCTAGTAAAACAGCATACTGAATATTAAATACTACGAACAATCCAGATATAAATACGGAACGGAATAATCGGCATGAACCTAGGCGAACGAAAAAGGACAACGATTATTGGAAACTTGGTACTTGGAATGTAAGGACTCTACTCGAACCGGCACGCGCAAGTATCCTGGGTAGAGAGCTGCGGAAGGTGAATGTGGAGGTTGCAGCTATCCAAGAGGTGCGGTGGCCGAAATCGGGAGAGCGCGAATTCCGAGCAGTAGATCCTATTGCGGACACTTCATTTAAGTACCACATCTACTATAGCGGCGGCGTGAAAGCAGAAAGAGGGGTCGGTTTCGTGCTAATTGGAAAACAGATGAAGCGTGTCATTAGATGAGGGCCGATCAGTGACCGTATATGCGTGTTGAGAATTAAGGGCAAATTCTTCAACTACAGCCTAATAAATATGTACGCACCGACCAACGAGAAACCCGATGACGAAAACGAGGAGTTCTATGAGCTCCTGGAAAAGACATACAATGAGTGCCCAGGACACGATACAATAATTATCATCGGAGATGCAAATGCACAGGTCGGGCACGAAGACTTCTTCCGCCCCGTAACTGGTAGGGAAAGCTTCTACTCTACTACGAACGACAATGGCCTGAGGCTTGTTAATTTTGCTGCAGCTAGGGGGATGGCTATCTGTAACACTTATTTTGCACGCCGGAACATACGTAAGCACACCTGGATGCACCCGAACGGAGAGTTTTGCTCTCAAATTGACCACGCTCTGATTGATGGACGGCACTTTTCAGACGTTACAGACGTGAGGCCGTTCAGAGGACCGAACGTTTACTCGGATCACTATCTCGTAGTAGCCAAAATTCGTGCCCGGCTGTCCAACGTGCTGAAATCCAAGGCAACGAGGAGGATGCAGTTGAACATCCAGCGGCTATCAACTGGAGGAGTGGCTGCAGAGTACTCGCAGAAAGTTGATGAACGGATTGAGGAAAGAGTTGAAGGGAACCTGAATGAACAGTGGAGGCACATCCACAGTTCGATCAGCACTACAGCGCGAGAAGTGTTGGAAACAACTGCGGCAGCAGCGTCCAATGAGTGGTTTGACGCTGAGTGCCAGCGATTGACGGAGGAGAAGAACTGCGCCAGGGGTCACATTTTGGCCACGGCTGTGACTCGTCAGAGCGTGGGTAGATATCGAGTTGATAGAGCCGCTGGAAAGAGACTCCATCGCCGGAAGAAACGACTGCATTGGGAGCGTATTCTTGCGAAGGCGGAAGGTTACTTCTCCAGGCACGATGCGAGGAGCTTCTGCAAGAACGTCAACGGAATTAGGAATCGAAACGTGTCAGCCCCTGTCATGTGCAACGATAGGAAGGGGAACCTGATAACCGATAAAACAGAGGTGGTCAGGCGTTGGAAGGAACATTTCAGTGTGCTGTTGAACGGTGAGGGAAACAGTGGAGTCGAAAGGAGCAGGATGACTATTGAGAATGATGGTCAAGCTGTGGATCCACCATCCATGGACGAGGTGAAGAAAGCAGTGAAAGAGCTGAGAAACTGCAAGGTAGCCGGGAAGGACGGCATTCCCGTCGAACTCTTCAAAGTCGGGAGCGAACAGCTGTATCGTGCAGCTGTAACAGCGGATCATGCTGAGAGTGTGGTCTGATGAAGAATTGCCCTCGTACTGGTTGGAGGGTCTCAAATGCCCGATCTACCAAAAAAGTCATCGCCTGGACTCTAGCAATTATCGGGGCATAACTCTTCTCAATACCGTGTACAAAATTCTCTCCCGCATCCTGTTCCACAGACTGAGGCCGTTGCAGGAGACGAATGTGGTTTTCGAGGGGGACGCTCCACGACGGACCAAATGTTTACCTTGCGACAAATCCTCGATAAATTTCGAGAATTCTAATTCTACTTGCGAACGCACCATCTGTTCGTGGACTTCAGGGCAGCGTACGATTCAGTTAAGAGAAATGAGTTATGGCAGATAATGCTCGAACATGGCTTCCCAACAAAGCTGATTAGGCTGATACGTGCCACCCTTGAAGGTTCTAGTAGAAGCATCAGGATAGCCGGTGAGTTATCGGACTCATTCGTGACGTTAGATGGTTTGAAACAGGGTGACGGGCTGTCGAAGTTATTGTTCAACATCGCATTAAAAGGTGCTGTACGGAGGGCAGGTGTGCAGAGAAGCGGCACCATCATTACGAAGTCGCACATGCTTCTCGGTTTTGCAGACGATATCGACATCATTGGTATCAGACGTAGAGCTGTGAAAGAGGCCTTCGGACTTCTCAGGAGGGAAACTGCGAGATTAGGGCTTGTCATAAACTCTGCCAAAACGAAATACATGGTGGCTGGCAGAGTGAGTGGTAGGCCGTCGGAGGTTGGTGCTGCGGTGGTGCTAGATGGGGAAACATTTGAAGTAGTCGACGAATTTGTTTACCTGGGAACATTAGTGACATGTTACAACGAGGTTAGCCGTGAGATAAAGAGGCGGATAGCAGCCGCAAACAGGGCCTTTTACGGATTACGTAACCAGCTAAGGTCTCGCAGTCTGCAAATCCGTACTAAACTTGCACTCTATAAAACACTGATTCTTCCGGTGGTTCTCTACGGCCATGAATCATAGACGCTGAAAGAGGCTGATCGGCGAGCTCTTGGTGTTTTTGAGCGTAGAATTTTGCGTTCAATCCTTGGCGGCAAAGTAGAAAATGATGTTTGGCGCAGACGCATGAACCATGAAGTGTACCAGGCATACAAATCGGCGGATATAGTCAAGCGGATAAAACACGGCAGGCTTCAGTGGGCTGGGCATGTAGCGAGAATGCCGGATGAGCGTCAAGCGAAGGCTATATTTAGCAGGAATCCTGATAGAGGTCGTCGACTTCGGGGTAGACCCCGCACTCGTTGGATGTGTGCTGTCGACGAGGATGCACGCGAAATAGGTGTTAGGGGCGATTGGAGGATA
This sequence comes from Wyeomyia smithii, assembly GCF_029784165.1. NCBI lineage: Eukaryota > Metazoa > Arthropoda > Insecta > Diptera > Culicidae > Wyeomyia > Wyeomyia smithii. The sequence continues at coordinate 3,511,971 of NC_073694.1, forward strand.
GCGATAAATTAGTTGGCGAAAAAATTGGGACAAATAAATCTCGAATTACCGTAAAACGGGGCGAATAGAAACAAAACTTCTGAGCTTGAAAAATGTTATAACAAGTCTACGATAACATTCAAGAATCATGCAGAAAAAATTTCTCGAGTAGCTCACTAGTAAATAAGTTTTCCAAACTCATCTATGAGTTAGAAGCACTACTGTCAGTTTGTTGAAAAAATTACAAAATGGAGGCTCAAGCTCAGAGTGTACCCGAGTTCATAAAAAACTTTGCGTATGGAAGCCATTTGGTTTCACTTTGAGTTTATTCGTGTGTCATACTGGGTCGGTGGTGAAGCATTCCAAGTTTTTACAGTGAATTTGTGGATTGCCGTAAGGTATTTATCAACCTTTTACTTATGTTTCACGGAAAACTCCTGGTTTGAAAATTTACGAGGCGAAGAGAAACAACGCCATAGTGAAGCACTTACTAACAATAAGGTTCAAAACCGTATAACCGTATTGCCAAATAATGGAAATGCCATTAAATTTCATTTCAGGTCGAGTGGGCTGATTCGGGTTGAAAATAGTTGAGCTACTAAACCACCTTCTACCATTCTCGTCCCTGCGGTCTTGAATTGCCGGACAAGATCATCAAATGCAACGAAAAGAGCTCGCATAAAGATTTTTTCCATAATCGTGCCAACAGTTTTTGCTTGAAACGGAAAACACAAACACAAAGTTTTTAAATAGAGCTTTGCACATCAAAATTGACTGCCTTCAAATAAAGTTTGAACTTGAGAACACCAATTTTAGAAATTCGGTTCGGTTAGTTGCGGGGTTTGTTTCTTTGAATTGCCTATAACTTCTAGGATAACTTCGGACTTCGACTTGGACGCCTCGCCGCAATTTGCGTTTCTCGTGTGGGCGTTTCCTTTCGCCAAATTCCATGTACGCTTTCGGGGTCCTGCCCTTATAACCAAACATTTACCTTTTGCTCAGAATCCACAACTAAATCACCTCTACTACTTGCTTCCGCTAGCTGACGGATTTCAGTTTCACACTTTTTGTATTGGATCATATCAGTTTCCGCAGAGTTCGGTCGCACACATGACTGCGGGGAATTTTTCTCAGCCATACTTCCGATACCCTAACAAATTTCTCTAAGAAATGTTAGATTAGGATCACCAACTCTAATTGAGCAACACGTTTGTTAATTGTATGTAAGCTTTAAGCTGCAAATAAATTTTTACTCTCTGTTAAGTCTAATAGATTTTAATTAAAGGACTTACTAGCTTGGTGTACATTTCTGGAAGTGGTACGGCCTGATATGGTGATTCTATACTTTTGGGTTCAAAATTTCGATCTTAATTAATTGTCACTATTTTTGTCGTTTTTGTCTTTTGACATCTGAGTTTCTGCCATTTTTATCTCGATTGTAATGCTCTTCTCTGTTGCGTTTTTTTGTTACTTTTTATTCATGTCATTTCTATCATTCATTTTCTTTTTGTCATTATTGACATTTACGTCCTTTTTGTCCTGCCCTTTCTGGCATTTTTGTAATTTTTGTCTTCATATTGTTTATGTCAGTTTTATCATTTTCGCAAGGGTTTTGTTTCATTTGTTTTGAATCCTGATATTTTTATCATATTCGTCATTTCCGTATTTTTGTCGTTTTTATAGTTTAGAGTTTCAAGTTCAGAGTTTATACTTTAATGTTCCGAGTTTAACGTTCAATAGTATCAATGTAGAGTTTGGTGCTTGTGTCATTTTTTCTGTTGTTCTTTTTCATCTTTTCTCAGATCTCGAGTAAAACAAAATCTGAAAATGTTAGAAATAAACTTTCATGAATTGAATCTCCGATGTCACAAAACTCACAAAGTTTCACTGCAACTTGAAACGATTTTGTTAAGCACACATAACGTAGGGTAAAATCCTTGAGCTACGGGTGCTACTAAATTTGTAATTCGATGACACTTTCCCACCTACCACCGAAGAGTGCGAATTTTGCCCGACAGTGGCGGTGGCCCTTTCTTATCAACCAGCCAAAGAAGATAAGCGCGTTCGGTCGCAGAGCTTTGTGCGCTGCGAGTGTGTATCTCGCTCGGATGATACACGAGAAGTCTTCAGCGAGAAGCCGGACCGACCGGAATGTGATATTTTGTCTAGTTTTGTTTGCTTATGTACTTTTAATTTTCTGCAGCGCGAAACTTTGCTGAAAATGTCATCGGCCTCGGCCAGCAGGAGCAGCATCAAGGTCAAGTTTAACAAAACTTCATGCTATTTTTGCGATGAATGGCTGGAGAACGAAAAAATCGAGGTAAATGAAAGTGAAAAGTTTTCGCGATTGTGTCGCGAGCGACACTCGGGGTGCGTACGGAATAAAAGTGGATTCTCTTATCAGCAGTGGGTTGCTTGTGTGTGGGGTGTCGCGCCGTATTGCGTAGTCGGACGGTAAAGATAAAGTGTGTTGGTAAACATTACTCAAAGCATTTTTTAGTACTGAATTCCACATGGCGCCCCTCGACGTTATCGTTTTTTGTGTTCTAGGCTCACCTACAGGTTTGCGGCCAGGTGTTGGAGCAGTGTTCGAATGGATGTGGAGCACGTGTGACCCGTAAGGAGATGGATCGCCACCTTAACCGTTGTCCGGAAGGTTTCGGTGAGGAACCCAGCTTGAATGGTAGCTCCCCAAAGGAACGAGAAAAACTGTTTGAGTTGGAGCAGGAGATCCTCGCTCTGCGAGAAACCTTGAATGAGGAAATTCGACAGCGTTTGGCTCTGATCACCGACATTGGACAGCTAAAAAAACGCGCCCAGCTGGGGGATGAATGGACCGGAAAGGTTGGAGACGTGCTGAATGCACTGAAGAAGTGCATCAACGAGGAAACCGAGAGCCGCTGTGTGGACATCGAACGGTGCAAAATTGACATCAATGGACTGCTAAAGCAGTTTGAGGTAAACTTTTAAATCAATGATTAAAAACAAAACTAATAATGAGATATTCTCAGAAAATAGAATCATGGCGAGTGGAACTCGTCACCCGTTTCAACCAAGCGGAAGAGGAAATGGCAAAAGTAAAGAGACAGCCTCCTCCTCAGACACATTCCCCATCGGATGAGACGGCTGAAACGCGAGCTCGGGACGCTAAGCTGGTAATGATTGAAAGCCGGCTGAATTATTTGCAATCGGAGCTGGAAAGTCTTACACTAGGCAAACCGCAGACCGCAGGCCAGGCTCAGCAGCCACCGCAAAATTTATTAGACAACGAGGCACGAGCCGCAATCGAAGAAATTGAAAACAAACTGCAGACCGTTGATGTGGTTCTAGAGGATCATCACAATTCTATTCGGTGAGTTTTTAATAATGTTACGTACCTTGTTGTCCAAAAATTTGATTCAATTTTCCTAGAGAAAAAGGGTACGTATACAAACACTCAACCATTTCAAACGCCTACTTTTTTAAAGTTGACCTTCAGCTAGGTGTGCTTGTGCAATTGTCAATTAAATTTTTTCAGTCGCACCAACACGACCAACACTAGCCGGAAGTTATTAACGGCCAGGTGATGGATTGCTTTGATCTGCTCTTTTTTGCTGTTGTTGCTCTAGAATAATTATTTTGCTACGAGCACGTTTGATGATGTCTGTCTTCTAGCCACACGCATTTTTACTCGCTTCAAATGGAAATTCACTGCACATGTGGGTCGTGTTGTGGGATGGAAAGTGTGCAAGTGGCAGCATATTTTAATTAAAATTGTGGTTTCTGTAGCCCGTTGGAATTAACTGCGGAAGATGATAATTACCGTATATAAAGCCAGACAACCGAAAAATGCAAATTCAGATACAACACAATTCATCACGCTTTTAGTGCGAGTTTCGGTATTGTTGAAACAAATATTAAAAAGTGAAAACATGTCTGCTTCTAACTCTGAAAAAGGACGAATTCGAAAATGAGAGAAAACTTACCTGCAGAAAATATTCAATTATTGCTGTGTAATTGCATTTCCTAAACGCTTTTTTTTCGTTTTGTCACTAAGCTTGCGGTTCGTAATTTCGCTGCGACCGCCGACCGACCAACGGTTGCTTCGATTGGTGGGGTAACTTTGCTCAGTAAAAAAGTGAGGAAGGGAAATTCCAAGAAATATGCTAGTAGAAATGGAAAGCGATACTCGAAAAGGGTAAATTACTTTAACAACAGAAAGATTCCCAGCATCGTTTATATACTATTCAATCATCGCCTCAGGTGGATCGAGGAAATTAAAGTAAAATTCTCTCCCTTTTATAGCTTTTACGCTGACGAGAATAATGGAGGACGTTGCTCATCGCGAAATTAGAAACAATGTTTGGCGTGGTCGGTTGTAAAAAAAAAACGCCGACGCTCTTTTCTTCCCTTCGAGTGACAATTTAAATGGCTTTCAATGGGCGATTATTTCTTTTACCTTCGTCACGTCTTTCGTTTTTTTTCTGTTTCAGTGCCTTCCAGAGTGACATAAATCGTCAGATGTTTGAGCTGGGGGGTGAATCCGATCCGATGCGGCTGGTCATCCAGGAGATGCTGGACAAGCAGGCCAAGTTGGACTACGAGTTGAAGGGGGCGCTGAATATGGCCCACGAAAGCGAAGACAGTGCCGAGCGGATCCAGAAAACGCTGGAGAAGTACCGGCGGGAAACTTACTACACCAAGCAGTGTCTGGATGATTTGCAGGTCCATCTGCAGCACCAGGAGAAGCTGGTTGTGCTGCAGAACACCGAAGGCCACCTGATCTGGCGTATCGATAAGTTCGAGCAGCGTTTCAAGGAATCGCAGGAGAATGAACTGATGCTGAAGAGTCCACTGTTCAGCAATCAACCCTTCGGGTACACTTTGAGGGTGGGTACAATAATTTTGTTTCTAGGAAGGAATAATAATCCTAAACCAATTCTAGCTGGAGGCAAGCCTAAACGGCATCGGAACCTGGCGGGGTCGTAATCTGATTGTGGGTCTGATCGTGATCAACGGCTTCTACGATAATCTACTCGAGTGGCCCTGCGTGCTGAGCGGCACGGTGACTTTGCGGGATCAGCCGGATTCGGGTGGGGCAAGGGTCGATTTTTGTAAAGCGATTCTGGCACGCCGAAAGCATCAAAACTACGAAAAGAATCAGTACATTCATATTCCGCACCAGGTGTTGCGTTCCGAGCACTACATTCGGGACGACGCCATCTTTCTGGAGGTTCGGATCGAACGGCTGCAGCAGTAGGCTGAAAAAGTGTGCTCGCGTGTGTGTGAGTTTTTTTTTCTGATAGTTCAATTTATTATCTATTCTGTTACTGTGTTTACCTTGTGTAAATGTGTTCGTTAAAATATTAAATATCTTGGTATTATTAACAAATTACGGTTCAAGAGAAAATATTTGAGAATATTCAACAAGGTGGATATTTTTTCTTTCTCATCGTTGGGAGGAAAGTTTGTCTTGTGCTTTGTTTTGTTGGTGTTGACTTTCATCCGTAGGGCGCCTGTTTTTTTTTTTTGGGTGGAAAAATAGGGTTTAACAATTTTAGTTATCAAAAGAATAGGAATAGAATGACGCTGCCGCCGTTCCGGCTCTTCGGTTTGGTGTAAAAGGTGTGATTGTTTGCTGTAGTAACTAGATTCAAACAGTTTTTAAGTAATTGGTCTGATTAGGAGCCCCTTTGATTTGAGCGATTTGAAACATTCTCCTATAGGCGAAGCTACGACTGTATGTTTGTGTGAGTGTTAAAAGTTTCTGGTGGTGTGCGGATTTTTACACTTTTCACTAACTATATTCACTAGAAAGCCCGATGATAGTTTAGAATATGAGAAAAATACGTCTCTTAACGATTGATTTCATCTCTGTCTCAGCACTAGATTTCACACGATTGTAACATTTTGAAGATAATTGATTTCTATTGGACTCTGTTTTGCTTGACGCAATAGATAATATGGAATATGAATAAATGTGTGCGAAAAAGTTAGCTAGAAAGAATATTTACACTCTCCTACTCGTAAAATTTGTCCGCAACAATCTGATCGAAAGTTTTTAATCCTCTCCTAATTAAAACTGTTTCCCCTTGTGGTGGTCTAATACTGATATGCGTAAAACGGTTCGATGTTACTAACTTTGACTATTTCTTCTCCCCCCTTGCAAAAAACCTGGTCATTTTTAAGTCTCATTGTTAAAAAAAATCAGAAATAAATAAACAAAAAAACAAACCCAAAACCGGCCGCCGGCTTACGCTCCGAGCATCTTCTTCACCGAGTAGCCCGGGATGGCGTAGAAAAACAGCAGCAACAGGATGGCCAACCCGATGATGATGAGGCCCTTGATGATGCGCCATTTGTAGTTGTGCCAGACGATGTACCGGATCGATTTGAGCGGGTTCAGGAACCACATAAACGACGCATCCGGGCGACTAGAATTGGAGAGTGAGAAAGAGAATGAGAGAGTAAGCTTCGAGGTTAGGTAAGCTTTGAACAATGGAATGAGCTTTTTTATGGCAGGAAGTCATAAGAGAGCTTTGTTGTCGTTGAATTATTATCACTTGTGTCGCTTAGTAAAGCCCTGAACCATTTCATTTTAGGATAATTTATCCTTGTGGCAACATAAAAAAATGCTAAAGAAAAACATAAATCTAAAAATCGTTGTGTCTGAAGTTTCAAAAATAAAAATTTTAATGGAAATGGTGTAAAGAGAATCCTTAAGTACAGGAATGTAAGATTCCAAACGATTAGGGTTCAAAGTAACCAGTTACCGGATCTGAAATAAAATTTATATGAATTGGAAATATACTATATACAAGTGAGACTAATTGGGTGTTATTACAAAAATTCACATCACATCACATAATTCTAATTCCCTAACAAAAAAATGGGGTGTTGGACTTGGGTTGAATTTGGGTTGGATACTGATTATAATCACTTCTGTAGTCATATTTATAGAAATTACGTCCCGAAATTTATTGAATTCCTTCATAAATTAGCTTGTCGGCTTGAGGTTTCTTGTTTTCAATGGAAAATCAAAGACCCTCCGACGACGGAAAGAAATCGGGCTTATTTTCTGTCGTACAGGAGCGAGCCTTCAATTACAGAAGAACACCGATTTTATGTATGATTATCACACCCAAACCTCGAACATACTTTACGCGTAGTGAAATAGATCGTCCCAACATGTAGTCAAATAATGTCGGTCGAACTCTTCTCGTGTACGTTATGACAAAGCATTTGCTAGCATTTATACTAAGTCCATTTCCATCATCAAGTTTTAAAAAATCGGTTATCGGTTATTGGCTTTACTCAATTCAAAATCCTCGACCACGGAAGAGAATTCACAAAGATTCGAATAAAGTAGAGAGAATATCAACGAGTTAATCCTTGGATTCCTTCACCAAGCTGTTCGGTGGTTCGTTGGTGGATCTGTTGGGAATCCATACATTGTTACCTTCGAAATTCCAGATTGATCCGTTCGAGATTCCGCTATACCAGTTTTGATATTTCCTGCACAGCGGCGTGTCAAGAGCAGGGATGTTACGGATATTTGCATCCGCATCATAAAATATCATGCAGATATAGAAAAACGCTTCAAAAATTTTATAGTAGAATTGTGGCACAGAAGTCCACTGTCAGAATGCTTTAACGGGTCAAAATCCAAGGGGCAGATCAGGCTTCCAGCAACACATGGCTTAGTATATCAAGTTGCCGAGTGACGAATATGAAGATATTTCAATTCACGATGAGCATTATTTGGCAAGTTACTCGAAAAAGCAACACATTCTATGATGGAAGGGAAAACTTTGAGTTAGTGATCAGCTGTATAACCTAATCAGGCGATATTTATCTCCACCTCTAGTATGTATTGGTAGTGTTGGCCAGATTTACGACCCGCTTTGTAGCCAGCTTATCGGTTTACTGAGGTATCAATTTCTGTATCCCAATTACTATATAGCATCCGCATCCGTATCGGTTGCTATTACATCCGCACCTGTAAACTCACATCCGCACATGCAGATGTCAGAAAAATCATATTCGTAACATCCATAGCCGAGAGTATCTTGAATTAGAAACAATAGAATTAGGCCTCCCTTGGGAAGACTTGCACAACTTCAACTCACGAGCTACGTTCTTTTTGATTAGTGGTGGATCGATTTGGATAAGTAAATCTTTTGTTAACAGCTAGACTGAATTTTGTGCCATGATGGGCGATCAACGATACCCTGCTGTTTATGTTTTCCGACACTTTCGGATTTTTCCTAATCTCAACTGGCAAACCACAAAACACTTGATTGTGTTGGCTTAACCTTTGCATTACAAAATGGACAAAAATTGCCGATTTTTTACACGCGCTGACGAAACTACCCATGCAGCATCAATCATAGTAACCCATGAGTCAGCAGAAAAAAATTGACAGCTTTATCAGTCGAAATCTAGCAATGATGGCGAATAGAGTGAAGCTAATCCGTTTGAAGTGTGCGCTACTCCTCTGAATCGAAAATCGGTCATCGTGCGGCACTTTGTAAACTTATTGGACGACAATCAGAGCATCGAAGAAAAGCCCGATTACGGAAGGCCTGGCTACATCACTGCGTTCGCTTGACCGGGAGTTCTGTGCAACCGGCCACACAGTGAAAAAGTACTTGACGAACATGGACATATACTGGTCTTGGAGCTCCAATAAGTGACGCGGCGGTAGCGGCTGAATAATCATCTTTCCCGGCGGTGGACGACGAGATCTATCTCACCCTGTAAGACAACGACTAATAGAACACTTCGTGTACTTGTCGCCGTCAAAGCAGTCCACTAATGTAAAGCAGTTTCGGTGGACAATTGCGATCAACTTGAGCAGTCTATCGTCCGCATCAAATTAGCAAACCGTTCACACATATATCTCAGACCTTTGTCCAGTCCGGACAACTATGTTGCACACACTAATGCAATCCAGAATGTATGTAAGAACGCGACAAATGACGATATCATCCTAGCATTAGGTGATTATAACCTCCCCGAGCTTAGCTGGCACTTTGACGACGATATGCACGGTTATCTCCCTACGAACGCTACATCAGAGCGAGAGGTTTCACTAACGGAATCAATGTCCATTGCTGGTCTTGTTCAGATGAATAGCCTATAGAATAATAGAATAACATTTTAGCGCGCCAACTCCACTTCTTAAATTAGACGAGTATCACATGCCTTTTATTTTAAAGCTTGACCCGCAGCTCACCGGACCGGCTTTCTACAACGCTTCAGTGAATACCACGGAATTCGACTTCAAGAGATGTGATACTAACTTGTTGAACAATGAAATTTCAGCAATCAACTGGGCACAACGACTGAGTTGTACCTCTGTAAATGAAACTGTGTCTGTTTTTTATGATACTTTTCATGGCATCTTCGAAAGACTCGTTCCTCGTCGCAATATCGGTGCATCCTCTTTTGCACGCAAACCTTGGTGGACGCAAACCTTGGCGCAACAAGCTTCGTACAGCCCGTCACCGATTCTTCAGGACAAGGTCCGAAGAAAACAACCACTTTCTTCGGCACATCGAATGTGAATATATGAACCCGTCATCATTTTAAGCTTTTATTAGGACTCAGAAATCATCGAAACGCATTCCTTCGGAGCATTCCGTTACGGACCTTTGTAACTACGTGGTCCCCGTGGCTCTGTGGTTAACGATGTCGGTCGGCTAGCTCTCCCACACGGTTGTGGTGTCGGGTTCGATTCCCGATCAGGTCGAGGATCTTTTCGAGCTGGAAATTTTCTCGACTTAGCACTGGGGCACGGTGTATCGTTGTACTTATCCTACACATGCAAAATGAGCCAAAAACAATATCGATAACGAATTCTCTAAACAAATAATCGAGTTGATCGAGACCACATTAGCCCACAGGCTAGCGTGCGATATTGTGCATTCCATCGAACGTTGAGTTGAACGGATGTCATGCAAGCACAGCTGAGGAAGCTGCTAACCTATTTGCAGGCTTTTTCAAAAGCGTGTTTCGAACCACCTCTCCCGCTTCCAACCCGGATACATTTCGGCTTACACCAACTCATGAGGTGCATCTTCCTGAATTCCGCTTTTCTGATAGGGACTGAGCACTGAGCAACCTGGAGGTTCTGGCGTTGATGGATTGACGCCACATATGCTAAAGATGTGTGCTCCCGGACTAGTTATACCGTTAACGATAATTTTCAATCGTTCCCTCGCTGAGCGTACGTTCCCGTCGATGTGGAAAACTGCCAAGATGATTCCAATCCACAAATCAGGTAGTATAAATCTAGTTGAAAACTATCGTGGAAAATCGTTACTTTGCTGTCTGGGCAAAGTCTTTGAAACAATCGTCCACGGTTTCCTGAACAACGCCGCTAAGCCGATAATCAGCGATTTTCAGCATGGTTTTGTAGCGCGTCGTTCAACTACGACTAATCTGATGGATTATACCAACACACTGTTCCCTGCTGTAGAAGCCCGTTGCCAAGTAGATATTATTTATGTAGACTTTCCGAAGGCCTTTGACGTTATTACATCCGCACCCGTGAACTCACATCCGCACATGCAGATGTCAGAAAACTCATATCCCTTAGCAAGACTTGCACAACTTCAACTTACGAGCTACGTTCTTTTTGATTAGTGGCGGATCGATTTGGATAAGTAAATCTTTTGTTAACAGCTAGACTGAATTTTGTGCCATGATGGGCGATCAACGATACCCTGCTGTTTATGTTTTCCGACAGTTTCGGATTTTTTCTAAACCCACTTCACAATTCTTGAAACACTTAAGAGCAAGATCGCGCGAAATGACCTATGGTCGAATATCGACCATTTTTGATTTGAATGAAACTTTGCACACGTGTTTGGCTTAGCAAACTGAGCATTTTTCACAGATGGAGAGATTTTTTTCACCCATGAGTTACATTTTAAAAGGGCGTATGCCTTTTGGCATAGGTTTAATTCGAAGCATTGTAGCCCAGAAACCGTTGGTTGCATAAAAAAACTGTCTGAGAATGAGTTGTAGGGAATTAGAAATGCACCAGAAAAAAAACACTGTACAAAAAAAAATTTTTTTTTGACCAAAAAACTTTAAAAATAAACATTAAATTTCAATTTAAAAAAAAAGAGTAGAATTTTTTTCTTATATTTTTTAAAGAAACTTGACGTTAATACGCAACTTTTAAAAAAAAGTCCAGGATGGAGAAATGAAAAATATTTTTTTTTATGGTAGATTAATTTTTTTTATGAAAATTCTAATTTAAACATTTTTGATGCAGAGAGTCATTTTGAATCAAAAAGCTCTTGGTATTAAACATTCTTAAGGCATCGGTTTTCGAGTTATTTTGAATTTAAGCTCAAAAAATTATTCATATTACGGAAAATACACGTTTTTCTTAATTTGTCAATGGTTCTCCAGCAAAAAAAATGCGTTCATTGGAATGCTTGATCAAAAATATACAATTCATTCTCTGACAACAAAACGATTGGATAAATAACTCAAGCGCTATACCTTAGCCTACCTACACGTTCCCCCTTGCCGAATGTTTTATAAAAAATATGTTTGTCGTGCAACACTACCTACTTGTTTTCTAAAAATAACTGTTTGTAAAGTACGCAACCAATAACTACTGGGTTACATATAATATCTGTTTTCGTTTATAAATACGATTGCACAACTCCAGATGTGTTAGTAACAGTTTGCATTTTGTGAAGAGGCATCGTACACAAATTACGTAGCGCTTGGAGGGGGGAAGGGAGGGGGGTTGAACCTGCGTTACTTATTGTTACATAGGGGGGAGGGGGGGTGGTAGGGATAGTCACGTAACTACGATGTTGGCTCGAAATTGAAAATTTTGAGGGGGGTCACGTTGTTCAGCGTTACGTAATTCGACGGGGGGGGAGTCATATCAAACGTTACTTATCGTTACATAGGGGGGGAGGGGTCTGAAATCTAGATTTTTAGCGTTACGTAATTTGTCTGGCGTCGTAGATGAATGAAGTGAAAATGGAATACACCAAGCCCAAATGCTGTAAACCCTTTCCTGATCATCGGTGCTCATCAAGCTTACGCAAATTAAACGAAAACGTTATTGCAAAATTAAAAATATTGAACAGTCAATCTCATTTTAATACGTCTTTATCAATTTGTGATTCGTGTAGTTATTGGAATGATAGTCAAGTCACCATTCATCCCTTCGTTGTTTACTATTCAGAATCTGGAACACTTAAGAATATCAGCTTCATCATAATATCGGAAGTACTCCATCATGATACTGTTGCGGTTCCAGTGTTCATTGCCAAATTGATGAGTTTTTCGAAAACAACAATAGAGTTGAAAAAGCGATATTAATGTCTGATGGAGCTGCCTCACAATATATATATACTTTGCAAGTTCGAAACAAAATATAACGTCGATGCAGAGTGGCATTTTTTGCGACTTCTCATGGTAAAGGCCCATGTGATGCAATTGGTGGCATATTAAAACGAATGGCAGGAAATGCAAGTTTAGCTAAAGGTCATGAACATCCCATTACAATCGCAAAAGAATTTTATGATTGTAATAAAAATTAATCGAAAATATCATTTAGTTCGGTTTCATATGAAGAATATGAACAAGGAGTAACAGAATGGAGCAATATTTTCAAAAAATCTATAATAATAGCTGCCACACGAAAGTATTACTCTTTTGCTCCGATTTCAGAAAATTAGATACAAACGAAGTTGTTTTCAAAAGATGACGAATCATTTACTTATGATGTATATAAAATATAAGGTGAAACTAGTTCTGTAAAGTATCTATGTCATAAAAAAATATGTTCCTGAGATAATAAAACTCGAAAATAAATATTTGATTCTTATATATATTTATATCACTTAGAACATTTAACCCTTTTCTTGAGAACCGTTCGCCCAATCGTTTTGTTGTCAAAGAATGAATTGTATATTTTTGATCAAGCATTCCAATGAACGTATGGTTTTTGCTGGAGAACCATGGACAAATTAGGGAAAACGTGTATTTTCCTAAATAATTATAATTTTTCGAGCTTAAATTAGAAATAACTCGAAAACCAATGCCTTTCGAATGTTAACTACCAAGAGCTTTTTGATTTAAAATGACTCTTTGCATCTTTTAAAATCTTCAGAACACAAATATATTGAAAAATGTTTGAATTAGAATTTTCATAAAAAAATTAATCTACCATAAAAAAAATATTTTTCATTTCTCCATCCTGGACTTTTTCTTAAAAGTTGCGTATTAACGTCAAGTTTCTTAAAAAAATAAAAAAAAAAATCAACTCTTTTTTTTTCTAAATTGAAATTTTATGTTCATTTTTAGTTTTTTTTTTGGTCTAAAAAAGTTTTTTTGGTACAGTGTATATTTTTTTATGGTGCATTTTTAATTCCCTACAACTCATTCTCAGACAGTTTTTCTATACACCCAACGGTTTCTGGGCCTCAATGCTTCGAATAAAACCTATGCCAAAAGCCATACGCCCTATTAGAATGTAACTCATGGGTGTAAAAAATCTCTCCACCTGTGAAAAATGCTCACTTTGCCAAGCCAAATACGTGTGCAAAGTTTCATTCAAATCAAAAATGGTCGATTAAATTTTCGCGTATTTCCAGGCGATTTGAAATGATTTTGCTCTTAATTGTGTGGGCTTAACCTTTGCATTAAAAAATGGACAAATATAGCCGATTTTTCACACGCACTGACGAAACTACCCACGCAGTATCAATCATAGCAACCCATGAGTCAGCAGAAAAAAATTGACAGCTTTATCAGTCGAACTCTAGCCGTGATGGTGAATACATTGAAACTAGTCCGTACGAAGTGTGCGCGTTCCAAAAACGCTACTCCACCGAATCGAAAACGGACATCGTGCGGCACTTTGTGGACTTATTGGTCAACAATCAGAGCATCGAAGGAAAGCTCCAAAGGATGCTGAAGAGGAATTAGTGGCTACATCGCTGCGTACGCTTGACCGAGAGTCCGGTGCAACCGGCCACACAGTGAAAAAGTACCTGGCGAACATGGACATATATGTTAGGAAGCGGCAGTTCCGTGCACTGGTCTTGGAGCTGCGAGAAGTGACGCAGCGGTAGCGGCTGAATAAGATGGTTAAGTCGAATTTCCCGGCTGTGGACGACGAGCCCTATCTCACCCTGTAAGGCAACGACTAATAGAACACTTCGTGTTTGGAAGGAAGTGAGCTTCGAGGTGAAGTTCTCATTTTATACACCAAGTTCCCTTAAAAGGTGCTGCTTTGACCGATAATCAGGGAGAAGAAAATGTCAAAGCCGCTTTTCTTTCCCTCCGGACTGGCCGCGAATGGAGAAATTTATAGTACGAAGTGCCTGCCGGAAGTTGCGTCGTTCATCAAAAAAATAGCATGGGAAATTTAACAAACTCAATTATTTATCTTAGGTTATTCACCACCTTCCGTAAAAAGTCAATTTATTCAATGCGTTCGATGAGCCCAATGCTTTGTGCAATTGACTGCTTATCATCAGACCCCTGCACGTTGGACACATCCAGTAGATCATCGAGATTGACTTAATTTCTGCCAACAAATTTGCCGTGAGGGGCGACCATTTTAGATGGAACGTTCCTTACGAAATTATAATTTTAAAGCTTAAAAGTACATAAATCATAGGTTATGTTGGAATTGAATTGATTTTCTTCTGAATGTAGATTAGAATAGAAAAGCATTTAAAATTGATTCAGATTGGATTTGGATTTCGTTTCCAAATCCAACACGAATCTAATTCAAATCCGATTCAAATTCAATCTAAATCAATCCAAGTTCAATTAATTAATTTTCATCTCGGAAATAAATGCTGTAGAAAATTACTCATTGGGTATTTTCTCTTGGAAATTTGGGTAGAACAAGCGTGTCTTGATAGCGTTTAAGCGGTATCTCAATGCTTCGGTCAGGAATGTGAAGGTCAAATCTGAGGAAGATGTCGATTTCGGTATAGAAAAGGCTACGGCCAGATTTTGTACAGAAACTAATGAGTGGAGTTAAGCGAAAAGTGCGAGCGTACGATTAAGGTATATGCCAAAAGGTTACTGATGTTATATTTCCTTGGCTGAGGTTTGAAAAGGATCGGCCAATTAAGCAATTTCCAATAACATATTTTCCGTGATGTAATTTTATGTGAGACACCTTTTAGGTAGAACATAAAAGTAGAGGACTCCAGGAACATAATTTATACCATTTTCACAAAATCTCAAGTTGAATGGGCTATGAATCAAATCGATTCGCCTGTAAAAGATGAACTCGAATCACCTGTAAAAGATGGTGTTATCTCAGCACTTCTTCAGAAGAATTTAATGAAGTAGGTAAACGAATAAACGACGAACCCGACGAGCAATCACTCTGCGGCCTTTTGACCAATTTCCGATGTGGCTAGGGGCACCAAAATTTATAAAAAACGGTTGCAAAGCTATATTTTTTTTCTCCCTGTTTGAGCTCTAGCGTAAAAATCCCAACCTTTCCGAGTGTCTGTTTACCAGGTTAGGGGTGGCTTACAACAGTGTTTGACCCGAAGTGGGCGGCTAAGTTAAGAATCGTGTTGTCTCGAACGCTATAGCCAGGTTGGTAACTACATCATGAGACTCGGTAGCGAGGCCCTACTAGAGCAACCCACTTGAACAATTACACTACAAATAATCAAGAAAATATAATTCGGAGCATTCGTTACGGACTTGCACAACGAAAAACAGACTGCGAATGGAAACTCGGTGTTGGTGAAGACAGGGTGCCGCTTGAGCAGTTAGTACCCTGCAAGTTCGTCGTCGTTGCTCTGCAGAAGATCTGTCGCAAAGGTGAGAAGGAGTGGGCGGCGAGGCTCAGTTCTACCAAAGAGGTGCAGCAACCATCGAGCTGGGAACGGGTTTTTGTGTGCTGGGTTCTACTGGAAGGCGATCAACGAGAAAATGTGTTTGCCAGGGATTAAAGGTCGTTTCTTCAACTACAGCATCAGCTTCGTGCACTGTCTGCTCGAAGGTAGACCTGACAGTTAACACGAACGACAACGGCCAACGATGCATACACTTCGCAGCTTCCCGATGTCTAGTGATTAGAACCACGTAAACATCTCCACAAAGCCATCTGGAGATCACCTGACAACCGAACCACACTTTAAATTAACCACGTTCTTTTTGATGGCTTAACATCACAAACGTACGCTCCCTTTGAGGTTCGAATATAGACTCGAACCACCATCTAGTAGCGTACATAAACGCTCGAAATTATCTACGAAAAAACCGACCTCGTCGACCAAACATCCGGCTGTTGCACAAGCCGCAGGCTGCCGGGAATCACGCGCGCTTACTTGAAGAGGCGATACCTTCCACGGAGGAACTATGTGCTTCGACTTTCGACGATGGATGGGGCAAGCTGCGCTCGGCCATCGGAGAGGCTGCAACCGCGGTACTAGGTGAGGTATTGTTGAGCCAACAAAACGACTGGATTGACGGGGAATGCCAGCAAACAATGGAGAGGAAAACACAGGCTAGAAAAGCTATCCATAAGCAGCGCCATATGAGAGAACTTGGCCAAATGTCGATCCTGTAAGAGCTACATACCGAGTCCAGATAAGTGTAGGGACGAGGAGGGAAACCAGATCACAAGCGAGCCCGAGGTGATCGACAGGTGGTAGCAGTTTTTCAACGAGCAACTCAATAGCGGAGCAACAGATTCTACTACGCCGTCTTTCTCCTGTAGCAAAAGGATTCGTAGGGCAGTACTAAGCGGGCTTCACTGTTCAGAAATGCCGAGAGTACTACGTGCCCACACATCATGTCTTCATGGATTTCAAGGCAGCGTATAACATCGTCGGTTTCGTGCAACACTGGGACAACTCAAAAATCATAGTTTCGAGAAAAACGCGTTTGAAAATTTGTGTCGAAAATTTATTTTTCGATTTTCAAGAAAACTTTGAAGTTTAAGATTACCAATCCTCATTTAACACTTTTAGGTCTATTATGCACATTATGAGCACGTTGTCCAAGTTATAACCTTATCTTTACTAACTTTATGGAGAAATTTCGATTTGTGCAGAAAAAGCACTTCTACTCATAACTCTGGATTTTTTGGGAATTTTGAAACGGGGTTTCGTGGGATGAAACTTCACTATATTTCTCATCGTTTGCCATCAAAAACTCAAAAATGCAAAATTTTGAGTTGTGCCAGTGTTGCACGCAACCGACGACATAGTCGATCGAGAAAGCTGTGGCAAATAATGCACGACTGCGGTGTTCTGGATAAACTGACACGACTTATCATAGCTACCTTGGATCCAGTGATGTGTTACGTGTGCGTATCGGTGACACTCTCGAATCCCGAGGTACGCAGAGGATCTAGTCCGACAGGCGGACAATCTTTCGCGTTAGTCGGGAGGCTGCGATGGGCCGGACATATCGCGAGAATTCTGGACGACAGTGCTGTAAAATTGGTTCACTTCAAGGGCTCCACAGTAAGGCGGGCTTGGAAACGTTGAAATAATTCAAAAGGTACCTACAAACGATATTGATTAGAGCGAATGCACCGAAGTTGTTATGATGTGAAGCTGTATTATCGGCCAAAGCCCGACATAAGTGTTGCCAAGAAACTGCAACCCAGTTTAGCTACAGTACCTAGAGCAGGTATGTGTCATTGGGTGTCAAGCTTATGCGTGGCTACCTAACCAACATAGAAAGTATGTGGATGCCAAAATTGCCAACTGCTCATGGATATGCATCCAATAGCTACCGACTGTGGAATAAGAATGCTCGACACATCGTGATTGCTCATGACGTCAAGTTCAACGAGAATTATTGCGTGGGCCGTGCTGTATATTATACTGAGAAAAACGATTGCAGGAGAGGGAAGAGAAGTATAGCAACCTGCGAAAAGAGCTCCAGAGGGATCCGATAGTGAGTGATGATGGAGCCCTGACCGAAGAAGAAACAGAACACGAAGATGTATCGGAATCAGGCACCTCCATGCTCCTCTTACACTCAGATCTTCTGGACATGCCTTCTGGCACGAGCGACGAGAAATCTATGGGGCGCAGCGAATAGGAGCGCAAATACTTCGGTAAGCTTCTTAATCTTCTCATCAGATGTGTCTGGAAAGTACAACAAGACTGATGTCCGAGAGGATCGTGATCGCTAGTACCAAGCGGGGCAGGACGAGCTCCAATCCATGGAGAGAAACCATGTATGGAAGCTGATGGAGTGTGCGTTCGGGTGGTGCTAGCTCATCGAAAGTGTATGGATGCTAAGATGGGTGTTTTCCGTAGAGTGCTAAAGGAAGTTCTCTACAAGGAAGTTCCTCAAGGCTCCAAAGTGAACAAAAGCACTTAAAACTTTGATTCCGCAGATCCAACCATGAATGTCGTCCCTATGTGTCCACCATTCACGGCGATAAAGTCAGCTCTGCGTGAAGGAGCTTTTGATAGTCTTCGAGATGAGTTTAAGATGACCGATTGCGAACATACAATGTTCTTACTGGGTATGCGGCTCGACTACAAATCTGACTCAATCATTGAAATTCTGGGGAAATTTTTTTTTGTTCAATTGTAAATCTGTTGAGAGCCCAATGGAGGAAGGACTTCAGACGAGCCGCGTAGGAAGTAGTCCGAGGCAGTCTAGTTGGAATTCTAGAAGACCTAGGGTACCGGTATATGCAGACAACCAAGGCGCAGCAGCAGAATAATCATATTGATATCAAGCATTACATTATCAAGGATCATTTCTCCGCTAGGACCCTTAAGTTGAAGCCAATCTCTACTACCGAGCAAAAGTTATTGATTAAGCAATCAGAGATTACTGACAAGCTCCATCACAGCGAGTAAAGTTTAAGGAGTATCACTGTTTCTCATCATCTTTACCCAAACAGTCAACCTTACAAAACATACAATAAATCATTACAAACGTTAACTATCGAACTTCTTTCAATTTTGGATTGGATTCGTTTTGAACTGAATTTTGATTGGAATTGGATTGAATTTGAATTGGATTTTAATTGAGTTTGGGTTGGATTCTGGTTGAGTTGTATTAGATTTTCATTTGATTTGGATTGGGTCAGGATAGTATTTCGATTGGTTTTTAGTTAGATTTGGATCGAATTTAGATAGGATTTAGATTGGATTGGAAATAAATTTGTCTTAAATTATTATGGGAGGAAATTTTGCAGAATTTGGCTACAACTTAGTGGAAATTAGATAATATCAATAAAAATATGGTAACTCACTTGGGTTTCTCCAAAGGATCCGGTTCATTCCGACCATAGCCGGCGGGATTCTTCTCCGCTTCCTCCTTCGTTAGCAGGTGAATTTCCGCCTCGACTTTACCGGTCAATTCCATCTCATCGTTCTCCTTCTTGATAAAAAACGGCCACCAGCCGCGAACCCGTTTCTGCTTGAAAATGTTCACCATCGGAACGTTCTCCGTCTTCAGCATATCGAGCGTACAAAGTTTGGAAGATTTCGCTCCCCTCGGGAATCGGTTTAGATTCAAAGAAATCGCTCCCAGAAAATCGTCCGCCGAAAAGTGATCTGCATCCCAAACTTGCAGCTCGAGGCGAGCTGGAATTTTGACCTCCGTTTCGTCCCAACTGAAGAGTGATTCCTTTCGAGAGAGAACAATTCGTTCTTCCGCCGCAAGATAATCGAAGGGAAAAATGAAACGCCAGTTGAAGTTTCCTTCTCCCGTCAGCGAACGGTAGTGGATGTCCGTCGCTTGGATGTCCTGTGGTCCAGTGAGCCATCTGTAATCCAAAATGTACAGATTACTTTGTTAAGAGTCACTAATAAATTTGGTTACCCTTTAACGTAAATATCAGACATCTTCTCGCCAGTGAAGAACGCATCATCTTCCAGCACAACGTCGTCGGTATTCCAGATCACAATGCGCAGCTCGTAAGATTTAGGCTTTCTGGGAGAAATGTCCACAGGTGGACCGGGCAGCGGCATATCCATCGGAAACATATCGACCCACATCTCTAGCTTGCCCTGCTCAATTCCTGGTTTGTCGCTGCTGTACAGCGATCGAGACTCGATGTGTTCAGGAACAATCTATTCAAACGAACCCTTTTTCTATTACTCGAAATAAATTGGATTTCATTGAAACTAACCTTACAACCAACTCGCGGAACCTCTTCCCAGCGGTGTAGAACCGCTAGCGCCAGGTGTTCATCGCGAAACTTGCACGTCGTTGGACTGTTCCAAGCCTGAATTTCCTCGTGGCTGAAGGTAAAACAGTACCGTCCTATCGTTACCCGATCCTGCAGGTACTGTGGCGGTTCCAGTTTATTTTCCTTACACAGTTTGGTCAGAATCTGTGTTGGTTTCATCGGATCACGCCATTGGTTGTAGCCAGTGCTGAAATATGATTATAAAAATTATCTCCAAATTGATTTGTGTTAAATTTAGAACAAACTCTTCGTATCGTGCAGCGATTCCACACAAAGCGCGGTGTTTGCTGTAGAATCGATTCTCCAGATCGATTCGGGTTTCTCCGATCAGATCGTCCGATCCGACCAGATCCCAGTCGTAGATCTGCACTGTCAGCATCGAGTCCTGCGGGAAGGTGGCTTCGATTTCGAAGCACTTACCGAACACCGGATTAAGCTGTTTGCTGACATAGTTTTCCTTATCGGAGACCCGTTTGCTGCCTAGTTGGAGCACTACGTACGGATCGGCTTTCCCATTCAAATCCATCGGATGTAAATCGGTTGCTTTTACCACGTACACTCGAACTAGGACGTGAATTGGATCGTTCAGTGGGAGCGTAGGTGCGAACGCCGGTTCCATGCCCTTCTCGATCGGAAGTTTGTACACTTTGATGGCACCCTTGAAGAAGCCCACAATACGATTCTCGTCCTCCGTGCTGTCACCAGTTTTCTTACCTCGATACAGGGGAAACGATAGCAGCCACTCCTTGAAGTTGTTGTACTCCGGCAGTGTTTCCAGCTCGCACGGATAGATTTGGCAGCTGGCAGTGTTTGGGTTGACGATTTTTTTCGGCGTCGTCTTCGGGCTGAGCTTCGAGACAAGTTTGGAAGTTTTGACGCCCAGCTTTTTGCCACCACTTTCGGCTCCGGAGCCGATGTGGTTCTCCAGCCCGCGGAAATTGGTTGCCGGTTTCGATGATTCGATTAGTTTTTCGTAGGAGAGGAAATATTTGGTCCACCAGTCTTTGCTAGATTCGTCGTCGTCATCCGTGTCGTACGTGTCTTCGTGTTCGAGCTTTTTCTTGCTTTTTTTGCCTTTGGCAAACTTGCTGACGCAAGCTGCACCGTACAGGGTTAGATTTTCGCCGGAGATGGAGTGCATTAGGGCGCTATCGCCGGGTAGGGTTGTACTATTCGGCAGCAGGTCGGTTTGTCGCGAGAGGACTATTTGTCCGCATTGATTGGCGCGTCTGGTTTCCTCCTTCGGAGGTGGCCGATGCATGTACTTGTGGATGGACGTTATCTGGTGGGTCCCCACCAGGGTGTAGCGTCCGAAAGACCGACAATCGACAGCTCGAATCGTGATGGGAGGAGCGTAACGCTCCTCCAGTGGCAGCTCCAAATCCATAAACTTCAACATGTTGGCAAAGTTGGGGTTCTTCTTCGCATTTTGAATTATACTCGAGTTCAAGATACGGCCAGAGCACTCGATGTCGATCCGAGGTTTGTCGACGGTCATAAAATGAACCCGTTTGACGTCACGAAGACCCCAGAAAAGTACCTCGATTCGGAAGCGAGCCAAATTCGGGCGTACCTCTCGTGGAACCGGAAGAATTGTCATCGTGGAAGGTCCCGTTTTGTCACCTCGGAATTCGGTGGCGATGTATTTCGGATCCGTTAGTCTAGGAATATCGTCCGATCCTAGTTCTAGCATTTCGAAAGCAGCCAGCAGCTCTCCAGCACCATCCAGGCCGCGGGTGATTTCGAACCACTCCAGCACAGGATTTTGGTAGTGATTGTCTTTCAGTTTGATTCTTGGCTTCGCCAGCGCTCGGCCGATAAACTCGGATTTCCCAACTTTGTCCTGGTCGTAGATGTCCACCACAATCGTCGGAGGATCCTTCTTTATCTCATCCTTCGCTCCATAAATCACAATTTCGTCAAACAGCAGCAGCTCGTCCCAGGTGGGACTCAACGTCTCCTCGATAACCTGCGTAGTACGGGAGAACTCCGTCACGTAAACCGTAGCGTATGGATCGCTCAAACCCGACGCATCCGAGCCGATCAACGAGCGAGCTTGGTAGACGTGGGCCCGCATCTGAAAGGCGTGCTTCTCCACGTAACGAACCTCCGATGGGGCTGAAAGGTTAGACTTCTCGGAGTTCTGCAGCTCATAGGACAGTTCAAATCCACGCGGAAGCCCCGAAAAGAAGTACTTCTTGTGCTTCAACACTCCCAACCAGAGATAAATGTGTAACTTGGCTCGTACTTGCCATCCTGCTGGACCTTCCGATAGTTTTCCAGGCAATTTCAAGAAAATCGTCTGCACTTTCCCGCAGCAAACTCCAGTTTCCTCCTCCACGGTCGAATAGATTAGATCCCTCGCACTGATCCGATGATACGCAACTCGTTTGCCGTTCGCTATCATCCAGATAAAAACATCCGGCAGCGCATGCTGCGGATCATCAACCAAGAACCGCAACTTCCCCAAGTAACTGTGTGCCGTTTTGTAGCGTTCCTTCATCGAACTCTTCGTCACGAGCGCCCGCAGATTGCGGGACATATTCCCAATCGACTCCACCTCTCGCAAACAAAGTTTCATCCGTTCCTTGTCCAGCTTGGTCTTACCCGTCCCTGGTCCCACCAACGCCCCCTTCGTAATCGAAACGTACTTATTACAGCTGGTCGCCACCTCCTCCAGTACCGAGCGCAACTTCACCTCCGCCGTCGGATCTTCATCCTCAATCAGCAGGTTTGTTTCCGCTAGCCCAATCTCCATCCGTTCGGTGATTTTCCCAATCATGTTACTATTATACATCCTCCGACGTAGATCCGGAAACGAGCAGCGCACATCCATGCACGGTTTGTTGTCCCAGTAGGGCAGGAAGAAGTGGTTTTTGTCGTGCGAAATCGGCTTCGAGGCACTTGTTGTACTGCTGTACGAGGTCGTATCCACCGTCTCCAGCTCGTCGTCATCGCTCAGGTTGGCCGCACTCTCGTTGTGCCCGTCCAAGGAGTTCCCCGCGTTGCCCATGCTCAGTTCGAAGTAAACCGGTCGATCGCACACCTTCCGGTCGATCATCGACGCCTCGAGGACACTGCCGAACATGAAGAAGTCATCGTGTTTGCAGTATGAGGACTCCGATATCGGAAGCGTAGACTCCAGTTCCACTACAAAAAGTTCATCAATTATAATTCTGTTGGAATTATGTAACTTAACAACTTACCATTTTTATCCGTCAGAAGTTCCACGTTATCAGTGATTTCCGTTCGAATCGCTATCAGCAGCCGCGCCCTATAGCTGACGCCCTCACCCAGTCCCGTGTTGAGATTGGAGTTCTGATCGATCAGATTGTAGTCCCGGGTGGAACCGTACAAATGCACGAAAGATGGTCCGTAAGTCGGAAGGAAACCTTTCTCGCCATCGTTCGAAATCTGCTTCAAATCGATGTAGTGCGTCCCGATAATCGAGGGCTTCATCGGATCCGCATCACGCAGTTGAATCTTGATCCGCTGGCACAGCGGAGGGAACATTTCCGTGAACACCAGCTGCTCGTTCCAGACCGGATTGTAGGAAGCTTTCTTGACGCTCGATTTACCCTGCAGATAAGCAACAGTAAGTTCAAAACTTTCAACCTACGGTTGAAGATATTTACCGAAAGTCCGGCAAATGAGACCTGCACGTACGGGTTAACAAGATCTTTGGTTTCACCGGTGAAAGCTCGCTTGACGTTCGCCATCAGCGAAGAGTTCATCCGCGGAAGCCCGTCCGCTCGGTAGATCTTAACAATAAACTTCGCCCGCTGTCGCTCGATTGGGACTCCATCTGGGAGCAGGAGGTTCCTACCAAATCAAAACTTTTCTCAATCAAGAACATTTAAATCAAAATGAAAAACTCACGCTTCAATATCATCGGGATCCTTCTCGGACTTGGGAGGAACTTTGACCGTGTCACCTTTGCCGATGATTCCGACGTCGCACTTCAGGTAGCCCTTCGGGCCTGACACCAGATCCTCCGGGTCGGTCAGCAGCGCCCACTTGTGGTAGAACTGATGGTCTGAAGCCACATATATTAGTTAATAAAATGACCAAAGTTCTGTACGAAATTATCTTACATTTAACAAGCACACATAAAGCGATTTGAAGAAGAAACAACAACAACAACAAACAACGGCAAGACAATTCTCGTTAGTGACGAACAAAGCAAGCCATGCAAACCGGCTCCGCGTCTGCCGCTTGGGGTTATTTATAGAGAGGAAGCACAATAAAATGGTTCAAATGATGGACGGGAAAATAAATGGGTGTCGTTAGTTTTTCTTTTCTTTTTTTTTTCATTATTGTCTTCTCACTCTGATAGAAATACTCGTCAAACGGAAGAAAGCAATCAAATGCGAAAGTTCCCGCCCTTGGTCGGCTGGGTGGCACATCCGCTGTGAGATTTGCTCCAGCAAAGCAACAAGTGGCGCGGCTTGGCACCCGGCTGCGAGCTCCGTTCGGGCGTAACACGACAACAAGTTGACGATGCGGCGCGACACGGGAGCGGGAGGGAAAATAATGACACCGGAAAATGGCTTGCTGTGCAGCAAGATTCCTCGCTGTCATTGATCACAAAGTTGTTTGCCTGGGGAGAGAGTGTGACGGACGCGCGCGCTGTCATTTTGCTGCTCTGAATGTCAGGCTAATTAATTATGGAAGGAGTTTTATTATGTATCAAGTGAGATCAAAGTTTACTTTGCAACTCGAAGGGAGCAGCTTATTTTTTATCGTATGATATTCAAGAATATTCGATTTTGTTAATTAGTATTATGTATTACCTCATTTAGAATGTCTTTGGTTGGTTCATAAAATACAAGAAGAACAATTCATATTTATTGCACCTTACATAAATAATGAGCATTAAATGATGAAAAAACTTGAAAATAAACAAGTCAAAAATTTAAAAAGATGTCGAAAAGAGGACTTGACTAACCAAAAGAAGAAGAAGAGAAATCAGAACAAGATCGAAAATGGTCAAAAAAGGCTTGTAGAAATGTAAATATCATAAAGATCCACTTTCATTTCAAAATTATCAAAAAGACCAAAATGTATCAAAAAATGATAAAAATGCATGTTATCTACATATGGAAAAAAGTTCAAATTATGTCCCAATTAAAAATGAAATGAAAAATGGTAAAAAGGGTAAAAAAAGAAATCAAAATGATATTGAGAAGAAGTCAAAAACGATTAAAACGAAGCCAAAAGAGAAACTAAAATAGAATCGAATGTAAAAACAGGTCACACTTAGTCAAGCAAACAAAAACGAGATTGAATATGAAAAAAAGAGGTCTGAAAAGACACAAATAAAGATAAAAATACAGGTTGAAAAAAAGATTGGAAAGGTTCGAAAAAAGGTCAAAAATTGTGAAAAAGAAGGACTGAAGCAAAAAATATCTCGAAGAAGTCCAGATAGATTTTTAAAAATCAAAAAATGTCAACAAGTATCGAAAAAACATCAAAAAAATAAAATAAATCCATATCATCCTCAACTGAAAAAAGGGCTAAAATTAGTAACGAAAAAATAAGTTTGAAACAAAAAAAAGAGCTCAAAAACAAATCAAACTTTTTTGTTAATACGTGGTTAAAACGATCAAAATCCAGAAAAAGTAAAATAAAATTAACAATAAAAACAGCTCAAACTTATCCAAGAAAAATGACAAAGTGGAACAAAACGAGACTAAAATGTAGAAACACAATAATAGAGGGTGATTCGATATTAGTCTCAGAATAAGTTAAAAAGGTTAAAAAGTGGTATAGAAACACTTTTCGGGGTTTCTAAGCTTAATTTGGGATCATCTTCTATTTTAGCCTCAGGAAGCAATTTTCGGCGATTTAGAGCTCAAATTAGAATCATTTTCTACTTTGGCCCTTTCTGGCCTCAGGAAGCACTTTTCGGCGATTTTGAGCTCAAATTGGGATCATTTTCTATTCTGTTCTCAGGAAGCACTTTTCGGCGATTCTGAGCCTAATTTGGGATCATTTTATTTTTTGGCCTTTTCTGGCCTTAGGAAGCACTATTCAACAATTTTTAGCTCAATTAGGGATCATTTTCTATTTTGGCCTCAGGAAGCACTGTTCGGCAATTCTGAGCTCGTCGAACTGAGTCGAGTGATATACGACATTCGGCCCTTTTAAGCACTTTTATACCTTGAGTTTTTGCAGTGATTGCTATACCTTTCTAGGAGAAAGGCGGGAAGAAATGACTTTTAATATCGAACAATTTCATCACGAGCGATACCGGGAACGTTCAAATAGTACGATACCACATTCAAATTATTTTGAGCCCATATATACCGATCAAAGCAGGTATAGTTTTAAATAGTCTTTGAATTTCTTTTCGTTTCATAACTTTTGAACTACATATCAAGTTATAATGAAGTTAGATATGCGTAAGTTTAAGAGATAACTCGTGTAATCTTTGAGATAATAGACTTTCGTTGTTATTACAATTTAATACATAACGGTTGCTTAAGTTCAATTATAATCGAATGAAATGGGAACGTATAGAGCAGCCGAATTATGAAACCACTTGTTCAATCATAATTTATCAGTTAACCCTCAACTAGCCCGTTCATCTAATATCAATATTGTTCAAATCGGTTGTGTAGTTTCTGAGATAATGAAGTTTCGCGATTTTCACATTTCGATACATTACAAACGAAGTTACAGTTCGATTACAGTTAAATTCAATAGGGTGTTATGAGGCAGCTAGACCTTTCATTTGACACTAATTTCGTGGAAATCGGTTCAGCCATCTCTGCGAAAAGTGAGTGAGTTTAAGTAGTCTTGTGAAATTTTACTTTTCATAGCAGGATTTCACATTTTTAAACATAACAGGCAAAGTTAAAGTCCGATTGCAGAAAAAAAATCACTAGGGTCTTATGGGGCAACTAGACCTTCCATTTAACACCGATTTCACGAAAATCGGTCCAGCCATCTCTGAGAAACATGAGTGAGATTAAACAGTCTCCAGAACATGTTTCTTTCCATAACTTCTGAACCACGAGTTCAATCTTCATAAAATTCAAAAATCTAGGGTTTTTAGGTAGCCCGTTTATTTGAAATTAATTTTGTTCAAATCGGTTGCGTAGTTTCTGAGATATTGTTGTTTCGTGATTTTCACATTTTTAAACATAACCTCTAAACTAAAAATTCGATTGCAATGAAATTCAATAGGGTTTTATGGGGTAACTAGACCTCTCATTTGCAATTGATTTCATGAAGATCGGTCCAGCCATCTCTGAGAAAATCGAGTGAGATTGGGAGAGCGTTACACACACACACATACACACACACATACAGAAAATGCTCAGCTCGTCGAACTGAGTCGATTGATATACGAGATTCGACCCTCTGGAGCACTTTCATACCTTTGGTTTTTGCAGTGATTGCTATACCTTTCTAGGAGAAAGGCAAAAAGGTATAAAAGATAAGAAAGAAAACAGAAAAATATCGAGACGAAGTCGATGTGATGGTGAAAAGAAGGAATAAAACGATCAAAACGGCCAAAAAGAAGTCTTTAGAAAGGAAAACTAAAAAACTAAAACTAAAACTAAGACTGAAAAGGACAAACAGAGATTTGAAAAGTCGTTGTGAAAAAGACGTGAATGAATCAAAAAAAGATCGAAAGAAATCACAACAAGATCGAAACAAGGCAAACAAGTTCAAGAATGGTCAGAAATAGAAAATAAACAGAAATTTCAAAGTCAGAAATAAAAATCGAAATCGAAATCGAAATCGAAAAAATCGTAATTACGCTAAAAAGGATCAAAAACAATAATAATGATTCCGAAAAAAAGTCCAGAAAGAGTCAAATAAAAATCAAATAAGTTTAACAAGCGAACGAATTCAAACGATTCTAATAGTTCAAATTCAAGATGAAAATATCAAAAACGTCATAATGAACGTAGAAATTCTTTCTAAAATTCAAAAAGGAAAAATACAATGAAAAACACGATAAAATAAGTCAGAAAGAGATTGAAAGAATACAAAAATATAAAAAAATAATTACGGAGTTAACATGAGGTTGGAAAGATATCAAAAATTAAAACGACACCAAAAACGGTTATAATATGTTAAATAAAGTTTTAAAAATGGTCAAAAAGATATGAAAATAAAATCTAACTATTACAAAAAAAAAAATCTGAAAGAAGTTTACAAAAAAAAAAACAAAGAAAAATGAACAACGGAAGGTCAAAAAGATATAAAAAATTTGAAGAAGAAAGGTCAAACACGATCGAGATCAAAAGAGGTCAAAAACGGTTGCAGCGAAACGGTTGCTAAAAGTCTAGAGATAGTTAAATGAAATCAAAGTTTTCAAAAAAAAAAATAATAATAATAAAAATCAAGTTTTTCTAATATGAGGAATATATCGAAAGTCTTTAAAAGTTAAAATGTTAAAAGTTATTAAACGGACCCGAATAACAAATATTAAAAGGTTAAAAATGGCGAAAAAATATCAAAAGATTCAAAATGTTAGAAGTCAAAAGCAGCGCAAAAATTTTTTCTTAAGGGTAAATTCATCTAAAAGAGGTCAAAGTAAATAACATATAAAAAAAATATTATAAAATCAACAACAAAACAAATCGAGCCCAAAAAAAATGTCAAAAAAAAAAGGATGAAAACGTTAAAAAAGTTAATTTTGAGATTAAAAAGAGATCGGAAAGATGTCCTCACAGATCACAAACAAGTAAAAAGAAATTAAACTCAAAATAAGTAAAACAGAGGTTAAAAATGGTCTAAAAGATATCAAAACCAATAGTAAAAGAAACCAAAATATCGGGAAAAACTCTGTAAGGAAAAAAATACTTATGAAAACAAAGAGAAACAAAAACAAATTAAAGCCCACGAAAAAGGCCAAAAAGGGTTGCTAAAATAAGAAATTGAAAAAGAGGGTAGATAAAATAAAAATCGTTACAAAAGGAAATTGTCAGGTAAAACACTTTTACAATTGTTAAAATTGTGCAATATGTTAAAATTTGAAAGACAATAAACCAATATCAAAGCAATCTAAAAGAAGTTACAAACAAAAATAGAAAAAAAAATTTAATTATTGAAACATGTCATGAGATCGTAGGGACGACAAATCATAAACAGGTTGAAAGAATCAAAATGACACTAAAAATATGGTGAAATAATGTCGAAAGAAGCTGAAAAAGGTAAAAAAATACCAAACCAAAATCTAACAAAACCTTAAATATCAGAATAAAAGCTAAAAAAAACATAAAGAAAAAAAATTCGTCAAAACAAAAT
Organism: Wyeomyia smithii; assembly: GCF_029784165.1. Lineage (NCBI taxonomy): Eukaryota > Metazoa > Arthropoda > Insecta > Diptera > Culicidae > Wyeomyia > Wyeomyia smithii. The sequence goes on from NC_073694.1 coordinate 3,541,393, forward strand.
CACAACATATTGAAGAACATAAAACGAGGTTCTAATAGACCAGAAAACAAAAAATTTTTAAAAAGGATCAAACAGAGAGAAAACGAATTCAAAACAGACCTGAAAGAAAGGCTAGAAAAAGATCGGTAAAAGATCAAAAGAAGTTAAAAATGATCCGAAAAGCTCAAGAAAAAGACCAGAGAAAGTGATATAAAATAAAAAAGAGGTCAAAACTGTTGAAGAGAAGTTAAAACGGACTCGAATCAAATCCAAAATAGAACAGAACGATCGATAAGAGATATAATAACATAATCCCTTATGATGAATCAAAAATAAAACAAGAGATGAGATGGGGTAAAAAAAGAACAAAAATACGAAAAAAAAAATCAAAAAGTGGGCCAGAAGATCAAGAAGAGAAAAAATCAGAAGAAACAAAGATGGAAGGTACTTTAAGCTCAAAAAGAAGACTAAAAAAGAGTAGAATAAAAACGAAGTTAGTCAACAAAAAAATATCGAAATTGTCAAACAGTTAAAATTATGTACAATGTCACAAATGTGTATGATGATAAAGTATCAAAAACGTTAAAAAAGGTTTGAAGAAAAAAAAATCGGATAATATTAAAAAAAAAATCAAAATTATCAACAAAACTATGAACAAAGAAGTTCAAAATTGTATGTATGTATTGTATGTGTATGTGTTATTGATGCTAGAAGAAGTTTGTTTTTATCTCCGTTTAAATAATTGTTTTATAGTGTAAATTTAACCGTTTTAACCAAAATTTTGGTAGTACGCATTCATTAGACTGCCGCGTTCTAAAAGACAGTGAAGTTAGTACATTTTGAGACGTGTGATAGTGATTTTGCTGCAATTTTTATTTCGCTTTCCGTGCTGCCACCGGCTGTATACTGTTCATTTCGCTAACACAATAGACAATAGCGGCAATGGATACGAAACTGTGCGGAGCTTGCCAGCTGATTGTTAATGATCTGGAACCAGTTCGCTGCGGATTTTGTGATACATATTTCCACATCAGCCAAAAATGCTGTGGATTCAATAATCGCGCTCACAAGGAATTGTTTGCTACTGGGCAAGCAATGTTTTTGTGCTTGCTGTGCAGAGACGAATTGCAAGGCAGAAGCATTCGTTCATATTTGGCTGATAAAACCGAACAAAACAGTGCTCCCCCGTCAAATACAAGCGACATATCAACACAAATTTATCAGCTGCAAAAATTCGTTGAACGTTTGAGCCAGAAAGTGGATTGTTTATCATTACCTCAACCGGAACCGAATATTACTCCGAAGCCACTTAGTACAGCGAAATGGCCTAGCTTAGGTGTAAAGCGACGTCGAGGAAATAACGGAACGCCGGTACGTGTTGCAGTTGCTGATCGCGGGACGAATTCAGTAGATTTGAGCGGACTGTCAGTGCCATTTATCGTTCCTGAAGCACCGCCACCTAAATTCTGGTTGTACCTTTCGGGATTTCAACCACTAATAACTGATGACGATGTATGTCAAATTGTTGCTCGCTGCCTGGACAACGAAAAACCATCGGATGTTGTCAGATTAGTTCCAAAAGGAAAGGATATCGGAACAATGACATTTGTATCATACAAAATCGGTCTCCCCCCTGCCCTGAAACAGCATGCTTTATTGCCTTCCTCATGGCCAGAAGGCATACTATTTCGTGAATTTATTGAAAAAAACTCGAATCGCGGACTGAAAGTGACCAGCAATATACACGCACTCAGCCCTGCAGTTCATTCTTGAGTAAACCGCCCAGCGACTCGTACAATGGAAACCTTTGCGTTTCTAGCCTGCTGACATCCTCTTCAAATGCTACTATCAACTTGTTGGACCCGGGACACCCTTTAACAGGCATTATGGAAGCCCCTTATCCGATCGACACAGTCGCGCTGCCTACTGATTTTCATCCTCGACATTGTCCCGGTCCTGTGTTCGGTGACGGAGACGGGGTCTTCCAGCCTGCATCGCCAGGCAAGTATAACTGTACATCTGAGCTTCCGGTCCCTCATGCTTTTTCACGTTCCAGTGCGTTGGTCCATGAATCTGTTCCTCGTGTAGCTGATATGCGGATCTATTACCACAATGTGCGTGGGCTGCGCACCAAAATCGACTCATTTTTCCTAGCAGTTTCTGAAGGAGATTATGATTTAATTGTGCTTACCGAAACATGGCTCGATGACCGTATCTTCTCAGCGCAACTTTTTGGGAACCGCTACACAGTTTTCCGGAACGACCGATCTCATCTGAACAGCCAAAAGACGCGAGGCGGAGGTGTCTTAATAGCTGTTTCAGTGAAGTTGAGTTGTCGCATCGATCCTGCACCTGTTTTCAACACTGTCGAGCAGTTGTGGGTGATAGTGGAAACGGCAAATAGCGACATTAGTATTGGTGTCGTATACATACCCCCTGATCGAAAGTCCGATTCTCAGGTGATTCAACAGCACATTGACTCGATAGGCATGGTACTATCCCGCTTGCAACTTAAAACTCCTGCTCTACTTTTTGGAGACTACAACCAATCTGGTTTGCGTTGGTTTATCTCGGACAATGGTCACCCTTCAGTGGACACGCTGCATTCTTATATGCCCGCTTATTGCTGTTCTCTTCTCGATGGACTCTACTGGCATGGTCTGACACAAGTCAACAATATTTTGATTGATAACGAACGTTTTCTGGATCTTGTATGGGTAAATGATGAAACTTTGCCAATTTGTTCTGTATCTGCTGCACACGAGCCGCTGGTCGAGCTTGAAGCTGTTCATCCTGCTATCGTTCTCTCGTTAAACCTCTCCTCGACAATAGTGTACGACGAGCCTTCGGAACTTAGGGCTTTGAATTTTCGACGTGCTGACTACGCCACACTTACTGCGGCTCTTGCGGAGATAAACTGGAATGCTGTATTGGAACCATCCATTAGTATCGACAATGCAGTTAATTCTTTCAGTAGTACGCTGGAAAGTGTGCTCGCCCAAACAGTGCCATTCTTTGAACCGCCACGAAAGCCACCATGGTCGAATCCACGACTACGCACGCTTAGGCGATTGCGATCAGCTGCGCTGCGGAAATATTGTTGTTATCGCTCTGCTTATAACAGAAATCAGTTCACCACTGCCAGCTGTCAATATCGAAACTACAACCGCTATTTGTATAATAGGTATGTAAGGCGCATACAAAGCAATCTTCGCGTACACCCGAAACAATTCTGGTCATTTGTGAATACAAAACGCAAGGAAAGGGGTTTGCCTACTTCTATGTTCCTGGGCAACAATGTAGCTAACAATGAAAATGAAAAATGCAACCTGTTTGCCGAGCAATTTCAGCAAATTTTTAATGAATCGGTGGCGTCCCCCGAACAAGTTCGTGAAGCCAGTAACGTAGTACCACGCGATGTATTATCATTCAAATTACCTCACATCAGTCCAGATGACGTAGTCGCTGCCTTGAATAAGCTAAAAAGTTCATACGCTGTTGGTCCGGATGGTATCCCTTCGGCGGTTTTGAAGCGATGTGGAGAAGTTCTTAGTACTCCGATCGCGATGCTCTTCAATTTGTCCGTGCAGCAGTGTACATTCCCTGACCGATGGAAATTTTCATATCTTTTTCCCGTCTACAAAAAAGGAAACAAACGTGACATTTCCAATTACCGAGGGATCACATCTCTGTGTGCTTGCTCAAAGTTGTTTGAGATTATTATAAATGACGCTTTGTTTGCCAGCTCTAAACACTATATTGACGCCGACCAGCACGGGTTTTTCCCTCGACGATCTGTAGCCACTAATCTTATGCAGTTTGTTTCTCGCTGTTTGCAAAGCATGGATTCTAGCTTACAAACCGATGCAATTTACCTGGATCTGAAAGCAGCGTTTGATCGGGTAGATCACGAGATATTGCTTAGTAAACTTGAACGACTCGGTGTCCAATCAGAATCCGTACGCTGGTTCAAATCTTACTTGACTAGTCGAAGTGTATGCGTGAAAATAGGTTCAGCTGTTTCGAGGTGTTTTTCAAACGTTTCAGGAGTTCCTCAAGGTAGTAACTTGGGCCCGCTACTCTTCGCTATTTTTATAAACGACGCTTCTCTCTTGTTACCACCCGGATGTCGACTGTTTTATGCGGATGATACAAAAATATTCAAAATTATACATAGCCAACGAGATTGTGTCGCGCTACAGGAGCATCTAAATACGTTCGTGAACTGGTGTGCAACAAACTGCTTAACATTGAGTGTTGGAAAATGCAACATAATTTCATTCAATAGAAAGCGTGTCCCTATCGAATACGATTATACCATATCGTCACAACATCTTCTCCGTGTACAGTGCGTGAAAGATCTTGGAGTGTACTTAGATAGCGAGCTGACATTCAAGAACCATTATAACAACATTATCGCCAAAGCAACCCGTCGATTGGGGTTCATTTTCAAGATTGCCGATGAATTCCGTGACCCATTATGTTTCAAAGCACTTTACTGTGCCCTAGTGCGATCGATTCTCGAGTCTAATTCTGTAATCTGGAGCCCATATCATGCAAACTGGTCCTACAGAATGGAAATGGTTCAGAAAAAATTCGTACGCTATGCTCTTCGTTATCTCCCATGGCAAGATCCACTGAACCTGCCATCATACGAGGACCGTTGTCGTCTGCTTGGTATTCAACCACTTGAGGTTCGCCGTCAAATAGACCAAGCTGTGTTCGCTGCTAAACTACTGACTGGCTACATCGATTGTCCAGCAATATTGGCTCAACTAAACATATACACCCCTGAAAGACCGCTGCGCCAAAGGAGTTTCTTATATCTGGAACCACGGAATCGACTATATGGTTGCCATGATCCAATTCGTGTTATTTGCCACCGTTTTAATAATGTTTTCGAGTTTTTTGACTTCGACTTACCAATGAATACGTTCCGTCATCGGCTACTTGATGCTCATAGAAGATTGTGAAGTTTTTGCTGTTTTTTTTTTTTTTTTTTATTATTCAATAAGACTTATCTTTGTCAGATGAATGTAATTGTACAAATAAATAAATAAATAAATAAATAAATAAATAAAAATAAATTTTATGAACAAAAAACAAAGAAGTTTAAAATAACAAAAGAAAGATTACAAATAGAAGAACAATTTAAATGAGGTTGAAAAAAGATCGAAAAGAGAACATAGATAGATCAAAAATGGGTGAAAAGAAAAAATTCGATATCAGAATGAGGTTAGAACAAAGTCAAAGGAGGTTTAAAATTGTCAAACAAAATCTAAAAGAAAACAAAAAGTCATAAAAGTTAAGGATAAATCAAGCGAAAAAAAGTCGAGAAAATATCGAAAACAGATTGAAAATCTCCTCTTGGAATTCTCTGTGAAAAAAAAACATGAGAAAAAGGTAAACAGGGTCCCACTTTTGGAAAAAAAATTACAAAGAGGTTTTTAATAAATGATAAAAATATGTAAAAAAGAATAAGAAATTTCAAAGAGAACCAACTCATAAGAAAACTAAAATAAGGGCTGAAGAAAATACAGAAGAGATCAAAAGAAATCAGTGTATAAAAAGCCAGACTCCCTAGAGTCTCAGAAAAAAAAAAATAAATTTAAAATTAGTTTGAAAAGTGAACGAAAAGTTAAGATTTTCAAAAACAACAAAAAATATGCAATATGTTTAAAACATCCAAAAAGTTAAAAAAAAATCGAATAAAATCTAAAAATAAAACAAAATGAGATTGAAAATAATTGATATATTGTTAAACAAATCGGAAAGAACTCAAAAATGACCTTTATGCGATGCAAAACAATTTACAATTAAAGAAACAGTTGACATGAGGTTAGCAAAAGTTCGGAAGAACGTCATAAACAGACCGGATACAGGTTAAAAGGAACCATACTAATATTACTTAAAGGTGAAACAAGTTCAAAACAACTCACAAAGGTCAAAAAGATAGCAACAAAAAAAAAAAAAAAAGATAGCAAGACACCAAATATTTCCTATAGGTGTCTAAAAATATAAAACTAAGGTCGAAAAAATTAAATAGCAGGAAAAAAAACTTGAAAGAGCTTTGAAAGATGTCTCTGATAAAAAAGAAAATCAAAAAGAGACAAAAAATGAATGACAAAATAAGATATAGATTTAAAAAGTGACACAAAAAAGGCCAGAAAAAGATCGAGATTGAAAGAAGTCAAAATACGATTACAACGAAGCAAAAAGCCAAACAGAGGCCTGGAGAGAGAGAGAGTGAAATAAAATCAGAACAAGTTCAAGAAAAGCTCGAAAAATGAAGAAATATTTCAAGAACTCTAAGAACTTCTATATGAAAATATCATAAAGTTAACGTGCTAAAAATCATAAAGCGCGCAAACATTAGTGCCAAAGTTTGAAAACAAAAATGAAAAGAGGTTAAGACAGATGAAAAGTAAAATAAAATATAAAAATTACAAAAATGAGATAAAATGAGTCTGGTTCAATGATGTCAAACCAATCAAAAAGAAGTAGAAAATTACCCAAGAGTGCTGAATAAGATAAAAATGATCAAAAACCAACAAAAATTTGAACGAGGATAAAAATATGGAAGGAGGTTGAAAATGTTCAGAAAAATAAATAAAAAAAAAAACAAAATCTAATAAAAATCTAAAAATATAAAAATTAGGTCGAAAAAATCAAATAGCGAAATAAAAAACCTAGAAAGAGGTTTGAAAGATGTCTAAAAAAATAAAAAACAAGACAAAGAGATTTAGATTTAAACAAAATACGATTACAACGAAGCAAAAACGTCAAAAAGAAGTCTAGAGAGAGTAAATAAAATCAAAACAAGTTTAAAAAAACGGTCGAAAAATAAGGAAATATTCCAAGAACTTCTATATGAAAATATCAGAAAGTTATAATGCTAAAAATCATAAATTGCGTGAACATTAATTCCAAAGGTTGAAAAAAAAATCGAAAAGAGGTCAAAACAGATGGAAATGAAAAAAAAAAATTCCAAAAATGAGACCAAATGAGTCTGGTTCAATGATCGAACCAAAAAGAAGTAGAAAATTAGCCAAAAGTAGTGAAAAAGATTCAAATCATCAAAAAACAACGCAAAACTGAAACGAGATTAAAAAAAGAATCAATTTAAGCACATTGAAAATGGGTTAGTAGTTTTCAATCCGATATTAAAACTAGGATTAAAAAATTGAAGGAAGGAGGCTAAAAATGTTCAGAAAGATAAAAAAACGGAATCTAACAAAAATCAAAATACCTAAACAAATTCTTAAAAAAAATTAAGAAACTGACAAGAGCGTCAAAAAATTATCAAAAACAGATTAGAGACCCAGAAAGAGTCAACAAGAGGTTTCCAATGAAAGTATGTAAAACGAAGAATAAGAAAGTAATTAAAAAAACAAAAAGAGTTCTAAGAGGAATACCAGAAGAAGATAGCGAAGGGATCAATTGAAGTTAAAAACGTTTCAAAAAGCTCAAAATGACGTCTAGAAAAAGCAAAATAAACGTAAATATAAGTTCAAAAAATTGCCAAGAAATGGAAAAATGAGTAAAGATAAAAAACAATAACAAAACCAGAACTAAAGGAAGAATATCGTGAAGAGATAAAAAACGATCAGAAGCGATCCCCAAAAAAAAAAAACAGTAATGAGTCTAGAAGAAGTAAAGTTCATATTAAAATAAGTTAAAAAATGTAACAAACTGCTCAAACTGTTTAAATAAGCCAAAAATGGTCGAAGAGATATTAAAAAGAACATAAACCGAAAAATCAGAGAGCAAACAATATTTAAAAAAGGAAACTACAAAACCGAAATAAGGCCAGAAGAAGATTGAGAAGGTATTAAAAGATGTTAGTAAATATTTAAAAGAAGTCAAAAAACCAGTCAAAAACCAATCAGTTTAAAAAGTGATCGAAAAGTCGAAAAGGTAAAAGTCACAAACTGTACGAAAATTGTTTCTAAAGGTTAAAAATCGTCTAAAATAGATCAATGCAGATAAGAAATCAAACACTATAAGATCCAAAAACAATCAGAAAAAATAGAAGCAATAATAATTATAAAAGAGGTTAAAAGAGATAACAAACAGATCACAAACGATTCAAAAGAAATTAAAACCAAAAGAAAGAAAAACAAGTTTGAAAGAGATTAAAAATGGTCTAAAAGATATCAAAACCGAAATCTAACAAAAATCGAAATATTAGAAAAAGTCTAGGAGAAATGAAATAATTTTAAGAAACAAAGAGAAAAAAATAACAAATTACAAACCTAGAAAAGGGCAAAGAGGCAAAAAGAAATTGAAAAAGAGGGACAAAAGAAAAAAGTACAAGGAGGCTTAGAAAAGGTTAAAAAAGGCTAGAAAAAGGTTGAGAAGAATTCCAAAACAATCCAAAAGAAAGGCCAAAGAGAAGTCTAGAGAAAGTACAATAAAATCGAAATCATTTTAAGTGGTAATCGTAAGGCAAAACACTTCCACAAATGTTAAAAATGTACACTATTTTAAAAATATCAAAAACGTCAAAACGTTAAAAATCATAAACAGTGCTCATTTTTTTTCCAAACGTCAAAAAATGTTGGAAAGAGGTCAATACAGCCATCCAAAAGAAATTGAGAAAAATGAAAATAGAACGAAAAATTCCAGAAAAATATAAACAAATGTCAAAGCAATCACAAAGAAGTTGAAAAAAAAACAAAGTAATGAAACGTAAAAAAATTTATATAAGGCTAAAAAAAGATCAGAAAGACGTCACCAAAAAGAGAGACCAAAAAGAGAGAATCAAAACATCAAAAATAGAGTAAAATAAAGTCGATAGAGGTTGAAAATGGTCAAAAAGATACCAAAACAAAATCTAACAACAACTAAAATATCAGTAAAAGTAAAAAAAAAACAAAAAGGGAAATTGAAAGAGAAAATCGCGTTGAAATAAAATCTCAATCAGATTACAGAACACAGAAATTGGTTCCTAATAGAAATAAAAATGAAAAATAAGTAAAGGAGGGCCAAACGGAGGGAAAACAAACTCAAGAGAGACCTAAAATAAGGGCTAGGAGAAGATCAGGAGAAGTTTAAAAACGGTTACCAACGCTCAAAAAGAAGACTAGAAAAAATGAATTAAAATCAAAATCAATAAAAAAGTTATTGAGCAATCAAACAGTTAAAATTTTCATCAATGTCAAAAAGGTGCAATAAGTTAAATAAAGTGTGAAAAAATAGTAGAAAAGAGATCAAAAATGTTAATAGAACTTGAAACGAACTCGAATAAATTCTAAAATTTGAACAAAGCGATTGGGAAGAATTATAAACAAATCAAAAACCGGCCAAAACAAATCAAAAAGAGAGTACGAAACAGGTAGAAAAAATAAAAATTAAAGAGTATCGAAAAAATCGAAAACAAATGAAGCAAACTAAAGAGAAATCATTATAATATACCTACTCCTTTATAAGAAATAAAAATTAGAAAAGATGTGAAAAGGGGTCAAAACAGGATAAAGTTTTTTAAAAAGACTTAACATAAGAGCTAGAGGAAAATCAAAAACAGATCGACAGAGGAAAAGATGGCAAGTTGCTTGAGAGCAAAAAAAAGACTAGAGAAAGTAAAATAAAATCAAAATCAGTCCAAAAAGAGATCGCAAGGTTGAAATTTTGTAAAATGTTACAAATGTGCATTATGTTGTACCAAAAACCGCCATGAAAAGAGGTCAAAACAGATTTGAAGAAAAAGAATACGAATAATATAAAAAACTAGCAAAAACACTAACGGAACTATACCTATAACGAAAAAGAAATTTGAAATCACAAAAGATAGATTACAAACAGAAGAAAATTTTTAATGCGGTTGGAAATAAATCGAAAAGGGAACATAAATAGATCAAAAACGAGTAAAAGTATGAATGATATCAAAACGAGATTAAAACAAATTCGAAAAGATGGAACAAATTCGAAAAGAGAATAAATCTAACAGGAAACAAAAAATTATAAAAGTCGAGGAAAAATACAAGAGAAAATCACATAAATAGAAAGAGAATAAAAAAAAGAACTCAAAAATGAAAAAAAAAAAACAACATGGGCAAAAGATGGAACAGGATCCAAAAGCGGGAAAGAAATTAAAAAGAGACTTGAGAGAAAGGACAGAATAACGATTCAAAAGTCCAATAGTGTAGCAAAAATTTAATAAAATCAACATAAATTGCAATATTAACGAAAGTCTTTTTTTTTACGCGGGGGATACGTAGCACGTAAAAAAATCCGCGTTAGAATCACTTAAATTCCGAAATTCGCATCAATAGAGATGTGTAAAAAGACTTTTGAAACGTCAGACTACTACATAGATCAGAAGAAGTAAAAAAAATGGAATAAAATAAAAACAATAAACAAAATGAGCTGTGGAAAGTTTAATAAGAATCAAAACTAGAAAAAAAAATCCTTAAAAAGGAAAAGAGAAGAGCAATAAAGATTACTTTAAAAAAAAAGAAGGGAATGGGGTAGAGAAAAAGAAGTTACACATCAAAAAATGTTGAACTTAATGAGATTGAAAAAAGGTCATAAACAGATAAAAAACAGGTCAAAAGAATCCAAATGACACCAAAAAGAGGTTAAAAAAATCGAAAGATGTTAAAAATGGTCAAAAAATATTTAACACCATTCAACAAAAAACAGAAAACCATAAAAATTCTAAAAACAGATTTAAAAACAGTCAAAACATTAAAAAGAAAAAACAAAAAATTAACGATGGATTCGACTCTCCAAAAACCCCTTATTCAGAAGATTTAAACATTACCACTTCCAATCATCTTTAAGCATTGTTGGACTGATGTACTGACTTATGTTACATTCCTGTAAGCAAATTTTTAAGCACACTTTCAAGAAAAACGAACATGAAGTGCGCCTACTTTGTCGACAATCAAACGAAAAACTTTTCCTTCGTCGCAAAGCCACGGCCGCAGATCAGTTTGAGTGACTTTTGAGGAACTTTACGATTGTTTCCTTCCCCGGTAAACTTGCTTCAGGTAATAAGCTGTGGTTTATTACAGTCATTTGCGATTGCCGACAAAGTCGGCAGGCTCAAGATATCTCAACACGATTGCATTATTTTATAAACATTATAGATATGATGTTTGTGTTTTTATGAAACACTAAAAGCGAAAACTTGACAGAAAATTCCAAGCGTGGAACGATGCCCGTCATATTTTTCCATCGCAGCAAGCGCAGCCACCGCCGGCGGTGTCTGAAGATTGAAGTGAAGGAAAAGTTTTCGTGTTGATTTAGGTTTTGTCTCACGAAAACATACAGAAGGGACAACTGCTATAAAAACATCGATAGAATTATCTACAGCTTCCTATGCAAAATTGATTACAGTGGAGGCGCTTGGTTAGCCTCCCCAGCTGATCTCGAGGTACGATGCTGGCCTAACAAGCCAGTCGTCGTAGGTTCGAGTCTTGACTCGGGAGAGACTGTTAGTGTCAGTAGGATCGTAGCGCTAGCCCCGCAATTGTCCTGTACACTTAACAGTTGGCTGCAAAGTCTGTGTATAGTAAACAGAAGGTCAAGTTCCGAATCGGAATGTAGCACCAAGGCTTTGCTTTGCTTTGGAGGCGCTTGGTAGGAAGTAAACAGAACAAATCTAGAAGGAGGCGCATAGTCATCAGTGACAGTGTGAATGCGGGTTTCTGAAAAAATATTTGTGCGAAGGAAAATCACAGGTTTGAAGCCATTTAAAGCATTCGTGCAATCAAATGGTGAATGATAAATGGGGGCTGAGTGAGTGTGTGTCCAAAAATTCCGTCTCTTACCTCTCTGGTGCCACAGGGTTGCCACGTCCAGCTTGAACGATCCTACCAGCTTGTTTGTTTGGAAGACGCCTCGGTTTTGCAGAACCTGTGCACGGGTGGTTTGTGTGTGAATGTATGTGTTTGTGTGCGTGTGCGAAAGTGTTTGGGTTTTAACGATTGTCCGGTGGAAATTTCATGGTAATGGTGGTGGTGGTGGAGAATACGAATGGTATTTGATAGCAGCACACACACACACACACAAACACGTTCATATAGTTACGGTTTTGGAGATGCCAGACCGAGGGATTAGAAAAGAGTGAGAAAAAAGAGATAAGAAGATAGCAGCGGATGAGAACGACAAACAGATGGTTTTTTAAAGTTTGATTGATTTTTTTCTGTTGAAGGATTTCACGCTCACAAAGTTTCATTAAAATTTGATAATGTGTGCTTGAGTGAGAAGTGGCGTGAAATCCCCCACATCGTCAATTCCAACTGTTCAAAGTTCATATATCAATACAAAGTATTTCCTATTCGTCCTTGTTGGATGAACACGTTAGTCGGGAAGGATGGAGCACCATCTGTTGTTGAACATAAAATGAATTATTTATTGTTGATGTTTGATCACTTGCTTGGGGTTGGGATCAATTGGATGGCAATTTTACAGCCACCTGCAAACTGGGCGGGGGTGTAAAATTGCACCTTACAAGGAGGACTGTCTATGGGCGTCCTTCTCGGTGGGGATAATAAGAAAGCCATAAAAGACGTAATAACATCGGGTAATGGCTTTATAATTGGTTCGCGTGGAGCTGCGGAGTCTGCATCTGCACAATTTTTGCTCTTTCCCCGGGGCTATTGCGCAATTTCTGTTACAATGTTCATTACCGGGCGCGCGCCATTCTTCCTCGAAAAACGATGCACTAATCGGGGGATGAGGATTACAACAGAACAGAACAAAAACCAATAACATCACATCAAACAGCAACAAACTGCAGCGGATCTCGCACCGAAACGACATTCATTTGAATAAATAGAAGAAGAGGAAAAAAACACAAAACCGTTATGGAAAGGGAATTAATTATAACGTTAATAACGAGCGAGCAACATCCACCTACGTTGAAGGAAAAAAACGAGAATAAACGGATAAGGGAAACAACAGCCAGATAGCAACAAATTGTAGGTTATGTATGCCCTGTTGTAGCAGCCATGAACTCAACTAGAGAGCTTTTCTACAGCAACAACAACAACAACAACAGCAAGTACGAGGGCTACGAACAACGACGTCGATGTTTTTTTAGTTTTCACAGCTTAGAATGCGGTTGAGTTGCATATAGAGGAAACAAAATTTGTAGAAGAAAAAAAACAATACCCGGAGCGTCGTACACCGTTTTCAGGTCGATTTTGAACGAACCGACCACCGTTCCGGAGCGCATAAATTTACGTGAGTGTATCACCTGGCCAGCAAAGTTGGGCGGGGGAGGAGAGTGGGGCGGTCATGTTTTTTTTGTTTTCAAGTTTTCGACAGGAACGGAAAAAATCGTTATTTTTTGGTTATGGTGCTAAAGATAGGTTTCAGTGCATGCAAGGTGCAGTTTTAACTGTTGTGATCGTTATTGGAAACTGTTTTTCGTAATAGTTCTTTTTTTTTTGTTTCTTTCAAAATATTCAGCAATTGTTAGGCCAATCGAATGTTTGGTTATATGTCCTATTCTGATTAGTTTGTTAGTCACAGTGAAAAAAATGTTCCGATACTTACAGACAGTGTGATGATTTTGTCGAACAACATCACCGGTGGCATGTGGAAGTCGAACACAAAATACTGCCGACGAGAGAAAAAAACTGAATAAGTTATTTAAATTCAATTGTAAAACACCTTCACCTCATTGTAGTACGGACAGTTGGTGCTCTCCTTAACGCTGGTGTACTTTTTTTGATCGCCTACTTGGATGCACACGACGGGATCCATGTTTAACCCGGGCAACTGTCGAGCTTCGATGATGGTGACACAAACCTGGAAGTCCTGTGACTTTAGATGATCGTTGCATTTCGCTAGATTTTTTATTCTAAAAAAATCAAAACAGTCATCAGATAATTGCTCGCACTCCCACGTCCAACAAAACAATACTTTTTCAACTTCTCGTTGTTGGTGGTCTCTTCACCATCGCTGGAGGCATTCGAGTGGGTACTTCCAGCCTGCGAAAGGTTCTCATAACCCGGCTGCCCGGTTCCACCGACTGTACTTGGGCTGGTCACAGCCGTTGACGGTTCATTGGTGTGCGTCCGGTGGCTTTGCTGCCCAGAACTCGCCGGACCTCCTAAGGCATCCTCGGAATCCGTGATCAACGAGCGACCTTCGTCTTCCGTGCTACTATCACCACGGCTTTCCCTCGACGGATGCCGAGATCGACCGAGCTTCATGAAGTTTCTCACCGTTCGCAGCGTCACTTTCTTATCCGCAATCGAGCGGACCGGTTTCGAGGATGATTCGTTGTCCTAGGAAAAAAATGCACAATTAAAAGCCCTACAAAGAAATCATACAAATTTCTCACCGAGGTAGCGCGATCGTACTTGGCCGCTGGATTCTGACTCTTCTCGTGCAGAGAAGTCGATCCGGAAGACATTACCCGTTTCAGGATGTTCGGTTTGCTGCTGGAAGCAGGTGCTGCTGCTTCTTCACCGGTGTCACTCACTTTACGCATTGCTCTACCATCGCCACCACCACTACTTCTCCCACCGGAACTCGATGCACCCTTTTTTAAACTCTTCTCCAGATTGGCAATATTCTGCTCGATATCCAGCAGCATTTGCTGATCGTCATCGATGCTGCTAGACTTTTGGTGCAAACTCTTGACCACGTGGGACGAGTCGAAATTACCTGCCTCATCGTCCGGACTTTGATAGCTGACATCGAAACTGACGAAGGCCTACGTGTGCGTGCGCGTGGGAGAAAGAGAAGAGAAAAACAATAAAATCAAATTTCTTCGGCGCGGCGGCGGTGTATTAATCGAAGCAACCCACGCTTCAGGTTGGCGAGATTTGTGACGTTTGACTTTTAACGCAGAGCTATTGTGCGTGTGCCGGAATCCGTGACTCGAGTGTGAAAAATTGTTTTTGATTCGATATGTTTTATGTATCCAATAAACAAGACCTTTCTGGAAGCTTTTTACACGGTAGAAACTTGCGTTTTGATTAAAGCTGTTATGTCATCACGTTTGTGACAGGTTGGAACTCGTTCATAAATTTAGAACGGTACCAGCGTTTACGGTTCCCCGAAAAGGGCTAGAATGGCAAAAACTCGCCACTAAAGGCCATAAAAGTAAAATGATTTCACCTTTTTTTGCCTTCTAAAGGCCAGAAAACACCAAATAAGAAAATGATCCCAAATTGAGCTCAGAATCGCCAAATACGCCTTCTAAAGGCCATAACAAAAAATGATCCCAAATTGAGCTCAGAATCGCCAAAAACGCCTTCTAAAGGCCAAAACAGAAAATGATCCCAAATTGAGCTCAGAATCGCCAAAAACGCCAGAATCGCCAAAACAGAAAATGATCCCAAATTGAGCTTAGAATCGCCAAAAACGCCTTATAAAGGCCAGAAAACGCCAAAACAGAAAATGATCCCAAATTGAGCTCAGAATCGCCAAAAACGCTTTCTAAAGGCCAAAACAAAAAATGATCCCAAATTGAGCTCAGAATCGCCAAAAACGCCTTATAAAGGCCAGAAAACACCAAAAAAGAAAATAATCCCAAATTGAGCTAAGAATCGGCAAAAACGCCTTCTAAAGGCCAAAACAGAAAATGATCCAAAATTGAGCTCAGAATCGCCAAAAACGCCTTCTAAAGGCCAAAACAGAAAATGATCCCAAATTGAGCTTAGAATCGCCAAAAACGCCTATAAAGGCCAGAAAACGCCAAAAAAGAAAATAATCCCAAATTGAGCTCGGAATCGCCAAAAACGCCTTTTAAAGGCCAAAACAAAAAATGATCCCAAATCGAGCTCAGAATCGCCAAAAACGCCTTCTAAAGGCGAAAACAGAAAATGATCCCAAATTGAGCTCAGAATCGCCAAAAACGCGTTCTAAAGGCCAAAACAGAAAATGATCCCAAATTGAGCTTAGAATCGCCAAAAACGCCTTATAAAGGCCAGAAAACGCCAATACAAAAAATGATCCCAAATTGAGCTCAGAATCGCCAAAAACGCTTTCTAAAGGCCAAAACAAAAAATGATCCCAAATTGAGCTTAGAATCGCCAAAAACGCCTTATAAAGGCCAGAAAACGCCAAAAAAGAAAATAATCCCAAATTGAGCTTAGAATCGCCAAAAACGCCTTATAAAGGCCAGAAAACGCCAAAACAGAAAATGATCCCAAATTGAGCTCAGAATCGCCAAAAACGCTTCTAAAGGCCAAAACAAAAAATGATCCCAAATTGAGCTTAGAATCGCCAAAAACGCCTTCTAAAGGCCAAAACAGAAAATGATCCCAAATTGAGCTTAGAATCGCCAAAAACGCCTTATAAAGGCCAGAAAACGCCAAAACAGAAAATGATCCCAAATTGAGCTCAGAATCGCCAAAAACGCTTTCTAAAGGCCAAAACAAAAAATGATCCCAAATTGAGCTCAGAATCGCCAAAAACGCTTTCTAAAGGCCAAAACAAAAAATGATCCCAAATTGAGCTTAGAATCGCCAAAAACGCCTTCTAAAGGCCAAAACAGAAAATGATCCCAAATTGAGCTTAGAATCGCCAAAAACGCCTTATAAAGGCTAGAAAACGCCAAAACAGAAAATGATCCCAAATTGAGCTCAGAATCGCCAAAAACGCCTTCTAAAGGCCAAAACAAAAAATGATCCCAAATTGAGCTTAGAATCGCCAAAAACGCCTTATAAAGGCCAGAAAACGCCAAAACAGAAAATGATCCCAAATTGAGCTCAGAATCGCCAAAAACGCTTTCTAAAGGCCAAAACAAAAAATGATCCCAAATTGAGCTCAGAATCGCCAAAAACGCCTTATAAAGGCCAGAAAACACCAAAAAAGAAAATAATCCCAAATTGAGCTAAGAATCGGCAAAAACGCCTTCTAAAGGCCAAAACAGAAAATGATCCAAAATTGAGCTCAGAATCGCCAAAAACGCCTTCTAAAGGCCAAAACAGAAAATGATCCCAAATTGAGCTTAGAATCGCCAAAAACGCCTATAAAGGCCAGAAAACGCCAAAAAAGAAAATAATCCCAAATTGAGCTCGGAATCGCCAAAAACGCCTTTTAAAGGCCAAAACAAAAAATGATCCCAAATCGAGCTCAGAATCGCCAAAAACGCCTTCTAAAGGCCAAAACAGAAAATGATCCCAAATTGAGCTCAGAATCGCCAAAAACGCGTTCTAAAGGCCAAAACAGAAAATGATCCCAAATTGAGCTTAGAATCGCCAAAAACGCCTTATAAAGGCCAGAAAACGCCAAAACAAAAAATGATTCCAAATTGAGCTCAGAATCGCCAAAAACGCTTTCTAAAGGCCAAAACAAAAAATGATCCCAAATTGAGCTTAGAATCGCCAAAAACGCCTTATAAAGGCCAGAAAACGCCAAAAAAGAAAATAATCCCAAATTGAGCTTAGAATCGCCAAAAACGCCTTATAAAGGCCAGAAAACGCCAAAACAGAAAATGATCCCAAATTGAGCTCAGAATCGCCAAAAACGCTTCTAAAGGCCAAAACAAAAAATGATCCCAAATTGAGCTTAGAATCGCCAAAAACGCCTTCTAAAGGCCAAAACAGAAAATGATCCCAAATTGAGCTTAGAATCGCCAAAAACGCCTTATAAAGGCCAGAAAACGCCAAAACAGAAAATGATCCCAAATTGAGCTCAGAATCGCCAAAAACGCTTTCTAAAGGCCAAAACAGAAAATGATCCCAAATTGAGCTCAGAATCGCCAAAAACGCTTTCTAAAGGCCAAAACAAAAAATGATCCCAAATTGAGCTTAGAATCGCCAAAAACGCCTTCTAAAGGCCAAAACAGAAAATGATCCCAAATTGAGCTTAGAATCGCCAAAAACGCCTTCTAAAGGCCAAAACAGAAAATGATCCCAAATTGAGCTTAGAATCGCCAAAAACGCCTTATAAAGGCCAGAAAACGCCAAAAAAGAAAATAATCCCAAATTGAGCTTAGAATCGCCAAAAACGCCTTATAAAGGCCAGAAAACGCCAAAACAGAAAATGATCCCAAGTTGAGCTCAGAATCGCCAAAAACGCTTTCTAAAGGCCAAAACAAAAAATGATCCCAAATTGAGCTTAGAATCGCCAAAAACGCCTTATAAAGGCCAGAAAACGCCAAAAAAGAAAATAATCCCAAATTGAGCTTAGAATGATCCCAAATTGAGCTTAGAATCGCCAAAAACGCCTTATAAAGGCCAGAAAACGCCAAAAAAGAAAATAATCCCAAATTGAGCTTAGAATCGCCAAAAACGCCTTATAAAGGCCAGAAAACGCCAAAACAGAAAATGATCCCAAATTGAGCTCGGAATCGCCAAAAACGCCTTTTAAAGGCCAAAACAAAAAATGATCCCAAATCGAGCTCAGAATCGCCAAAAACGCCTTCTAAAGGCCAAAACAGAAAATGATCCCAAATTGAGCTCAGAATCGCCAAAAACGCGTTCTAAAGGCCAAAACAGAAAATGATCCCAAATTGAGCTTAGAATCGCCAAAAACGCCTTATAAAGGCCAGAAAACGCCAATACAAAAAATGATTCCAAATTGAGCTCAGAATCGCCAAAAACGCTTTCTAAAGGCCAAAACAAAAAATGATCCCAAATTGAGCTTAGAATCGCCAAAAACGCCTTATAAAGGCCAGAAAACGCCAAAAAAGAAAATAATCCCAAATTGAGCTTAGAATCGCCAAAAACGCCTTATAAAGGCCAGAAAACGCCAAAACAGAAAATGATCCCAAGTTGAGCTCAGAATCGCCAAAAACGCTTTCTAAAGGCCAAAACAAAAAATGATCCCAAATTGAGCTTAGAATCGCCAAAAACGCCTTATAAAGGCCAGAAAACGCCAAAAAAGAAAATAATCCCAAATTGAGCTTAGAATCGCCAAAAACGCCTTATAAAGGCCAGAAAACGCCAAAAAAGAAAATAATCCCAAATTGAGCTCGGAATCGCCAAAAACGCCTTTTAAAGGCCAAAACAAAAAATGATCCCAAATCGAGCTCAGAATCGCCAAAAACGCCTTCTAAAGGCCAAAACAGAAAATGATCCCAAATTGAGCTCAGAATCGCCAAAAACGCGTTCTAAAGGCCAAAACAGAAAATGATCCCAAATTGAGCTTAGAATCGCCAAAAACGCCTTATAAAGGCCAGAAAACGCCAAAACAAAAAATGATTCCAAATTGAGCTCAGAATCGCCAAAAACGCTTTCTAAAGGCCAAAACAAAAAATGATCCCAAATTGAGCTTAGAATCGCCAAAAACGCCTTATAAAGGCCAGAAAACGCCAAAAAAGAAAATAATCCCAAATTGAGCTTAGAATCGCCAAAAACGCCTTATAAAGGCCAGAAAACGCCAAAACAGAAAATGATCCCAAGTTGAGCTCAGAATCGCCAAAAACGCTTTCTAAAGGCCAAAACAAAAAATGATCCCAAATTGAGCTCAGAATCGCCAAAAACGCCTTCTAAAGGCCAAAAAAGAAAATAATCCCAAATTGAGCTCAGAATCGCCAAAAACGCCTTCTAAAGGCCAAAAAAGAAAATGATTTCAAATTGAGCTCAGAATCGCCAAAACTCCTTCTAAAGGCCAAAAATCGCCAAAACAGAAAATAATCCCAAATTGAGCTCGGAATCGCCAAAAACGCCTTCTAAAGGCCAAATTAGAAAATGATCCTAAATTGAGCTCAGAATCGCCAAAAACGCCTTCTAAAGGCCAGAAAACGCCAAAAAAGAAAATAATCCCAAATTGAGCTCAGAATCGCCAAAAACGCATTCTAAAGGCCAAAAAAGAAAATGATTTCAAATTGAGCTCAGAATCGCCAAAAACGCCTTCTAAAGGCCAAAAAACGCCAAAAAAGAAAATGATTTCAAATTGAGCTCAGAATCGCCAAAACCGCATTCTAAAGGCCAGAAAACGCCAAAAAAGAAAATCGTGGTAGCGACTCAATTTCCAAAAATAAATTTCCTGATATTTTCTAATTTTCCCTGATGTTTCAAATTTTTTTCCCTGACTGTTCAAATTTATTTAAACTGATTTATGTTACGACTATCATGGATTTTTCCACCTAAATCTTAAAAGTCAAAACTAAAAAGGATCAGACTTAAACTGGTTCCTGCTGAAATTCTCACCAGTAATTGAAACAGTTTAGCTTCGCTTTTGCTAACTTGAATCTTGAACAAAAATATTTTTTTGTTGGGAAACACGTCCAGTTTGATAAGATTGAAACCAAAAATTACACTGGTCGACAAAAGTAGAAAATAAAACGTTCTAAAATCGAAAATTCTAAGAAGTAGCTCAGAGTAACGAAAACATTAGAAAGATTAGCTTAAAATGGTTGAAAATGCTTTTTACAGCAAAAATGACCGAAAATTGATCCCAAACTGAGCTGAGAATAGCTAGAAAAGGGAAGAGTAGATAGAAAAGGATTTTGAATTGAGCTCAAGAGGCAAAAACTCATCAAACATGATCGCAAATTAGTTAACAGAAAAAACCTTGTAAAGGCTAAAATTTGATAGACAAAAATCCTAAAACTAAAAGGAAAATAATCCCAAATTTAGCTAAAAATGTCAAAAAATTCGAGAAACGGTTCTAAGGGCCAGATAAAATCTACAAAAAAATGATTTCAGATTGAGTTCAAAATGGCGGCAAATGCTTC
Source organism: Wyeomyia smithii (assembly GCF_029784165.1). Classification (NCBI taxonomy): domain Eukaryota; kingdom Metazoa; phylum Arthropoda; class Insecta; order Diptera; family Culicidae; genus Wyeomyia; species Wyeomyia smithii. The sequence continues at coordinate 3,561,968 of NC_073694.1, forward strand.
TCTAGGCAAGCAAACAGCAGAAAAACGTTCAAATTGATCTCAGGGAGACGGAAAACATTTACGATGGTCAAAAAATAAAATAATCTAACAAAATGCTTCTGAAAGCAAAAAAAAAATCAGCCGCGAATAGTGAAAAAGCAAGAAAAGAATCTGAATACGAATCTGAATTGAGCTAGAAATTACTAAAAATACCTTTTAGAACCGAAAAACAAAAACAGAAATAAAGCAGCAAAAAATTATTCAAAAGGTCATTAAATGACATCCAATTGTGAAACGCTACTTTTGAAGGTGAACAATATTCCGAATTTAGCTAAAACATCGAAAATCGGTGAAATATAAAAAAAAAAACGGAATATCGAGTATTTAACCAAATTGAAAATGAACATAGAATGTCAAAAGACACTTCTAAAGGGCAAAGAATATGATGTAAATTGTGATAAAAACAAGTCAAAATGATCCCAAGTTTAGACTAGAAGTGCGAGCAACACTTTTGAAAATAACAAATAATAAATTTCAATTTTAGCTTGGAATAGCGAAAAGCATTTCTTCAAACGAATAAATAAAACAACAAATTGGGATCTAAAATTGCAAATTTCAATTGAAAATTAGGCCACGTTGAGCTTATAATGGTGAAAATAGAGAATAGATAAAAGACCCGTAGAAAAATACCACGCGTTTGTGATAGCGGGAAAGTGTTTCTAAAGGTCAGACCGAAAATCTGATCAAACGATTATGAAAGCAAGAAAATATTATATCCCTTTCCGATCGAGCCCACACAATAGAGTAGGTAAAAAATGACTGATAAAAAAACCTAAATCGAAGCAAGTACTATATAAAAACACTTGCTTGCTCCTTTTTTTTTTATTTTTCGTAGCAGCTGCGATGTTGACACTAGCGCACAGTGGTTTAAAAGTCGATTTTGACGCGCTAAATTGATAACTCCACGTACGTTGGATATACAATTATGACGTCTTCAGCAAAAATGGTGGGTAAGACCTCCTGCATCTTTTGGTGCTATGAGATTTGTAATTAATCTCCCCAAAAGTGAGATGAAAAATTTATTTTTTTGCTCCATCGAGATACAGGGTTGATGTCTTCGGTAAAGTTATAGGTATAACCAATACAACCAACTTTGCCGAAGACGAAAAATTCGTATCTGCTACTCAAATTGAATTAGAGAGTTTTTATTGAAAATAGACATGTCAAAACATATTTTTAAATGAAACGATTTTTTTTATATTTTCTAGGCCTTCACTATGTTCTACAAAGTTGTTAGTAGCATCAATATACACAACTGTCTGGAAGGTACTATATTCGTATTGTTTGAAAAACTATGAGTTATGGGCTATTTTTTATTTTTTTTTCGCCATATTTCAAATCACTGTATCTTTCTTAGGGGCAGATAGATGCAGATTCGGTAATAAGCATATAAAAGTATAACAATAGAACTTTCAAACGCTGGTGGTTTTGCTAGTCCACGACTTTCTGCTGATGAGTTGTGTTCATAACAAAAAACCTCGTTTTTACTCTTTTTAATGATTTAACCAGGTAAAATACTAATATTGTAAACCAAGATACCACGTAATAAGTTCGTCTTTTACTTGCGTTCGAATTTCTCTCGATAGATTCTTTTTCGTCTGAACACTTGGCTTCTGCTTTGTGTTTTCAGAAGGCGTTCGAGAAGCAAAACAACCCTTTCGGGAATTTTTGCTCCAAAATGTTTTGGTTGGTCTCTTTTCGAGGTGTTTATCGGTGGATTTACCGAATGAGCAGTGACTTCTTTTTTAGAACCGAACACTCTTCGGTAAATCGGTGTTTTCGTAAGCGTCAATCGATTTACCTAAAGTCATCAATTCTGCGAGTGTACTCACTGGCTTCGAAATCAATACTTGCTTATAATCCGGCCTGAGGTTCCGCCTCTGCTAACCCGAGCAGGATGGTATTTCGCTACCCGTATAATTGGGCAAAGAAAACTGCACACTTGTCGGGCTTGACAGAGAATCAAGGTAAAACAACAGAAAAACAAAGGAAACGCTTTTAAAGTTTCTGATAGTTACAAAAACTATAACAGAAAATGTTCCCAAATAAAAAAAAAATTACTACTCTATCTTAAAGTACAAGTCCTTGAGAAAATTTTTCCGAATTTTTGGTAGAAATTTGAGTTGAGAAAGAAAGTTGAAACATTTTAAAATAAGTCTTATTACGAACGCATAAACTGAAATTGAATCTTCAAACCTTGAAGAAAGCTTGCGAAGGAGGCAATTAATTCCAGATAGCTCAAATAATTCCAAATAAAGCTCAGAAAGGAAGAGAACACACTTGCAAAAACCGGTCTCTCCTGGTAGATAATTTACGAGGATATAATCACGCATAAAAGAACGCTTTTAAAAGCTAAATATTAGGTTAGACTATTGACTTAAACAGGTTCGTTCTTTTCTGACGGTGAAACTAAACAGCCTACTTTTATATTCGGCTATATTTTCATCTGTCAATTTGCCTAATTTTAAACCAGCAACAACTTTTCACCAAAAATCCACTTGTCTATTTCGTGCTAAATTAGTAGAAAAAATGAAACATAACGCTGGCTGTCCTGAACTTCCACAAATTCTCGTTGCGAGACTGAGAAACAAAAATAAACTCCCGTGAAATTTACATTGTGACAGCTCGAAAGTTACCGGCGTTTTTTTTTTTTTTCAATGAATCATTAAACAAGCAACAGTTGCTGCGTAAAGAACAAATGTTCATAAACTCTCCTCAAAAACGTTGGCACGCCTGCTGCGACCAAGTGGGCGGACAATTTGATTAGATTCTCATTAGACCCATAAGAAATTGGTCCCAAACCGGAACACCCCCTGCCCGTTCGCAGCTTTAAGCTTTTTTTCTGCGTAAATAATTGCGCCATTGTCGTTTAAGTACCACCAGCAGTGCGGTTGTTCAATTCGTTCGAAAGTGGATTTGGGATTTCCCTTTCCTAATAAAAATTTACGACACGTACACACCAGTAAACATTCCCACCCCAACTTTTAAGGTTATAAGCACGCATACACACACATACTTAATAAGGTAATAAATGTAAATTCTTTTAATGGCCTTCGCTGTTTCGCGAGCGGTATGACAGCCAGCCACCCTTCCTCCCACTGGGACGCCGCTGCGAGTTGTTGAATGTGTCGAACCGATATGCTCTAAAGTGGAAAACTTTAGTCTCAATGTTGTTGCGTGTTTTTTTTACTGTCGCCGCACCTTCCTTGCCAGTAGGCTTTTGCGGTGTTTCTTGGATCGTTGTAATGAAAAAAGGGGCAAAAAAATCATACTTACTGCGTTAGTAACTTAACTTTTCAAATACGTTTTTCAGGAAATTTCAAATATTTTGAGATATTTTTTTAAAGATTTCAGAGATAACATTTTTCGAACCAAAACTTTTAAAGAGAAACACCGTGCTTGAACATCAAACTGCGTTCTGCGTTTCATGTGTGTGTGTATGTGCACGCGCGCGTGTGTATATCGCATTTCACCGCGGTCCGAGGCATGGAAAAGTTTCAAGCGAAAATTGTGACCGTTGGACGTGCCTTTTTTACTGCCCCCGCCGTGGTATTTATTGGCCGGACCGGACAAGAATTATTTTTCATTGGCTAGCTAGGAATGACTTTACAGTTGGATTCCGGCCGCTTTCAAGGAACACGCGCATTGTGAACTGTGAATTGTGTGTGCAATACTTACGTCAATTGGTTTGTTGGAGAGGTCAACAAGGCGATCCTGAATGTGAAGTCGGTTTTCCTGCAGCAGACCTGTTGATGGCATACATGGAGGACAGAGTGGAGAGAATAATAGCGTTAGTTATGGCTGGCTATACAAACTTGATAAAGTTCTTGTGTGAATGAGAGAGAGGCAGAGGCAAAGGGAGGAATAAATATTCCTTTTTCTGCTTTGCCACAACATTTTGTTGAGGTTTGCATTTGACAGTATTGCAGATTATGGGGTGATGACTGGTGGCAGCGCAGTAGGCGACGGTGGTGCACCTGTCCGAAGGAGTTTTTCGGTGATTACGGATTACGCTGTACAATATGTTGGCTTATGAATGTAAATCGACTTCGAAAGGTCGTCCGGCTTGCTTAGTTATTCATGGCGGTTTACTTTTTATGGAAAAGAGGAAAATGAAGGTGCAATGAAAAAGGAAAGCAACTGGATTTATTGGTGTGGCGCACTTGTTGAACCTGAATTTTCGGCTACCGGGAAAGTTTGATTGATGAGAATTTGACAATATCTGGGTAGAACCCATGTTGTTCCCTTGTCAATTTTCAACTAACTGTCCTCTTTTGATAAAAAGTTTTTTCTTTATCCTAGAGATATATTGATTTTTGTACGAACTTGCTTCGTCATATTTTAATTTTTTTATTGAACAAAATACAGGAGAGTCCGAAAATTCCGAAAGTCCGAAACAAGGTAAAAAGTGAAAACAAGCTATTAAAGACCAAAAAAGGTTCTGAAATTGAGCTCTGAATGGGTTAATTTTTTTCTGAAGGCCAGAAAACGCTTTAATTTATTCCAGATTGAGACATATTTTCTCAAGTGTCTGATAGTATTTCTTATACCCAATTTCTGTTAAGTTTTTATGATATTTTCCAATGCTTCAAGTTTAAACGAACATATTTTTGCAATTTGTTTTTTTTATTTTGTGTTGAAAATTGAGTGATGAATAGCATAAATTTTATGTCGGTTCGGAAGACTAAAAACTTTGATAAGAGATCGAAAATTGACCGCCATAGAGCGAAAAAGTGATTTTGAGACCCGAAATGGGAATCAAATAGAGGAATTCAAAATTATACCTGGAAAGTTCTTGAGATAAAACACACACACAAAAAAGAGCTGTAAATAGCGAAACGCAAAAAAAAAACTAAACATGCCTCAAACACGCTGCTGAAGATCGGAAGCAAAAAAAGATTTCTTGCATCTAGGGATAAAAAAGGGCAGAAAATTGTTCTCAAATTGAGTACAAACAACAAATATCGATAAAATAAGCTCCGAGAAGGCGATTCCAGATAAAGTTTAGAATAGCGAAGATTCAAAGTTACTGCAGACTAGAGAAGAACAAAAACTGATCCCAAATACAGATTAGAATATTAAAACAGCGAACTGCAAACAAGAAAATGATCCCAAATTAAAGATAGATTAGCGAGAAATACTCTCAATAATAGTCAGGAAAAGTAAAAAAATCCCAGACTGCGTTCAACCTTTCTCAAACCCAAGAGAGGACAAAACAAGGAAATGATTTAAGTTAGGCACAGAACAGAATATTGGAACGATTCTATGATATCAACGGACAATAGATCAAGCTTGTTATGAAGAAGAAGCGCTTCGTGAGGTCAGATATAGGGTGTTGGTTCCTTGTGGGGAATATTTCAGAAGCTGATAGAGGGCCACATTCGATGAAAAAATAACTCTTCCACGCATATGCTCTCACGTTAATCTACTCAGAGTTATTCAACTTTTTAGTTTCTAGAATACTCTTCCTTAAAGTAGCCCTAATTCAGAGCTACAAACAGTTCACACTGCACCCCTCTATTTCTGGTGCCAACAGGGTTGCTGAAGAGTAGTGATTTCGCAGTGTTGTTGTCCGGCATCCTTACGACGTGACCGGCCCACCGCAATCGATTGACTTTCGCCAAGTGTGCAATGGGGTTCTCTCCAAGTAGCGCGTGCAGCTCGCGGTTCATGCGCCGCCACAATTCTTCGTCGTCCGTCTGTACTCCACCGTAGATAGTCCGTAACATTTCCCGTTCGAAAACTCCGAGGGCGTTCCGTAGAGGACTACCGGTCTTATACCGGGTTTTGTACAGTGTCAACTTCGTGCGTCGTCGCAGTCGACCCGATTGAAATGTCTTCCGAAGTGAAAAGTAGGTACGATTTCCAACCTGGATACGTCTCTAGATCTCTTTTCTGGTGTTATTGTAGGCGATCACAAGTGACCCCAAATACACGAACTCGTCGACCACCTTAAGCTTATCGTTGTCTACAAAGACTTGAGATGGGAGGCTGATGTTGTTCTCCTTGGAGCATCTCGCTCGCATGTGTTCCGTTTTCGACGAATTCATTCGCAGTCCGATTCGTCCAGCTTTGGCTCCCAGTCGGGCGTAAGTTTCTTCCGCCGTCGCAAGCTATGCCATAGCTGTTCTCGATGTCATATCGAGAGGATCTGGTTAATGGTGGCACGGCCATCCATTAAAACCCGCTTGATACTGGGTCACGAACCTCCTGGTTAACGGTGATAGTCTTTTGTGGGCAGCATTGATTAGCGAGATACCGCGGTAGTTGCGGCACTTCAGCTAGTCGTCCTTCTGGCAGTCTGTCAGTTTTCCCCCCTCCCAAATCCTGAAACTGACCCATTGCAGCGCTCTAGCCAGCGTTTCTCTGCCATGTTTGGAAAGCTCGCTCGGCAGCCCGTGTTTGCATGCGGCTTTGTTGTTAGTTAGCTTCCCGACCTCACAAAGAATTTCATGAACATCGTGGGCTGGTACTCGGTCATCTGCTGCTAGTGCTCCTAGGTTTACTGTATCGCCATTCAGGTGTCCATAGAAGTACTTCTTCCACCTGTGTGTACGTTTGTTATGTCTGAGGAGGACATAACAAACGTACGGTCGGTTAGCTATACATTGGTCAGGATATCTCCAGGTGGTTTTGTGGATGTCTTTTCGGGGAAAGAAGCTACTTTGGACTACCAGTCCTCGAGAAGCTGCGAAGTTGACGCATCGCTGGCCGTTGTCGTTTGTCACCGGCTTGTATAGGTCTTCCAACCGATCTGAGCGTTCATGTCAGCGAGCAGCTATCGTAGAGTTTCTCCAGCTGTGCGTAGAACGCTTCTTTCTCTACACCGGGTCTTCCCTTGTCAGGGCAGTGTACATTAAGGATAGTGTTGATAGTTATAGAATCGGCCTTTTATTCGTAACAAATACAACCTGTCGCTGTGTATCGAGCATTCAATCGTCGTCCTTATTGTGTCGCCTAGGTCGTTGCCGATTGCCGTAGTGTTTAAATTTCGGCATACTGCTTTACTAGGGCTGCGGATGTCTAGTTCACGCAACAGGTCTGCCGTCTTGGGTGTAGCTGGCGAGATACCGCATTTCGTAATCCAGCCGTCCGTTCCGGATCACACGTTGTTTGAGCCGCCCCTGACATGGAAAACTGACGCTGTGCCCTCCGAGGAGGATAGCTCCCCCTTCCCTGTCAGCATACGACCAAGTTCTCACCGGTTCATCGATCTTCCCATGGTTGCTCGTATCCCAGTCGCTATCACGTGGAGGTAGGGATAGGAGTTTCTGGGCATTCTGCCTTGAACCACACTGCGGTCTATTTTATAACAACTAGTACGGGTGTACTGCTGATATGCAATGCCCAGCCGTTCACCAACCCAAAAAACTAATATGAGTAAAATTTCTGCTCAACTGAATAGGTTAGGGATGCCTCAAAGTGTTTAAAGTTGTGATTTTTTTGAGTCTCAAAAATCTACCAAGAGACTTCTCCCTACAGGAACATTGGAACAATCGAACTTTTTTTTGACTCAAAAATGCATAAAACGTTGAGATCTGGAGTTATCTCGTGACAGCAGCGATGCAAGAACGGCTTCGATAGCTGAAAAGACATGGAGCTTGCAGCCTCTGTGTTTTGAGGTGCGCAAGACATAATCGTAACTGATCGCAATCTAACAACAAAGTCCGAGATCAAAGACTTGCCTCTCAGTGTGTAAAAACAGAATATCTAGATTGGCTGAGTAAGTCTTCGAAATTTCTTGTCTAGCAAACGAAGCCCCAAAAATCTAGATAGATATATTTATTTCATATTATCTCTTTGTATTATAATGAACTCTTTGGTAGACTGTAGAGTAAATTTTAATTTTTCATTGGAAGTTTGCTGATTTTTTTCCTTCAACTTACTCTATAACTTTTGCTTTGTCGTTTTTTTGGTCGGATTGGAAAATAGTCAAGACGAAAATAACCTTTTAGTCATTGTTTTGAACTGAAAATGTTCTATGTATAACAAAATCAACTTTAAAAAATCACTGTGAGTTGATAATTTGTGAAACCTGAACTTATTATTATACTCCTAAGTGTAACGGACTTTTTTCAGAGTCAACCAAAACTGTGAACCAAGGGTCGATCAGCCGATGAGAATCTGGGCTTCCGTTTTGAGGGATGCGCGTGGTAGCATCGGCATAATTGAGGAACATTTGCATAAGAGTGTTAAGAAGCCTTGTTAAACAAACTTAGATCCAGACTGAGCATGATGTCATTGTAAATCTCAGGACTTTTTGGTCAATTAACTGGGTTTTCGAGGAATATTTTAGAAGCTTCTGGTACTGGTACTGTCTTCGTGGTTAGAATTGAATTTGGGACTCAAGTATTTTTCTATCACATTTTGTCAATTAACTCGGATTATTTAAAGTTACACATTTCAACACTTCGCTCAAATTTCCGTCAAATCACCAAACATCCATGGCTTACTCATTTACGGGCACCGATTATCCGATTCAAAAAAAAAAAAAATCATTAATCCGTAATGACCCGGGACGGAACTAGTTTTTTGAAAACGCTCGTTCTCAGCACTGGAACGGCCGATTTGGGAAAACATGGTATTTTATTCAAGGGGAATAGTTGCTCTAAGTTTTGGTAAAGGTGCCACCCCTCTGGACCCCTTCCCGTTTTTGTGAGACGCAAATATGTCTGTGTTTTTTTCTAATTTTGCAAACAGATTTAGCAAACACTGGGAATTTTCATACGTATCAATTGATCCATGTATCAAATCATGTCAGGTGGATGAAATATGGTATGTAGGAGTGAATTTTGAAGTTTCTAAATTATTTCAGTACAAAATCACAAAACTACGTATTTTCATAAAAATTCAAATAACAAAATCGTTCATCAAATTTTAAGCTCTACATTTTTGAAGTAAGGTCTCCTGAATCCATACGCGATGAAATATTTATTTTAGCATGCAAATATTTTGAGAAAAACGAGTTTAAGTTCACTAAAGTACATATTTTTATGGAAACCAGATTTTCTCAGTCTCCCACGGTAGGTTTCAACTTAGCTCTTCAATTTTCAAGCTCTATATTTTTAGAGTAACGTCTTCTGAATCCAAAGATCGTGAAAGATTTATTCTAGCATGCACAGATTTGGAGAAAATCAAGTTTTCATAAGAACTCGTACTTTAGTGAATTCAAACTCTTTTTTCTCTAAATCTGTACAAGCTAGAATAAATCTTTCAGCATCTTTGGATTCAGAAGACGTTACTTTAGAAATATAGAGCTTGAAAATTGAAGAGCTAAGTTATTTGATTTTTTATGAAAATACGTAGTTTGGTGATATTGTACTGAAATAATTTGAAAACTCCAAAATTCACTCTTACATACCATATTTCATCCAGCTGACATGATTCGATGCATAGAGCAATTGATACGTATGAAAATTCCCAGTGTTTGCTCAATCTGTTTGAAAAATTAGAAAAAAACACAGACATATTTGCGTCTCACAAAAACGGGGAGGGGTCCAGAGGAGTGGCACCATTACCAAAACTTAGAGCAACTATTCCCCTTGAATAAAATACCAAGTTTTCCCAAATCGGCCGTTCGAGTGCTGAGAACGAGCATTTTCAAAAAACAAGTTTCGTCTCGGGTCTTTACGGGCTAAAAAATAATTAAATTCCAAAAAACTTGCAACTTAATTTCCGAGAAACCACTATGAATCCTCTTCGATTCCAGTATGCTGTATATACAAAATTGGAAAGAGTAAGTATCCGAATAAAATGAAACTGAAAGTAGCTGCCAATATCTGCTTTTCCGCAAGAAAAATCCAAATTAAAAGATAGCGATACACTTCCTTGTTAAAAAAAAAGTGGCCATTAATTATAGTTTGAAGTTTGTAGAATACTTGAACAATGACAAAATTAAGATAAGAGCAAAAATACATTTTAAGAGGGTGGTTTACTTTTATCTATCTATCTATACCTATAAAAATGCAGTCCGGTCTGTCTGTCTGTCTGTCAATCTTTCTGATCCATATAGGCTCGGAAACTACCGAACCGATCGACGTGAAAATTTGTATGTAGGCGTTTTAGGGGCCGAGAAAGGTTCCTATGATGGTTTGAGACCCCTTCCTATTCTGGAAGGGAGGGGTCCCATACAAATGAAATACAAATTTCTGCACATCTCAAAAATTAACCAAGCAAATGGAACCAAATTCGGCATGTGGATGTTTTTAGGAGTAACAAATATGTCCATAATAGTTCGACACCCCTCCTTTTTCTAGAAGGGAGGGGTTCCATACAAATGAAACACAAATTCCTCCACATCTGGAGAACTAGCCAAGCAAATAGAACCGAATTTGGTAGGTGGATGTTTTTAGGGGTAACAAATATATTCATAATGGTTTGACACCCCTCCCTCTTCTACAAGGGAGGGGTCCCATACAAATGAAACACGAATTTCGCACAGCTCGAGAACCAATCAACCAAATACAGCCAAATTTGGTATGTGAATGTTTTTAGAGGTATCAAATACCCAAGTAACACACAAAACATGTTAGAAAATAGATTACAACGAAAGTAGTCATATAAGTGTACTACAAGCGCAATTAAAAACTTGTGTTATTATATTGTGTTTGAAGTTGTTTTTCATCAGTAATACAACCGCATTTCGTAAACAAGCTCATTTTTTCTGGTTTTGGAGATGATTTTTAACAACATGAGTTTAAGAATAACAATCACTATCACTTGGTCTTTTCGAAAAGACATTACACCATCTAATAACAACATAACGTACCTGTAAAATGCTTTTCCTTAGTACAACAGTCGTAGCATTCAACACTCAACCTAAAAATACTTGATCAAATTAATATTTAAATTATATGAACGATTTCTATATTTATTCGAAGCGGGTCAAAACGTGCCATCAAAAGATAAACAAAACGCTTGCAGTGTAACCAATATCAATTCAGTTTTTTGTTATTGTTTATCTAACAACGTTTTCTAGTTTTGTTAGATTTTATATCCAGATAACGTTGAAACTATGCGAAAACAATTTTAATATTCAAGCAAAAGAAACAACTCTTTTTGAAAGGTTGAAAATTATTTTTTGTCATCAATTTATAATCAATTAAAACTGCCACTGACAAAAGCTACTGTCGATCTAGTTGCACTGCGCCGCCACAACACATTTGCGCATGCGCTGGTTAACAGTTGTCATAGCAACAGATTTGCGCATTGCCGTATTGGTACTCGAGATGTATTTTGCCACTTAATTCTATCAAGTTGGCTTGCTTTGATGCTGTTATCGGTACTTGTTCTATTAGCCTTCATGTTTTGCGCTTTTCTGGTGATAGAGATGGCATGGAATAGGTAACGTCGCCTATTTTATACCAACGTGTGTTACTTGGGTATGTCCATAATGGTTTGACACCCCTCCCTCTTCTATAAGGAAGGGGTCCCATATAAATGAAACTCAAATTTCGCACAGCTCGAGAACCAATCAAGCAAATATAACCAAATTTGGCAAGTGAATGTTTTTAGGTGTAACAAACATGTCCATAATGTTTCGACACCCTTTCTTTTTTTTGCATATCTCCAAATACCATTTCGAAATCTAAGATGGCGAATTCCGGTTTCCGAAAAACAACGGCGAATGATCAAATACCACCCAATATGGGTATTTCCGGGATTGTTATGATGCACTGAAGCCACAAATCGACCTTAGACAACATATTGATTCATAAGAAGGCGACTTCCGGTGTCTGGAAAACAGCCAAAAGACAAAATACCAGCCAATATGAGTGTTTCTGTAACCAGAATGACGCTCGGGGGTCAGAAATTGTCTACAAATGCCATTTTAAAATCCAAGATGGCGACTTACGGTTCTTACGGCCTGAAGTGACCAAATACCACCCAGTATGTGTATCACCGGAACCAGAATGATGCAAGGAGCTAAAAATTGACCTCAGACACCAGTTTGAATTGTATAATGGCAATTTCTGGGAAACAGCCGAAAATAACCGAATACTACTACATATGGATATTTCCGTAATCGAAATGATAAATAGAAGCCAAGCATTGACCCTGGACACCTATTTGAATTCGAAAATGACCACTTTCAGTTTCTAAAAAACAACGAAAATAACTGAAATGCATTCAATATATTTCCGGAATAGAGGTGATATACAAAAGCCAAAAGTCGAGGATGTTGTCATTCCGATAAAACCAATCATTTCAAATGATATAAACAAATCGCAAGGAATCAATGAATTTGAAATGTTTAAAATTAATAAATTGAACACTAAAATAGGCGAGACGAAGTTTGTCAGGTTCAAAAATAAAATTTTCCAACCCTCTACAAACTTGCTCGAAATAGCTAGTTCTACATTGCGTCGGAAGAGAGTTACCAAGTTCATCAAGCAGTAAAAGCTGTGTAGCTCGAGTCTTCCAGCTCAAAAGTTCCCATGTCCCTGAAAGTTATTTTTTTAAACATCTTTTCATGAAAAAACGTCAGATCTCGACATTTAATGCATTTCTAAGAGGTTCTTTATAAAAAAACCGATTTCAGAAACTTCAAAAACTACTCTTGTGCATTTTTAGGTTGGTCAAAAATGTAAGACTTTCACGACTGTAATTGAAACCTTATCAGAAGTCCGATTAAGCTCAAATTTTGGATGGCGACTTTTTTCGAGAAGACAAAATTGTTTAGCCCTAACGTTTGCATTAAAAAATGCTCAAAAAATGCCGACTTTCATGGGTTTACCTTTATACGCACGGACAAAACTACCCATGCAGCATCAATCATAGTAACCCATGAGTCAGCAGACAAATATTGACTCGAACTTTGACCGTAATGGCGAAAACATTGAAGCTACCCCGCTCAGAAGTGTGCGCGATCGAAGATCGTTACCCCGCTGCGTCGAATGTGGACATCGTACGGAAAAGGGACACCGTTTACGCTTGTTTCGGTAACTACAACATTTTGGCACTGTCTACTATATAAAAATGGAATTCCATAACGCTTGATCTAATTGATATTATTCCCTCAGTCTCTGTGGTGTACAGTGATCATCATCATTTTGAATCGTTCTAAATCAAAAATAATAAGCGGTGACATGTAGGTTTTTTAACATGAAAATGTTCGCTGATGTTCAGGAAAGACATTAGTTATAAAAAATAGTTATCTAATTACTAAAACTTGAGATATTATTCACAAAACTACGTAAAACATGCAAAATAATGACTTTCTGTGCTAAATTTGCCTCTAAATCAAAATTCAAAGCGATGACATATGATTCTTTTTTCACTAAAATGTTTGTTAATGTTCAGGGAAGACATTCGAGGAAAAATAATTATTATCTGATTACTAAAACTTGAGATATTATTCACAAAACTACGTAAAACATGCAAAATTATGACTTTTTATACTTAATTCGTCTCCAAATCAAAATTCAAAGCGATGACATGTGATTCTTTTCTCATTAAAATGTTCGTTGATGTTTAAGAAAGATATTTGAGAAAAAATAATAGGTATCTAATTACTAAAACTTGAGATATTATTCACGAAACTACGTAAAACACGCAAAATTATGACTTTCTGTGCTAAATTTGCCTCTAAATCAAAATTCAAAGCGTTGACATATGATTTTTTACACTAAAATGTTTGTTAATGTTCAGGGAAGACATGTGAGAAAAAATAATTAGTATCTGACTACTAACACTTGAGATTTATTCACAAAACTACGTAAAACTTGCAAAATTATTACTTTTTATGCTGAATTTGCCTCTAAAACAAAATTTAAAGCCATGGCATGTGATTCTTTTTTCATTAAAACGTTTGTTAATGTTTAGAAAAGGCATTTGAGGAAAAATAAATAGTATATGATTACTAAAACTTGAGATATTATCACAAAACTACGTGAAACATGCAAAATTATGACTTTTTATGCTGGATTTGCCTCTAAATCAGAGAGGACGAAGCAGGCCATGGCCGGATTCGGACGTCAAAATTTTCGCTCGCGTGATTTTTCGGGAAATAAATTGTTCAATGTGATAGTGCGTGTAAGTTACAGGTGTTACCGCGAAAAGAGTTTATTCGGGAAAGTGTGTTGTGTTGTGTGTGCTGCGAAATACTCACTTGATGTGTATCGTAGTGCCGTGAAGATTAATCGATGAAATGGCTGAATTAGCATAAGGAATGGTACTACGCCACCGTCGTTTGCAGCGGATTTTGTCTTCGTTTATTGCGTCCGGAGTTGTCGCGTTTTGTCGTGATTTATAATATGTGGAGGGCGTAATTCGTGTTGTAGTCATGGTTGAGAATGTTTTGTTCAGGGTCCAGTGTGTTTAAAGTGTATTACGAATAAAAAAATAGATACTTTATTGCCGGTGTTCTTACAATTTATTGCTCTCAAAATGGCTGTCTTCGAATCGTAGTGTTGTGTTGGTGATCTTTCTCAGACATGGTTGTGTGCATGCGGAGAGCGTAATGTGTCTGAGAGTCTATCGCAGTGTGAAATAGTAGTGAAACCTTTTCTTCTTTGTCTGGTCTGCTGAGAAGCAGAAACGAGAGAGCGACAATTATCAACAAAGAAATGGTTTGTTTATGCCGGTCCGTGTGCGAGTGGCAGAAAACGCTGGTGAAATGTTTGATCTGTTTAATCCTGTTCGATATCTAAGATAAGTGAATACATTTTCCAGGAGCTTTCTTTTTAAGTCAGATGAAGTATATGGTATTTTCAGACTCAACAAAATGATTTTGTTCTTTCATAATCGTGAGTGTGTGTTATGCCTTATGATTCCTCTAGCGATGAGTTTGTACGCCATTTAGTTGGTGCCTATTATAGAATTTTCACACTGTAACTGGAATCAGAATTGCCCCAATAGGTGAGAGCTTTAAACCTTTGTACACGCTGGCTCTCACAACACGGAACTGGTAGCATTAAAATATAATTCAGAAACTTATCGCGGCCTGACCGAACGGTTACGAACATTTGGCCCAGTTTTATACCCTTGTTTTATGATTTTTCTAGCTTTTGACCAAATATTGAAACACATAGACAATTTTTATTAAAATCTTGTTGGTCGGAATAGCAACTAAATTTTGATTGCGATTGCTTTGGCATTTTATCAATCAACTTAAAATTCTTGTTCGATATGCATATTGCATTTTTTTAAATATTTGAGCTATGAGTGCATGAAACTTTGCCAGTTTTTATACTCAGTAGGTATCTTAACTTGAATACAAAACAAAAGATTATCGGGGCAAAGCACCGTGTCCTCTCGCGTATGCGTCGGTGAGAGGGAAAAAAGCGGTCGTACATAATGCTCCGGTGTAAACGTGTCTTCGGCCTTGGTGAGCTTTGCTCATTTAAGGATTCTCGGTTTATTGTGATTTCCGAGATGTACCAAATCATTATTTCGGAGACTGTACGCCCGTTGGTTCTTTTTTAGCACGTTACGATTCAGAGTAGGTTTCGTTCGTTCGATAAATATTGTAATTATTCAATCGCGACAAAGACAAACCCTACATGGATGCCAAATCTATTCCTGTTTCGCCGGTTCCCTTTTTTTTCTTTTTTATAAAACGGGTGTTTTGGCTTTTTCGTCATACCAGTGGTCGACACGCTCTTGTTTGCGTTCGGAGAAGGCAGTTCAGTTTCGCGCGCATTATTTTGACTGCGCTCAGTGTGACTATCTTAATACAGCGCTCTATCGGTTATTTGAGCTGGTACCAGTAGTTTGCGTTCGGCGTGCGGTTGTTGCGTTTTACGAAATCCATTCGTTTCTAGGTAAATTTGAATTCAGTTCACGGCATTAAAAGCGAAGTTTGGTGTGATACAGACTGACAACGATTGGTAGGTTGCCGAAGATAACTAGATCGTGGCGCGGTTCTATGTATATCGTCTCCTGGTGACCGGTTGCCCAGAGACCGAGAAGTAACCATGTCGTGCGTGAATTGGGGTAGAAAAGATCGCACCATCAACCTCGATGGATCCAGATCAATTCCTTTCCACTAACACTAATTCCTTCCTTTGATACTTGTGGTTGATGCGGAGGATTCCTCGGTCTCTAGTAGCAACAAGTATTGAACTAACACTCCCGATATCCCTTCCTCTATTGATCTGCATTGGGCGTGGCCAGCTACGTTATTGATCAGTGATAAGAAAGATCGCCAGGAATTGTACACTGAAAATGGCTTGCTACTCCTAGGCACCATTTTGACGGTTCTTTGTACAATTTCAGCTGATTCTGGTCAATCGCGGGCAACACACGGGCGATCAAATATGCTATGCTATGCTATGCTATGCTATGGATTTGCCTCTAAATCAAAATTTAAAGCGATGACATGTGATTCTTTTTTCATTAAAATGTTTGTTTATGTTAAAATATAAAATGTATGTTTGAAGATGATTTTCTGTATACAGCACAACAATATTGCAGCCTTCTAATAGCGCTCTCGATCAACCAGTTTAGTTGAGAAAATTCGTTATCGATATTGTTTTAGCACATTTTGCATGTTGCAGGATAAGAACAACGATACACCGTGCCCCAGAGCTGAGTCGAGAAAAATTGCAGCTCGAAAAGATTCTCGACCTGATCGGGGATCGAACCCGATATCACAACCGTGTGGGAGCCAATCGACATCGCTAACCATAGAGCCACGAAGACCATATACAGCATACAGAATACAGAAAATCACCGAAAAATATTTTTTTTTTAATTTATACGTTTTTATACGATTACATGCGAAACTTTGACTTTTTATGCGCAATTCGCCTCTGAATCAAAATTCAATGATTTGTTTTTTTTTTGCAATGAAATATTCGTTGTTCTTTCATCTACAATTTTTTTTGCAGAATAACCCATATCTCGAGCATGAACATTTTACATTTCTGATGTTTTCGTAGTTTTGTGAATAGTTACATTTTACGGCATTCGATTTACTTTTGTACTTTTGAATTTGAATTTGATTTTTATTAGAGAGCTTTTAACCAGAAGGTCATTCAGCTCTTAATCTTACTGTTTTACTTTTTTTGCGTTAATCCAAGCTAGAACTCACATCTAGCTGCAGGAAAGGTTACGATTCATTTGTTTGAATATCGATCAAGAGGCAGCTTAAGCATTAAAAATCTTTTATTTTCTTATTTTCTACAAAGTTTTGCGGATTAAAAAATGGCGGTTTCAGGAAAATAACCTAAAGTGATATATGGCCAACACACGACGTGGACCTCCATACGTCATTTTACAGCGATGACACATTTTTTTTTCATTAAAATGTTGGTCACGTTCAGAAAAGACATTTGAAGAAAAATAACAAGTATCTGATTACTAAATTTGATATATTATTCCCAAAACTACATGAAACATGCAAATTTATGACTTCTAAAGTGATATTTGGCCAACAATTTCAATACTTTCGAAAGTGGAACTCCATACGTCATTTTGAAATCCAAAATGGTGACTTCCAGTTTCTGTAAATCAGCCCAAAATCACAAAAAACAATCCAATATGGGTATTTCCGTTCTGCGCGTTCTCAGAATATTGAAGTAGGGTATCGAACGTCTTCGTCAGTGGTTTTCTTCGGTAGTTTTACTGGCGCAATCTTATGCAAAAAAGGTCCGAAGAAAACCACTGACGAAGACGTTCGACACCCTACTTAAAGTGATGATGGAAGTATAGTCCCGGAGCTGCAGACAATGACGCAGTTTCACACACTAAGTTCCAAAAAAGGTGCTGCTGTAGACAATCAGTGAGATGCAGGGGCGGATTAACGCGAAAGCGAAGCAGACAGTCACCTGCTTGTCAATCATCGAAGGGCGCCAAATAAGTAAGCGAAAATTGAAAAAAAAATCGAATTATAATAATAATATTGATGTTCGGCAGGTTTAGTTGACTTTTGTTTTTAGACTGCTATTCCTGAAAATTATCGAGTAAATAGAAAATTGTAGGATAACATTCGACTTGGACTCGGATGGACAAATACTAAGGCAAACATTAACGAGTGATGAACAGTTCATCGAAAAACGATCTCAATGATTGCACGTCTTCATAGGGAATGATTGAAGATCATTTCCACAGCGTCGCCAGAACTATTTGGTTAAAATCCGTAGATTCTACGGATTTCCCCTGATTTCCCCTCTTTTCTACGGATTTCCCATATAAATGTTTTTCCGTAGAAGTGAACAAATCCATAGATTTACGGATAAATTCGTATATCTGGCAAGTCTGCTTCTCCATGAGCGCTTGTCAACTTCTCAAGGCTTGCTTGGCAGCGCCTACTTCGCCACCACCTTTTGATAATGGAGCCAAAGTGTTCGTCGTAGGTCTTCGAATCAGCGTCTTCGTGAACAGCTGGTCGGTTCAAATAGGTTCCATGTTTAGGCATTCATCTGTGATCTGGTCGTATATAAAATGGTGTTCGATGTCAGGTTTTAAGCCATCCCTATGAAACTACGGTTGTCCTCATAAATCGTCACCGGTTGCACAATCTTAACACCAACATCAACCAGCAATCCGGCTAATCAAATCACTCCAGCCACATCAGCGCTCAATGCTACGTGCTTCTTGCATGACCGCGAAACTGTGGCCGTAAACTTCGAACAAGAGGCCACTTACTGATTTGCGAACCATTGAGTGCGTCTCAGTGTAAGGGAAACAATCTTCGTTGAATTTGACGTCTCTTGCAATAACGATTTCGCTCGCTAATTTGTCCCAAAGCTGGTATCTATTCGGAGTGTAGCCAATCGTAACCATTTCTCGGCTCTTGGGCTCTAATATCGTTTCTCTGCTGGTTCGGGATACATGTCATAGCATCCGGAAATCCGCATGCTGTCAAAGTCTGGTTTGCCGTTCATCCGCTTCTCTGCAAGGGTTGCGTTTCCAGCTAAAGCCACCGTAGACAACATCTCCGTGGCTTTTAAATTAGACAGAATTGATCTTGATTATTGATCTCTCAACCAGCGTCTGATTGAAGCGTTCAGCTACCCCGTTTTGCTGTGGGGTTCCATGAATCTTGTAATAGTTGAATGGCTCATTTATAAAATATTCGCGGCCTTGGTCCACGGTGAGACCTTTATTTGCGCCTAAGCTAACGGTTCCCAGCGCTGCTTTGAAATAGCACATGAGTCGCAGAATCCAATCGAATCCAGCTCCTTTACAAAACCAAGAGTCATCTTGTGTTTCGCAAGGTTGTCCAGTGCTTGTTGACTTACATGTCCCATACGACGATACTACAAGTTACGTATCTCGGCAACGCTGTTATTGGCTTGCCCAAACGAAACTATTTCCAGAGTCAGCACCTACCACCGATCAGACCATCATTTTATTCGTTCTGGTCTTCGCGAGCAGTGAATAGTACATCAATACCATCTTGTGTTGTGAAAGCTTCTTAATCGAAGGCAAGTTTCCCCTATATTGCCAAAATTTTAACCGAATGCGAGGCGCTCACAAAATTAACGAAATTCAAAAAAAAAATGTACTATCCTGTTCATTTTCTGTTATTTTAGCAACCGAAACCAGCTGGGATGAGGGTGTTCGCAGCGAAGAAGTCTTCGGTTGCCGATATAATGTCTATAGAAATGACCGTAACTATCAATTATCTGAATTGCGGTGTCAGTAGACTTTAATTCAGCGCTTATCGACACCATTCAGTTTAAAGAGTTCGAACATGTTTGGGTGAAAGCAGAACTAGCGAGAGAGACACACGTATTTGTCTCTGTCTATTTCCCTCCAAATAATGCGCGGAATGAAATCTTTGAAAAGTTTCTTCATGTTGTTGAAAATATTGCATCTAAGCTGTTACCTGAAGTAAAACTCCACATATACGGTGATTTCAACCAACGCAACATTGATTTTATTCCGGACCTCGATAACCATAGCATTTTACTTCCTATTATTGGCGAAAATGAAACGCTGCAACTTCTTTTTGATAAAACCTCTAGTCTTTGTCTTAATCAAATAAATCATGTGAAAAATGGACAAAATTGTTATCCAGATCTGTTAATGTCCAACATTAGTGAAGACTTTTGTGTGACGAATTCATTACAACCATTATGGAAGAACGAAGTTTATCATACAGCAATAGAGTTTTCTTTATTTGTGCATGTGAATAAAAGACCTGACGAATATGAATTCGAAGATGTTTTTGACTTTCAGTCAGCAAACTATGATGAATTAAAACATAAACTAAATAGTATCAACTGGCAAGATGTATTGTTTGAAGACGGAAACGTCGATTCGGCTATAGAAAATTTTTATAACATATTATCTGATTTATTTATTAGCGAAATACCATTGAAAAGAATAAGACGTCATGGCAATTCCAAATACCCAGTCTGGTACAATAGACAAATTAAAAACTTAAAAAACAAAAAACAAAAAGCACATAAAAAATACAAAACTCATAAAAATCGTGATGCTTTAACAACTTATCTTAACATTTGCGGCGAATTAAACGATGCCATTAGTAACGCATTTAAAGAGTTCACATTAATGACTGAGCTTGAAATCAAATCCTGTCCAAAAATTTTTTTCAAATTTCAAAATTCAAAATTTTGTTAAATCGAAGTTAAAATCTGAAAATTTTCCTTCAAAAATACAACTGCATGACAAAGTTGAAGAGAACCCGGCATACATCTCTGATCTATTTGCTGATTTTTTTCAACAAAATTATGCAACTTTCTCCGAATCTGATCGTGACTATACATTCTTCACCAACTTTCCTGAGTTTCCCAACTATTTCGATATTGAACATGTCGGCACACGCGAAACTGAAGATACTTTAAAAGCTCTGGATGCGTCTAAAGGTCCGGGACCAGACGGAATTCCGCCAGCATTCATGAAACATTTAGCTAAAGAGCTAACTTCCCCACTGTTCTTGATTTTCAATATGTCGCTGGAATCCGGTTGCTTCCCGAAATTCTGGAAAAACTCATATCTAGTGCCTGTGTTCAAATCTGGTAAAAAAACCGACATTAGCAACTATCGAGGCATAGCCATTCTTTCCTGTATACCTAAGCTTTTTGAAGCAATAATAAACAAAAAGTTATTCCACCAAATAAAAAATAGAATTACCCCAACGCAACACGGTTTTTTCAAAGGGCGCTCAACAACTACTAACTTACTCGAGTTTATTAACTTCTCTTTGAACGCAATGGATAAAGGTAATTATGTTGAAACCTTATATACTGACTTCAGTAAAGCTTCGATCGCATTGATATACCCCTGCTTCTCTTCAAGTTACGAAAAATCGGAATTCATCCACAATTACTCAAATGGATTGAATCGTATTTGACAGATCGTCAACAAACAGTCAAATTTAAAGGTAGAATATCGAAACCTATTCAGGTAACCTCAGGAGTTCCTCAAGGCTCTCACTTGGGCCCTCTACTATTTATATTATTTGTAAACGACATTTCCTTTATTCTAAAACATGTAAAAATTCTTATTTATGCTGACGATATTAAACTTTTCATTGAAATTAAAAACGCTGATGATGTAAATATTTTTCGTAACGGGATAAAATATTTTTACATTTGGTGTAAAAAAAGCCTTCTTCAGCTAAACGTTAAAAAATGTAGTTCGATGGCTTTTGGCAGAGAAAGAAACATGCCAAGCAATATGATTTCCTTAGGAGATCAGGTAGTAGAGAAAAGTGAACGAGTTAGGGCCTAGGAGTCATACTCGACTCAAAATTAACATTCACTGATCACTACAATACAATTATTAATAAGGCTAGTAACATGCTCAGTTTTATAAAACGTTTCTGCTATAATTTCCAAGATCCATACACAATAAAAACACTTTATAATTCCTATGTCAGGTCACTTTTAGAATACTGTAGCATTGTATGGTCTCCGTTTTCTGCAACACATGTAAACAGAATAGAATCAGTGCAAAAACAATTCCTGTTATATGCACTTCGTAATCTACGATGGACGTCATTTCCCCTACCATCATATGACGAACGCTGCAGACTTATTGACATCCAATCATTAAAAGCCCGTCGTGAATTCGCAATGATGTCATTTGTTAACGATATCGTATCTCAACGTGTCGATTCACCCGAAATATTATCAAAACTCAATCTTTATGTACCTTCTAGAAATTTACGAACTCGGACTTTGTTTTCTTTAAATCATCAACGAAACAATTATGCTAAATACGGGCCAATTAATCAAATGATGTTAGTGCATAACCAACACTGTGAAACAATTGACTTTTCTATGTCGAGAACTAAATTAAAACAATATTTCAACTCAACGCGCAATTTAAATCGATAGAAAACATTCATTGTAATAATCCGTCAAGTGAAGAAATTATTATTCAATTATGTATAAACTCTTTTTTTGCTCCTACTAGTATAAATAGCATATAGCATGTAAGTTAGTTTTAAACATATGTAGTCTACTTTTGTTTGACGAAATAAATAAATAAAATAAAAAATAAATAAAATAAAAACTTCAAGATAAAAAATCTGGTCACAATATCTCCTGCCGCGTTCTGACTTCTGACGTACACCCGTACAGGTTCCAAAAACAAGCGCTTGGTCGGAAAGGGTATGGCCTCTGTTTTTTGGCATGTACGTCATCAATTACCTGCAAAATGACTACGGGAAAATAAGTTTCCAAAAAACTTCATTCCATTAAAATTCTAAGTTTTCAATTTATGCCAAAATCGATTGAAAATTTCCAACACTTCAAGAGCATTTAAGAATAGATAATAAATTTGTTTTTTTTTTGGTTGAATGTGTAAAATTTTTGACTACTTTCGAATTTTGAATTTCAATCAACCGACGTCAGCAAAAATTAAAAGAAAATAAGACCCAACACAGATTTATACTGGCACCGTTTTTTTTCATGAATGTGAGGTATCGAATAATATTAAATTTGTTGTAATACGTTAACATTACCTTACTTTTTAGTACCTAAAACATTTTATTGTGATTCAATTGACCGAATTTTTCTGTTGAAATATTCAGCAAGTTTACATAATATTCGCCGTTGATTGACATTTTTTTGTGAGGAAGATGAAAAATGTACCACACGCATGCCAGAAAACAGATATTATAACCTCGGCATATTAACTGACAAAAAAAGCTTTCCAGATTCCAGCTTGTTAATTTATTTTCAGAATATTCATGAAGAAATGCTTAAAATGATTAATTATTAACCCAGACTCAGGAGCACTTTTTCTAGATCCATTTTTCCGCACTCCCTGCAGAATATTATAACATTCATTTTGCTTGATAAAATTTTCAATTCCAAATCAGTGTCAGCACGCTCAAAGTGTACTCGAAATTGTACATTAAGCAGAAAATGCAGTTGTCAGAGTGCCGGCGTGAACTGTCTCTCCTCTGTCCAAGACGCTGGCATGTCGAATGTAGAGCAAACGTGTCTCACTACTAATTAGTTAGTTAGCTGAAAAGTTAGACTCGAGAACGTGATCGTTCCGAGCTCAATAGACCAGAGTGCACCAGTCTACCTACACCTGTTCCGTTTTTGTTGTTTACCAAGACGAAGGAGGAAGTGTTTACAGTGAAAAGGAACCTTGATTTACGTGTCTATTTGCCAGTATCGGAGCTACTGAATCGAAATTACTTCGCTTTGTTTGTGTGTACGTTGAGGAAAGTTTCTTCGTTTCAACTGAGTAAAGGTTATAAGCTTCAGCTGCAATCAGATTATGCAGATGAGTACGTTTTATGGTTCTTTGAAGCATTCGAACTAGAGAATCGAGATATACTTAGAAAGTATTCATATCACTTTTCTATAATCAAATTTTAAGTTTCGCTTGCCAGAGAGCCAGACAGGCGATGAATTTTCTAAGAACTTGAAACTACTTCACCTGCAACTGCCGGGATTGAAACAGAAAAAGAAAGGAAAAATGAGACCCCAACTAACCTTGCATTAGCAGCACGAAGCGGCCGATAATTTTTGTGCTGCTGGTAATTGTTCCCCGGCTGCCGCCGCGACTCGTGGCCGACCCTCCGATGCCGGTTTTGAGCAGAATCTTGGTTGTCTGCTGCCGCAGCTCGACAATCACTGCCTCGTCCTCGTCGGCCGGTCGGGCCAAAGGCCAGATGAAGCTCTGCCATCGGAAACGAGAAGAAACACAAAACCGGAAGCTCGGATTAGGATCATCTTGCTTTGGGCTTTGGGCCACGCTAATGAGGTTAAACCAAAATAAGATGAAACAAGCTTTGCTGGGTAGGTTTGAGCGAAAAAAAAAACAGAGGGCTAACCATAATGTAATTGTTTACCTGGTTAACATCGACAAATTCACTGCTGCAGTTCAGCTCGGTTGTTGTGTGGGCTACACCTGAAAAGGGATGAAAGTCATCAGTTAATTGATTACACGATCAAGTTAGGAAGTTTAAAATTAAATGAAACTTTAAGTTTTGTTAATTAATACGAGCCGTTTCAATCTGGTTGTCTGTGGTTACCGGCAGTGGAAGTTTTTCGTTAAGATCCCAGCAAGCCACTCATGCAAAAGCAGTGTTAGGTACCGATAAATCAATGTCTTTTCCAAGCCGGTCCAATTCCAGGGGCAAAAACACTATGTTATTTAATCCCCGGAAAACCGGAACACGGCTTACGGTAAATGATTTCAGCAAATACGTCAAGTGGCTGGCAATTGCTTTCGCCATCAATTATGTGTGTGTTTGTGTGGCAGTCGGTAGGAATTCAATTTCGCTTCTGTCAAAGGCAATCGTTATGTTTCCAACAGTTGAAAATTTAATTTTGGATTGAAAACACAAACGAATCAAAAAATTATGCCCGTAACCGTAAAGGTAAGGTAACATTGGCAACATTATTATATTTTCATTTTTTTACTTTTTTTTATTTCGCTCTGCTGCAAAACAGTTTCATGTGAGTACAATAAAATTTTATGAATGTAGACACCATTCTCACATCTCAAAAGGAAATTGAAATCGTAGGAAGAAGGATTTCCCATTTGTAAGAAAATTTTGAAGGTTAGCGTCAGACATTATTTAAATCAGGAATTCCGTCACGAGACTGGATTTTAAAATGTCATCTATCAAGCTTTATCGATTGTTACGGAGAGCAAAGTTCGTTCCTGCCTTGGTGAGGTTTAAGTTATATTCATTTCTAAAAACCGCATTTCATTTTGTGGAGGAAAGTTAAACATGAAGCCGAGGGTTTACCAGAGTATTATGAAATTGATCCTACGTTGATTGGGT
This sequence comes from Wyeomyia smithii, assembly GCF_029784165.1. Lineage (NCBI taxonomy): Eukaryota > Metazoa > Arthropoda > Insecta > Diptera > Culicidae > Wyeomyia > Wyeomyia smithii. The sequence goes on from NC_073694.1 coordinate 3,587,181, forward strand.
TGAGTCTCGCCAGCTAACAGTGGTGAATGGTCTATTTCAAATTCATGAAGAATTATACACCATTTGTTTCACACAATTTTATAATTAAAATTGTTGAATTATTTTAGTTTAGTCAATTGACACAAATAATGGAAATCAGTCACGTTTTGATAATCTCGTTGTGCTTTCCAGCAAATATGCAAGATAAAAATGATATTGTTGGCTGTAATTCTAGGAAGGAAAGCAATTTTTGTTCGAGAATAATAATTTACAAAATGTTTTCATCAAAGAAAATCTCGCCTCATCGGATTCGACTGGCATCGATAATGACTCAGTTCACATTTTATTTATTCAACAATAATTAATATGTAAGACATCTTTCACAGATGATCCATTTTTGGCAAATGTGGATTCTGAATCGAACATTACAACAAATCTGAAGCGGTCGATCACGATAACCAGTCATGCCTTCAGCCAGTTTTCCTGCGATAAGAGTAATGGTTGACGGAGTAATTGACCAGCTGTTGCTGGTGGAAAATAGATTGAAACCTAAATCGAGTTAAAGAAACATTGATAATTCATCTGTAAAATTGATTTTTTAGATTAACGTTCTGTTTCTATAAAGGACAACACGGAATCAATGCTTTACCGTTATTAATTTTATTCTATACCTAGCCTGGCTTTATGATCAAAGGTCAAAGAATATTAACTTTGACTTCGCATCATACTGCCTATTTTTGCAACAGACGTTATAATCAATTCCAACCTTGTTGTTGTACCTTGTTGACGTCAGCGTTTTAAAAGCGAGCCATGGAAGAAATTTATGCAGATACTCGTGTTCAACATGTAGAAAAAATATTATATTGATAATTATCCTATCATGTAAATTTTGTACATTTAACTATCAAATCATTCTGTGCCGAACACGCATCAGTACTGGACGTGTTTGGTGATCGGTCCGATAGAGTATAAAACAAAAGACGTGTGAACAAGTGTTGGCATTGTTTGCCTGGTCGAGTGAAATAAATCCGGGTTCAAGGTCGTTCCTTTGTGCAACTGTTTCGCATCGTGACTGCCAGCTGGTGCGTAAGCCGATTTGGCTGCTGGCTGGATTGTGCTACAGCAGTGGACGAGACACAAACGAGGAAAAAGAAGAAGCCATCAGTGTCAGCGAGTCGTATCGCTGTGTGGAGTGATCTCACACCTGGCTCGCTGCTGGTGGCTGTTTGGTGCTGCTGTATTGGTGCTGCTGGCTGTAACGGCTGCTACTTCGAACGATCGGACAACCAACCTTACTGGAAGGGAGAAATAAAAAGGTACGTGTTCTTGTCAGCGCTAGTGCGCTAAACATAGCGCGATGGATGTAGATCCCTCGCCTCCCGCGCCACCATCCCCGAACCCCTCTGACCCTGACCCTTCTGTTACCCCCTCCCCTGTTCATTCTTCAGTCCCCCCTCGCCCCAGGCTTTACCCAGACGGAGCCCAGGGCAGCTATACTGTTTATTTTCGGCCAAAGGCAGGACCGAAATCGAAAAAGTTGAACCTCTTGCAGATTTCTAAAGACCTGACGAAGGAGTACAAGGGCGTGACCGAAATTTCCAAGGTCCGGCCTAACAGGCTCCGTGTCGTGGTCGGTAACCTGAAAGAGGCCAACGATATAGCTTGCTCTGAGCTCTTCACACGCGAGTATCGCGTTTACATACCCGCACGAGACGTGGAGATCGACGGTGTCATAACCGATTCGAGTCTGTCCGTCGAGTGTATACTGCAAAGTGCCAAAGGGTGCTTTAAGAACAAAACGTGTCCCGAAGTAAAGGTGCTCGACTGCAAGCAATTGCGGTCAGCATCGATCATCGGTGGCAAAACAGTATACACTCCGTCAGACTCGTTTCGAGTTACGTTCGCCGGGTCTGCACTACCAAGCCACGTCTCGATCCACCGGGTTCGTCTCCCTGTGAGGCTCTACGTGCCCCGCGTCATGAACTGCCTGAATTGCAAGCAGTTAGGCCATACAGCCGCCTACTGCTGCAATAAGGCACGTTGTGGCAAGTGTGGGGAGTCTCATGCGGAAGATTCTTGCAGTGTTAACGCTGAAAAGTGTATTCACTGCGGAGAAAATCTGCATGAGCTCTCGACATGTGCGGTGTACATGCAGCGCAGGGATAAAATAAAACGGTCTCTCAAAGAGCGTTCAAAGCGTTCCTACGCTGACATGCTGAAGAAGACCGTTACCACTTCTCCCGTTACTTCGAACCCCTTCGATCTGTTGCCCTCTGAGGAAACCGATTCTGACGATTCACCAGCGGGAGCATCTTACGCCAATCCTGGGGAGTCTAGAAAGAGGAAAAGTGTTTCCTCTCCTAAACTTCCCAGAAAAGGTCCTAAGATTTCTCAAAGTGAAATGAAGGTTACAAACAAACCAAACAGTGCTGCGGAAAAACCGAAGCAAACTCCTCCTGGGCTGGCAAATTTAAAGTCCCAGAAGGAGTTCCCAGCACTGCCAGGAACATCTAAAACCCCAGTTGCTCCTTTTACACTCCCAGTTGATGAAACAAACTCTGGATTAGTGAAATTTTCTGACATTGTGGACTGGATTTTTGAAACTTTCAATGTACCCGATCCAATTAAAATTTTTCTTACAGCATTCCTCCCAACAGTTAGATCATTTTTGAAGCAGTTGACTGCCCAATGGCCTCTCCTTGCAGCGATTGTATCCTTCGATGCCTAATTCAACTGCGTATATGAAGGATTCTATCTCTGTCTTACAGTGGAATTGTAGAAGTATTTTACCAAAAATTGATTCGTTTAAAGTTTTGATAAATAAAAACAAATGCGATGCATTTTCCCTTTGTGAAACTTGGCTTACTTCAAATATTGATCTCAACTTCCATGATTTTAATATTATTCGCCTTGATCGAGACACCCCATATGGAGGAGTACTTTTAGGGATTAAAAAGTGCTATTCTTTCTATCGTATTAACCTCCCCTCGATTCCAGGCATCGAAGTTGTCGCATGTCAAATGACAATACAAGGTAAAGAGCTTTGTATTGCCTCAATATATATTCCCCCCAGAGCACAGGTTGGGCAACGGCTGCTCTTTGATTTAATAGAACTTCTTCCCTCGCCACGTTTGATTTTGGGAGACTTCAACTCTCATGGTGTGGCTTGGGGTTCCCCATACAATGATAACCGCTCCTCTTTAATCTATAACCTTTGCGATGACTTCGACATGACTATTTTAAACAACGGTGAAATGACACGTATCCCGAAACCTCCAGCGCGCCCAAGCGCTTTGGATCTATCCTTATGTTCGACGTCGCTACGGTTGGATTGCACATGGAAGGTAATCCTCGATCCTCACGGTAGCGACCATCTGCCTATTCTTATTTCAATTACTAACGGGTCAACTCGCATGCGACCAATTGACATTCCGTATGACCTCACACGAAATGTCGATTGGAAGTTATACGAGGAAATGATTTCAAAAGCGGTCGAGTCGATTCAACATCATTCACCACTTGAAGAATACAACCTCCTCGCGGGCTTGATTCTCGACGCCGCGTTGCAAGCCCAAACGAAGAAATATCCCGGCGTAACGATCAAAGAACGGCCTCCCACTCCGTGGTGGGACCAAGAGTGCTCCGATGTCTACACGCAAAGATCCGACGCGTTTAAGGCCTACCAGACGGGAGGTATACCTGGCGACTATTTACGGTATTCGGAGCTTGATACCAAGCTTAAAAGCTTGGCTAAAGCAAAGAAACGTGGATATTGGCGTCGGTTCGTGAACGAGACGTCGAGGGAGACATCGATGAGCACTCTTTGGAACACAGCCCGAAGAATGCGGAATCGCGTAACGGTCAACGAAAGCGAGGAGTCTTCAAGTAGGTGGATATTTGATTTTGCCAGGAAAGTATGTCCGGACTCTGTTCCTGAGCAAAATATTGTTCGCGATGCGTCTCCGGGCCACGACGCGATAGAATCACCTTTTACGATGGCAGAACTTTCAGTTGCCCTCCTGTCCTGTAACAATAACGCGCCTGGATTAGATAGAATCAAATTCAACTTGTTGAAGAATCTACCCGGCAATGCCAACTTTTATGTAAATGACATCGACGAATGTCTGGCAAATTCATGCACGATAAGACAACTTGCAGACGACAGTGTAATCTCTGTTACAGGAGCCAAAGCTGCCGATTTGCAAGGACCATTGCAAGATACCTTGGACAATTTGTCTGCTTGGGCTTTACAGCTAGGTATCGAATTCTCTCCGGAGAAGACTGAGATAGTAGTTTTTTCTAGGAAGCATGAACCTGCTCAGCTTCAAACACAATTAATGGGTAAAACGATTTCTCAGGTTTTGGTACACAAATATCTTGGTGTCTGGTTCGACTCTAAAGGCACCTGGGGTTGTCACGTGAGGTATCTGATGAAAAAATGTCAACAAAGAGTGAATTTTCTTCGTACAATAACCGGACAATGGTGGGGAGCCCATCCAGGAGACCTTATAAGGCTTTACCAAACAACGATATTGTCTGTTATTGAATACGGGTGTTTCTGCTTCCGCTCCGCAGCAAACACACATTTGATCAAACTGGAGCGAATACAATATCGTTGTTTGCGTATCGCCTTAGGTTGCATGCAGTCGACCCATACGATGAGTTTGGAGGTTTTAGCTGGAGTACTACCATTGAAAAACCGCTTCTGGAGCCTGTCTTCTCGTATTCTAATCAAATGTGAGGTCTTGAACCGTCCCGTGATTGAAAATTTTGAAAGGTTAATCGAACTTAATTCTCAAACCCGTTTTATGACATTGTATTTCAATCACATGTCCCAAAATATTAACCCTTCTTCGAATATTCCAAATCGTGTCGACTTATCAAATACTTCTGATTCTACTGTGTTTTTCGATACATCCATGATAGAAGAAACTCGTGGAATCCCGGATCATTTACGCGTGCAGCAGATCCCTAAAATTTTTTCCAATAAATATCGAAACATCAACTGCGACAATATGTACTACACTGACGGATCACTTCTTGATGGGTCCACTGGCTTCGGTATCTTCAATAACAATTTAACCGTCTCCCATAAGCTCGATAATCCTGCTTCTGTTTACGTCGCAGAATTAGCTGCAATTCAGTACACCCTAGGGATTATCGAAAAAATGCCCACGGACCATTATTTCATCTTTACGGACAGTCTCAGTTCCATTGAGGCTCTCCGATCGATGAAAGATGTTAAGCACTCTCCGTATTTCCTGGGGAAAATACGGGAACATCTGAGTGCTTTATCCGAAAAATCTACTCAGATTACCTTAGCGTGGGTCCCTTCTCACTGCTCGATACCGGGTAATGAGAAAGCGGACTCTTTGGCTAAGGTGGGCGCAACAAACGGTGATATTTATGAAAGACCAATTGCCTTTAATGAATTTTTCGCACTTGTACGTCAGAATACGATCATCAGTTGGCAAAATGCTTGGACCAGAGGGGAATTGGGAAGGTGGTTACATTCCATAATCCCCAAAGTATCGACGAACCCGTGGTTCAAGGGGTTGGATGTAGGTCGGGATTTCATTTGCGTGATGTCCCGGCTTATGTCCAATCACTATAGATTTGACGCGCTCCTCCGTCGTGTTGGGCTCGGGGAAAGTGGTATCTGTGCCTGTGGTGAAGGTTATCACGACATAGAGCATGTGGTTTGGTCATGCCCTGTACACCGTGACGCCAGGTCTAAATTAATAGCTTCCCTGCAGGCCGAGGGTAGACAGCCGGCTGTTCCTGTTCGTGATGTCTTGGCGAGCCGTGACCTATCCTACATGTCCCTTATATACGTTTTCCTGAAATCCATCCACGCCCCAGTCTAGTCCCGTTCCCCTCCGTCTACACCCAACAAAACGACAAGAACACGTTTGAACCTTAAGCACAAAACCAGCAACCAGACCCCGCACAACAGAACCAGGACCCAAGGACTACGAGCCTCTGTCCCAACTCACGACATCGTGGCTCAGCAGAACGAATCCATACATGCCATTCGACGATTATCAGACGACCATTGAACAACAAAACACTGATTGGAAATCCCATGCTAGTTTTAAGTTAGACTTAATTTCAGCTCGTAGTCGGCAGCGAGGATAAAAAATTTGCTTTAGTTTTTAAGTCATCAGATATAATTGGCGCCGTTAAACATTAAATTGTATTTGTGCCGTGTCAAATAAATGTTATGTGAAGAAAAAAAAAAAAAAAAAAAACTATCAAATGGCACATTGTTTATATAATTTCATACTGTTGTAGGAAAGCTAATAGCATTTGAAATCTGACCCTCTAAATGTTACATGTCTATTTTGGCTATTACAGAATGCACCTTAGTAGAATAAAAAATAGAACTGAAAAATAACACGAAGTTGATTCAGAAGCAGCAAGAAATTTTAAAGAAACTATAGTTTATTTTCCAAGACATTTTCTTAAAGCATTAGAATCACTTTGAAGCCCTTCAATAAACTATATCTATAGTTATATGGATTTTTTCTAAACTTTATTAAGTTCTTTTGAGTTCATTCTAGTTTCTTTTCGATCTTTTTAGTTCCCTCTTGCTAAATTCTTTCTAGAACTTTCTTCGTCTCTTAGGCCTTTTTTTTAGAACATTTATATTTTTTTTTGTATAATAAAACTAGACTTTCTTATATCAGATTTATATTTCCTTTCTATTTCTTCTCTTTTTATAGGACTCCTTTCAAGTGTCTTTTCAATTTTGTCCAAGCTCTCACAGTAACGTTTGCGGTAAAAAAATGGACTTTTTTCAGATGGTAATGAAAAAAACTAAGACAGATAATTGAGTTGGATAAATTTCCCATTAAGGCCGATACAAATTTCATTTTCATTTTATGTCACCCCCCCCCCCCCCCTTCAAAAATGTTTAAAATTGGAAGGGGAAGAAAATAAAAGTTCAAGCCGTTCTGTTAATGTTATTGACCTTTCGACAGCGTATTTGCTTAATTTAGCAACAAACAAGTCCAGTGACAGTGAAAGTATCATCAAAAGACAAGCCAAATGATTATTAATGATAATAATGTGATATTTTTCAACACACTTTAGCATGCAAGTCACAAACGTCGTAACTTGCACACAATTTTTTATGAAAGCTATTCCTTTTTTTTCTTCTCAGTGTTATTTATTTTTTGCCCTCCCCTTAGCTAACTTTGATAACCGTGGACATAAAAACTTTTCAAAATTTGTATCAGCTTAATGGTAATTATATTATCTTATTTGAAAAAAAAAAATTCTAAGCCCTTGCAAGCGACCTTCCAGCAGTTAACCGGAACGAAAACATGCGTGTAAGTAAGTTTTTAGGCTCTTTCTTCGTTTTTTAAAATTAATTCCCCCTCTGTTTTCGCGACAAAATTGTTGGAATAGATCTTTCGCTTCAAGTTTGCCCAGAAATTCTCGATGGGACGCAGCTGGGGTACGTTGGGCGGATTCGCCGACTTCGGTACCACATCAATATTCAGCCGCTCCATCTCCTCCAACATTCGCTTCAGGTAGTGGACCAACGCCAAATCTGGCCAGAACACCGTGTCTTCCCCCTGTAGTATTTCTTGATGAACGACGCAACTCCTGGCAGGCACTTTGTACCATAAATTTCCCCGTTCACGGCGAGCCCGGAGCGAAAGAAGAGCAACTTTGACATCCCTTTCTCGCTGATTGTCAGCCACAGCCGCACCTTCTTGGGGAACTTTGTATGGGAAATAAACTTCACCTCGGTGCTCACTTCCTTCGTGGGGGAGGTAAAATACGAAGTGCCCTGCTAATCGTTGCCATCTAGGGTGAGATAGGTCTCGCTGTCCATCAACACTGCCACGTCGCGATTCGCCGGGAACTTCGACTCGACCATCTTATTCGGCAATGACGCAGCGAGCCTGCAGCTCCGAGACCAGTTTTACCGCATGCACCAACCTCCCGGCCAAGTGCATACAGCGAATTAGCCACTTTTCCCTCGGTCTTCCTCTTCAGCTTCTTGTCGCTCAGGGTCGTTGGCCGACCGGAACAGGGCTTTCTTTCGATGCTCTGATCGTTGTTCAATAGTGTCATCACAGTTAGAGTTTGACTGATAGAGCTGTAAATTTTTTCTTTTACTAACTCATGGGTTACTATGAGTGATGATTAGGGACAGTGGTAAATCGCGATTTCGCGAAATCCAGCATTGGCCGCGAAATTAGCAACAATCCGTGAAATGCCACGAAAACCAGCAACACGGACAAATCTTAAGATTAATGGGCACCTCGATGGCAACGGGAGGCCTTTTCTACGCAACCAAAAAGATGGCTCTCCTACATAGTACAAGTAGCAAGCATTTTTGCATTTTTAAAAATACGCGACAGTGAGATTGATATTATAATTTTGGTAACTTTTCGGAACGCGGACGGTTTCTTGAACTTTTCCGGTTGGCGAATAAATATTTATCGATTCCCGGAAACTTGGTAACAATTTGAAAACAATTTGACACTGTAGTCCGTACTGCAAAGAAATCATGATTATACGAATAATTTACCGTATATTAAATTAAATAACAACAGTTTTTTATTGTTCATTGTTGCACTTAATAGACGTTTTCTAAAGAAAAGGTTGTCGTGAAATTACCGCAAATTTTTAATATTCTCTATTTTGCCACTCGCGAATTTTCAATTTTTTTGCCGCGAATTACCACTGTCTCTAGATGATGCATGAGTCATTAGTGCGATTAAAGGTAAACCCATGAAAAATAGGCAATTTTTGTCAATTTTTTTACCGTTAAAGAAGTTTTTTTAGACTTTGAGACTGCTTTTGTGATTTTTCTCACACATTTTTCAATTCTTTCTCAGATGTAAATATGTACATATGTGAGTGTCCAGAGTGTCGAAAATTACCTGCAAATATGCAAGAGTAATTCAATAGGACATTTTTTAATATGTGAAATGTTCTAGAACAATGAAAATTGAAAATTTTCTCCTATAGCAGATAATTACACTAAAAATTTCTTTTTAAATTCTGTATTTTTTTTTGTTACCGCCTCCTAAATTTCCGCTTTTATCAATTCCGTATTTTCTCTGATACCTTCTCGTTTTCTTACTGTCTCGTTTTTTTGTTTCCTCTGATTTTCTATATAGATATTTGAGTAATGCTTCCTTTCTTTTTCTTTCACTTTGTTCTTTTTTCTCTCGTTTTCTCTCTATTCCCTTTTATTTCTCTCCCAACTTCCTTTATTCTCTCTTCTCTCTTTTTCCTTGCTCTCATTCTCACTCCTCTCTTCGTTTTTTCTTACTTGCTCTCACTAACGTTCTCTCTCTCTCTTTCTCTTTCTATCGCTTTTTTTACTTTCCCCTCTCTCTCTTTCTTTAATATCTCTACCTTTTCTCATTTTATCTCTCTCTTTCTCCTCTCTTTCTACTATTTTTCTCTCTCTTCCTCCTCTCTGTCTTTCTTCTTTCTCTTTCTGTTCCTCTCCTTCCTGTCTCCTTGTCTCTCTCCCTTCTCTCTTTGTCTCTTTCCCCTCCCCTTCTCTCTTTCCCTTCCCCTTCTAATATCTTTTATCTACCTTTTCTCTTTTTCTCCTCTCTCTCTCCTTCTATCTCTCTCTCTCTCTCCCCCTCTCTCTCTCTCTCTCTCTCTCTCTCTCTCTCTCTCTCTCTCTCTCCTTCTCTCTCGATTCTCTCTCTCTCCTGCTGTTGTCTCTCTCGATCCTCTCTCTCTCCATTCTCTCCATTCTCTCTCTCCATTCTATCTCTCTTTCCATTCTCTCTCTTTCTATTCTCTTTCTCTCCATTCCCTCTCTCTCCATTATCTCTCTCTCTACATTCTTTCTCTCTCCTTTCTTTCTCTCTCCATTCTCTCTCTCTCTCCATTCTATCTCTCTCTCTCTCTCTCCATTCTCTCTCTCCCTCTCTCCATTCTCTCTCTCTCTCCATTCTCTCTCTCTCCATTTTCTCTCTCTTACATTCGTATGAATTATTTTTCAAAACTCTAGAATCTATTATGTCTAACATGAAACCAGAAGTAAAACTGCATGTCTATGGCGACTTCAACCAACGTAATGCAGACTTTATTGTAGACATTGAAAATGAATCTATCTTACTCCCAGTCGTAGGCGAAAACGAAACACTGCAGTATCTTTTTGGCAAATCCTCAGAACTCGGTCTATATCAAATCAATCATGTCAAAAACAAACAAAATGCATATTTAGACCTATTATTCACAAACTGCACTGAAGACTTCTGTGTAGATGCATCATTGACTCCCATCTGGAAAAATGAAGCATTTCACACAGCAATTGAATATTCAATAGTGATGAATAACACTTCGTACCCTAGCGACTGCCGTACGAGGATGTACCGGAATACCACAAAACTGACTTCGAACAAGTCTAACGTAGACTTCGCATAATAAATTGGCGTAGTATAATTTGTAAAGAAGGAAATGTCAACGAAGAAGTAACAAAATTTTATGAAATAATTAATCAAATTATATCAGAAAATGTACCTCTAAAGAAAAGAAGACGAACGAACACCAACAAATATCCAGTGTGGTTTAATCCACAATTGAAGAACCTAAAAAATAGAAAACAAAAAGCACATAAAATATACAAAAAAAGACAACAATAGCGAAAATCTTCAAAATTACCAAGAAATTTGCTGTCAACTTGACGCAGCCATTAAAATTGCACATGAAGAACATAATCGTAAAATCGAACATCAAATCAAGTCTTGCCCTAAGAACTTCTTTAATTACGTAAAAACAAAACTAAAAAGTAACAACTTTCCATCACGAATGCATCTTGACAGTAATGTAGGACAAACTAGTAATGAAATATGTAGTCTTTTTGCCACTTTTTTCAAGAAATTTACACCACATATGAAGAAACAGATCGCGACCGCGAATACTTCTCGTATTTTCCTGAATTTTCGAATTCTTTATCTGTCAATCAAATATCTGAATTCGAAATTCAAAACGCACTTGAAAATTTAGACGCTACGAAAGGTCCTGGACCTGACAGAATAGCTCCAATTTTTCTCAAAACTTTGGCAGAAGAACTATCTACACCCTTACAACACCTTTTTAACATGTCCCTGAAGAATGGAATTTTCCCAGAACTCTGGAAAACCTCATATTTAGTGCCAATTTTCAAATCTGGCGCTAAATCTGACATTCGTAATTATCGTGGAATTGCCATTATTTCATGCATTCCAAAATTATTTGAATCAATAATTAATGAAAAAATCTTTCAACAAGTAAAACACCAAATTACAACTCAACAGCACGGCTTTTACAAAGGCCGATCAACTACCACAAATCTATTGGAATTCATAACTTTCACTCTGACTGTAATGGACAACGGTAACCACGTAGAAGCTCTTTATACGGACTTTAGCAAGGCATTTGACAGAATCGACATACCATTATTACTCTTCAAGCTCGAAAAATACGGAACTGAAACAAAATTTTTGGAATGGCTGCAGTCATACTTAACAAAACGAACACAAATAGTCCGCTTTCAAAATTCCTTTTCAAACCCAATAGAAGTAACTTCTGGGGTTCCTCAAGGTTCCCACCTGGGCCCTCTTCTTTTTATATTATACGTAAATGACATTTCCTTTCTTCTTAAGTCAATACATGTGCTTGTATATGCTGATGACATGAAGCTTTTTATAGAAATAACCAATGAAGACTTCGAAATATTCCAGAATGAAATTAATGTATTCTACACTTGGTGCAACAAAAGCCTATTACAACTCAACATTAAAAAATGTAATTCAATAGCCTTTAGCAGAAAAACAGTAACACCACCAACAAACATTTTCTTAGGAAACCAATCAGTAGAAAAATGCAAAATCGTTAGGGACCTAGGCGTAATCTTAGACTCCAAACTTACATTCATAGAACATTATAATACAATTATCAACAAAGCAAATAGTATGCTGGGCTTTATAAAACGCTTCGGCCACAATTTTCAAGAGCCATATACAATCAAACTATTATATATTACATACGTCCGACCAATTCTGGAATATTGTAGCATTGTATGGAATCCCTATATTGCCACACATGAAGAACGCATTGAATCTGTCCAAAAACAATTTATTTTGTACGCGCTTCGTAAGCTGAATTGGACATCATTTCCCTTACCATCATATGAAGCACGCTGCATGCTTATAGACATACAAGCACTTAAAGAACGCCGCGATCTTTCAATGCTTTATTTTATCAATGACATTATTTCTCAACGCGTGCAATCTACTCAATTATTATCACAACTAAATTTTTATGCACCCAGTCGTCAATTAAGAAATCGTAAAATATTTTCGGAAAATTCTCACAGAACAAACTACTCTAAAAATGGCCCCATAAATCGCATGATGCGTCACTATAACCAGCACTGCGAAAATATCGACATCACCATGGGCAGAAATCAAATAAAAAAAACGACTGGAAACTACTGGAAATAATGTATAGAATAGAAGAAAACATTGTAACTGTAGTCTACATTTGCTTGACGAAATAAATAAATAAATAAACTATCTCTCTCTTTTTCTCTCCATTCCCTCTCTCTCTCTATTTTCTATCTCTTCATTCTCTCTCTCTCGCTCCATTCTCTCTCTCTCTCTTCATTTTTCCTATCATCTCTCCATTCTCTCTATCTTTCTCTCCATTCTCTCCATCTCTCTCTCCATTGTCTCTATTTTTCTCTCCATTCTGTACATCTCTCTCTCCATTCTCTCTATCTTTCTCTCCATTCTCTCTGTCTCCCTCCTTTCGTTCGCTTTTTCCCTGTCTCACTGCTTTCTCTCTATATCTCTCTTTCTCTTCTTTCTGTCTCTCTCCCTCTCTCTCTCTCTCTCTCTCTCTCTCTCTATCACCTAACCTCAACTTTCTGTACCTTTTCCTCCCCTGTCTCTCCCTCAAACTCTTTCTGACTCTCTCTCTCCCTTTCTCTCACACTTTCTCTCTTTAATTTTTTCTTTCATTCTCTCTCTCTCATCCTCTGGTAACATTTCCTCTCTCATTCTCTCTGTCACTTTCTCTCTCTCTCTCTCTTTTCTACGTGGTCACAAACTAATCTATTAATTCCATCATGTCATCGATAACACTGGTCAACACAGGTGTGCCCAAGAACTAGAAAACAGCAGCAGAATTTTGGGGCAGCATTGTTTTCGTTTTCGTCGACCACTGTAATCATTGGTGGAAACAACGGTGATTGACTTGTTGCGTAGAAATGTAGAATGCCGATAAATGCCAATTCACTTCCACTAGAAAATCTTTGTTTTTAGTATTTTGTATAAATGGTGGGTCATACTTAACTGTACCAACACTAAAAATCTTGAGACATCATTCACCAGCCTCTGAATGTCAACTTGCTCACAAAAACATCGATATTTGAGCATTTTCAGCATTTCACAAATTGAGAGTCGTTTCAAGGAGTCACGTCGGCTCTGGAAATAATGATATCAAAGAGAATTAAACAGTTTTCATCAGATTTTCAGAAACCGGAAGATGCTATCTTGGATTTCACGATGGCGTCGTACACCGATATTCAGTTCCTGGACATAGTTCTTTAAACATTCTAAAATTTTAAACAGCAGCAACCGGATGTCACTATCTTGGATATAAATATAACGTCCAACATTATATTTTGGTCTATGGCCATCTGCCGGCCTCCAAACATGTACGAGGATTCCCATAATCTCTCAACTTGCGATTATCTCCTTTTTTGAGGCTTGTCCCTCCCTCTTTTCAATATTTCCAATATCATTTTCGAGGTTTGGTGAAAATCGGTTCTGCCATTCAACAGTAATACTAGAACATACATACAAATATACACACATAACTTGTCTTCCAAAGTACAGAGATGGACAGATAGTTTCTCCAATCGATCAGCAAGAATCAAATAAAACTTTTTATTTTTTCAGAAGCTACTAACCCTGCCAAACAGAGCATATTATAATACTGAAAGATTATCATATAAACAAACTTATAGTGAGAAACTATAAAAGCGTTGAGACCGAATGGGAATCTTGGGAAAAAGGAGGTCCTGCAGTTCGACAAGGCTCAATAATCGTCCGTCTAAAGAAAAATTAGCGACACGCAAATGTCTGTATCTTCTCCGACAGTCAGGCAGCATCTAAAGCACATTTTCGTAAATCCGAACTAGTGTGGGAATGCATTCTTTCACTTCGGCAGCTAGCACAAAAAAAAAACAGATCTTACTATACTGGGTGCCAGGGACACAGCGAAAGGCATTGAAAAAGGCGACTCACTAGCAAGACAAGGCAGGCCCGTAGGTACCGGGAGGGCTAGGAGGGGCTTAGCCCCCCCACGCGTTTGTATTGCCCCACCACGCAATTTTCTCATGTATGTGATTGATACTAGGTGAAAAAATCCAAAAGAAAAATCTGAAATATTAGCAATAAGCATTATTGAATAGTCACCAGTTTTTTAATGTTAACGGTATCAGTATATTTTTTGGTCGAGCAAATATGCTAAAAAGGATAAGTTTTTCAATCTTTTGGTGAGCCAGTATCCTAACTTCCTGCAATATGATCTTGTGGTTCATGTTCATGTTCAGTTCAATATATTTTGGCCAGACCTTTTCACATCTCGGAAGCACAACCCAGACCGTTACCTGGCCCGAACAACTCTGTTCCGGTTCGGTTCGAAATAAAATCAGACTATAAAAATTGTAGTCTGACCGGAATTTGAACTAGGCATTCCACACTCTACCTGGTCTGATGGTAAACACTGATCAAACAAAGCCTATCGTAAAATTTAAAATTTGGGCTGACGGTTGAATCGCTCCATTCTTTCAGTATTTATTCGCGAATAGATTCTCTCAGTATCGTTGGTTGACATCGGTCGGTGACTCTCGAAGCTGGATTTATAACGCTGTAATTCTTTCAATGCATTTGTTGCTTCAGAGTAGAACTTTTAATAACTCTCTTCTGTTCTTAGTTTTTCGATCGCACATGGTCGCACCCTCAAGACATTTGAAAAAATTAAGTGGAAGATACACAGTTTCGAAGAGTTGTGGGTTCCATCATATTTTCAGTTAATTTAAGTTTCTACCTTCTTGACTACATTTTCTTCTTGAACCAAAAGATACACCGTTACGCTAATCAATAGCGGTTTTCACGTCGAGCTCGAATACAAATACCTAGCCGTAACCTGTGTATTAGGGTGCCAATGAAAATCAATTTTTCGAATTTCGTTTAACAATAGGGCTCAAAAGTTTCGTCTTCTCGAAAAAAATCATCCAAAAAAATTTTTCCCGATAAGGTGCACCAAATCTCGACGTTTCATGCATCTTTTAGACATTTGGCATAAAAAAATTCGATATCTACGATATCATAAACTTTAACCTGTGCATTTCATCAGTCAGAAAGTTGAAACATTGATCGCTTTGAGGGACGTGTTCCCAAAGGCCGATTTAGCAGTGCGTCTTGAACTGTCCTACAGATCAGACGTTTTTTCGGTTGCTTGTGGACTGGTCTTTGACTGCCTATAGCTTCAAAGTTTGTGTTTTGTCAGTGTGTCTTTTAAAGACTACCTGAAAGTTATTTCCCATCAGTCTTTCTCAAGACTACCTACTTTTAAATTTAACATTTGTTTTAACTTTTTTCGTATCACCTGAAATGGCTGGACGGAAAAAGAAACCTCGCATCGCTGCGGGGAGGAAAAGAGAGGCATCTCTTTCTGACACATCGAGTGTCTGTAGTGACAATCCTTTTGATATTTTGCCTGAGCAAGAAGCTGGTGAAATGGAAGTTATTAATAATGAAACTATACAAAATATAAAATCTTTAAAAAAGGAGAAAGTTCCACCTATTGTGGTAACTATTTCTTCTGAATTTAATATATTCAAAAAGGAACTTTCAACGTTTGTTTCTGACGTTAAAGTTACCTATCAAATTGGCCGTAGAGGTGAATGCCGCTTATTAGCCGACTCAGTAAAGGGTCGTGATCGTCTTGTTCAGTATTTAACTGACAAAGGTCTCACCAACGATCAAACCGTTGATGAGATCAAACTTACTTTAACAGAATTACTTGGCATAGCCCCTACCCAAGTAATTCTAATGAAACAAAAATCACGAGGCGAAAACAGTCAGAGAACTGGAATTTCCCTTGTTAATTATTTAATTCATTTTAACCGCAATGAGGTTAACAACTTAAAATTGTTTGAAAAAGCACATGCTTTGTATAATGTGCGTGTAAAGTGGGAAACTTATAGGAAGTATGGCGGAGGTGAAAAGCATATCACCCAATGCCGTACTTGCCAACGTTATGGCCATGGTTCCAAATTCTGTAACATGGACCAAACATGTCTTAATTGTGGAGACTCTTCTCACAAAAAGGACACATGTCCTGTGAAAGAGAGTAAAAATTTTCGCTGTGCGAATTGTAACGGCAACCATATGTCAAATTTTTATCAATGCCCAGTCCGGTTAGCAATTGTTAAGGCAAGGCAAGGTAAACAAAATTCAATTTCTCAATTAAAACCAACTTCAAAACAAAATTCTCCAAGCGTACCAGTGACGCATAGTTTACCTACTCCTTTGCATACCCGTTTAACTTATGCACAGGTTACAGGTAGTTCGAACATTATACCGCCTAGTGTTGGTAGTTCGAAAATGACCGTTAATATGGGTAAGCAAAACACGCTAGAAAATAATTGTACACCTATTACTCCAGCTAATATTGCTGCCGAAAATATTTTTTCTAATGTCAACTGCCTGGGGCCTATTACGGCAGGTAAACTTTCTTTTTTGCAACAGGCAATGTTCGATCTTATGAACGCCATGTTGCAGGCAAAATCAATGTTTGAAGCCATTCAAATAGGCACAAATTTTACTATTAAAATTGTTTCTAATTTAAAATTTAGCAATGATTTTAAATAAAACAATTAAAATATTAAATTGGAATGCTCGCTCATTGAAGGCCAATGAGAATGAGCTTTTTAATTTTTTAACAGTAAATAATGTGCATATCGCAATTATTACTGAAACATTTTTGAAACCTAACATTAAATTAAAATATGATCCCAATTACGTGGTTCATAGATATGATAGGATTCAGGGTTCCGGCGGTGGAGTTGCAATTGTTATTCATCGCCGAATCAAACATAGTGCTCTTCCCCATCTTGAGACGAAAGTTATTGAAACTTTGGGAATTGAAGTTCAAACTGAACTTGGGATTTTATTTATTGCCGCAGCATATTTACCATTTCAATGCACACGCGAGCTCAAAAATTATTTTAAAGGTGATTTACAAAAACTCACCAGAAATCGTTCGAAATTTTTCATAATCGGCGATTTTAACGCTAAACATCGTTCATGGAATAATTCTCAAAGTAATTCCAATGGCAAAATTTTATTCAATGATTGTTCTTCAGGATACTATTCTATTTTGTCTCCGAATAGTCCTACATGCTTTTCTTCTGTGAGAAACCCTTCAACAATTGATTTGGTGCTGACAGATCAAAGTCATGTATGTAGTGATTTGATCACACATGCTGACTTTGATTCTGACCATCTTCCAATAACTTTTTCTTTATCACATGAATCAGTTTTAAACGCTATGAGCTCTGTTTTTAATTATAACAAAGCTAATTGGGAAAGATACAAAAATTATATTGAGAGAAATTTCAATAATGAGCTTGATTTGCAAAACGAAGTGAATATTGATTCCGCTTTGGAAGCATTAAAATGTGCAATTGTTGATGCCAGGAATTATTCTGTTCCAAAGGCTCAAGTGAAATTTGATTCATCAATAATTGACGAAAATCTTCAACTTCTAATTCGTTTGAAAAATGTTCGCAGACGTCAATATCAACGTTCTCGTGACCCTGTTTTTAAAACTATTTATAAAGATTTACAGAAAGAGATTAAACATAGATTTACTCTTCTGAGAAATCAAAATTTTGAGACTAAAGTTGAAAAATTGAAACCATATTCAAAACCATTTTGGAAGCTGTCGAAGATTCTTAAGAAACCTTCAAAGCCTATTCCAGTTTTAAAAGATGGTGAACGTTTTCTTGTATCCAATGAACAGAAGGCTCAAAGACTTGCTCAGCAGTTTGAGAGTGTTCATAACTCAAATTTGAATTTTGTGAGTCCAATTGAAAATGAAGGCACACGTCAATTTGATTTAATTTCTTCCCAGAATTTTTTACCTGCAGAAATAATTGAAACTAACTTGAATGAGCTTAAATCAATTATTAAAAATTTCAAAAATATGAAAGCACCTGGTGACGATGGAATCTTTAATATACTAATCAAACATCTCCCTGAGAGCACAATGGAATTTTTAGTGAGAATTTTCAAAATTGCATATTTTCCCAAATTATGGAAAAATGCAAAAATTACTCCCATTTTAAAACCGGATAAGAACCCAGCTGAAGTTTCAAGTTATCGACCAATCAGTTTGCTTTCTTCAATAAGTAAACTGTTTGAGAGAGTTATTCTTAACAGAATGATGTCACACATCAACGAAAATTCAATTTTTGCAAATGAGCAGTTTGGATTTCGCCATGGGCATTCCACAACTCATCAATTGCTCAGAGTTACTAATATGATACGAGCTAACAAATCTGAAGGTTATTCCACTGGAGCTGCTCTTTTAGACATAGAAAAAGCATTCGACAGTGTTTGGCATAAAGGTTTGATTGCGAAATTGCAAACTTTTAATTTTCCAATTTTCCTAATCAAAATTTTAAAAAATTATCTTACTGATCGAACTCTGCAGGTTGTCTATCAGAATTCAAAATCTGATAGATTTCCTGTCAGAGCAGGTGTACCTCAAGGTTCAGTCTTGGGTCCAGTCCTGTACAACATATTCACTTCAGATCTTCCTGATTTGCCTCCAGGATGCACAAAGTCATTGTTCTGCGATGACACAAGCATTTCCGTAAAAGGAAAAAGTCTTCGTGTCATATGCAGTCGATTGCAGAAAAGTTTAGATATTTTTTCTTCCTACTTGCAAAAGTGGAAAACCTCTCCCAATGCTTCTAAAACTCAAATGATAATTTTTCCGCATAAGCCTAGGGCTTCTTTCCTCAAGCCAAACAATAATCACGTTGTCAAGATGAATGGGGTTATTTTAAGTTGGTCCGACAAGGTTAAGTACTTGGGACTAATTTATGATAAAAAACTTATTTTCAAAGAGCACATTGAGAGTATACAAGCCAAGTGCATCAAATATACGAGATGTTTATATCCTCTTATTAACAGGAATTCTAAACTTTGTTTAAAGAACAAACTTTTGATTTACAAACAAATTTTTAGACCAGCAATGCTTTATGCTGTACCGATCTGGTCAAGTTGCTGTTCAACAAGGAAGAAAACGCTCCAAAGGATTCAGAATAAAATTCTGAAAATGATTTTGAAGCGTCCTCCTTGGTTTAGTACACTCGAATTACATAGACTTACTGGTGTTGAACCATTAGAAGCTATGTCAAATAAAATTATTAACAATTTTCGACAAAAATCGTTGCAATCCTCAATTGCTACGATAAGCTCTCTTTATAGCCAATAAGTTAGCAATTAAGTTAGGTGTAAGTTTACTTCCCCTTTCCTGACAAGTAGGTTTAAATCCCTACGAATGATAAGTCCTAATTGCGAAAGAAAACAAATCCTAACAATTAAAATTACAAATTTCTAACAGTGTTGAAAAGTCAACATTTGTGATTGGACACACATACTCATTATTTACTAATATTTATCATAAATACTTAAGCTACTAACAAATCCCCCCTTAAATAAAAAAAAAAGTTTTAACAAAGGCCGATTTAGCTGAAATTTTGCATGGGGACTTTTGAACCCTACCGCTAAACGATATTCGAATGACCTTTTTTCATACATCTTACTGGTGCCCTACTGTATATCTTCCATTACTCGTCAATTGAGGTGAGTATTTTTACGGCTGGGTATTTGAATACAAGCTCGATATGAATATAAAGTAAATGTACGAAGCTCTTACTCAGTTAAAGTAAAACTAGCTGAACCTGCGTAAAAAATTGGTCCCCTGAAACTCAATTACACAATTTAAACCTGCTCATTTAAGTTAGCAAACTGATTAACATTTGTAGATTTTTTTTTTCTTTGATAAGGAGGGTTTTAATCACAAGCTGGCTTGCCACTGTAAGACAGAAATGATACAGTTTATATCCCTGCTTTATTTCCGGGAATTTCCGGGAATATAAACCCGGAAAACCGGATTTTCGGGAGTAAGAAAATTCTTACGGGACACCCCTAACGCTTATTTGAAAATAAATGAGCTTCTGAATCTTTAGGTGCTAAAACAATCGAAATGGGACGAAAACTGCAAACGGTATAAGAATTTTATTTTGTGAGTACCCGAGAACTCCGTTGGACGCGTAAAGATCCTTTTATTGTCGAGCACATAACGGTTTTAAACTGCTAACTCCACAAGAAAAAAATAACGTTTTATCAAATAAAAATTTACTGCCCCCCCACGCGAAACGGAGTAGCTACGACTCTGATACAAGGTTCTTCTGAAAAATAATAGGGCCAGAACCCTTCTGTGGCGTCTCATCAGAGGCATTGAAAAAGGCGACTCACTAGCAAGACAAGATTCTTCTGAAAAATAGTAGGGCTAGAACCCTTCTTTGGCGTCTCATCAAGAGCTTTAAAAACAGAACTAGATGAGTGGGAGAGGATGGCCATAAGTAAAAATTAGAATGCTGTATCTGATTTACGACAGTCGAAAAAATTCATAGAACCAAATTACGCAAAAACCATGACGCTACTAAGGCTCGTTAACAGGAGTTCTCACTGGTCAATGTCCGAGCAAGTGCCATCTGAAAAAGCTAGGCAAACTCGAAGAAGAGTGGTGCCACTTCTGCAGACTTGAGAACAAATCCTTGAAACACCTACTCCGCAAATGTCGAGTAGCAGACTGTGTCTCCTCGGTGAAAGATCTTTGAGTCCTAAAATATGAAACGAAGGCCTTCTCAGCTATCACACTTCATTCGGATTGTGATACCTGACTGGGATACACGTGCAAATCAAAATTGGATATCAACTCAATAATAGTTATGCGCCGAAATTGAATGCACCTAGATTGAGGCGGAGCGTATCACAGTAGATTTATTATCAATGGCCGCAATGGTTCATTCTACTACAGGAAAAAACTCTGCTAATGCTCATCTAAGCTAAATTAACGTGAAAGTGATGTTATCGCTACGAAATACTCTTATTGGCAGACCTGGTTTTGTACGGTTCATCCTTGTATGCAGGTTGAAGTCTCGTTAGAAAAACTAACACAGAAATCGGTGAGTTTTCAAGCCGTAATGTTTCTCTGCAGGTTATCCCTATACATGCATGAAAATATCTTTCGATTTATCTTTTATAATTATTAAACCATGCTGGTCATACTTGCTTTGAAAAAAAAAACCTTGAAAAAAATCTGCAATTTATCTTAAGTATTTTTTAGAAGTGTTTAGAGGTAATGTGTTCTAAGCGGATTTAAAAATTATCGCAGTTTTCGTGCCAATTTCGGAACTTGGACGATATTCAACCCTGATTCTGAAATTTACCCAGGTTTAAGAGTTAGTTTATATCAAATTGATTTTCAGTATGATCCTTCCAAATATTCATTTATAATATTCTCAATGGAATGGCATATAAAACGGTTTTTCTTAGTTGCAACAACTCTCAACATTTGAAAACGTTATTATTGGCTATTATTATAACATAAAAAAAAATCCAAATTTACCTACTTTACATAAAAATAAACTTGAAAAACGATTGTTTTAGAGTAATTTTTTAACATTCTCGGAGCTTTCATAGTGGTTACAAACATTTCCTTAGTATATGGTTTGGAAGGGAGTTTGAATTTGTTTCATGCATTATATTGATTCTTTTTTTTTGTCTAGACTCATAGTTTTGAGAAGTAAAAGCTTTCAAACATACAATTGATTTCAAATCCCTCTATTTTTTCATGACTTCTACACTTTTCTCTTCAAGTTTGATCTAAACTTTTACAAGATAGTAACTTAACATCTTTCAGACTCTGGTTAGCAAATAGAACCTTTCGAGACTTGTTAGGAACATCTCAACAATTCTATCCAATCCTGTTTATAAATCGTTCCAGATTTAAGGTGCCGCCACATGGACGCTCATATACCACTGCAATAGTTTCCAAGCCATAGTTGATCGTATGAAGCATTTTTTCATCACGGTATAGTAGGTTATGAACTATTCGGTCATGACTGATTAGTTCAGAGTCTCTATGTTATAGCTTTTATAGCGCCCTTTTAAGTGAATTGTTTTCCGGAAGGATTTCGTGAAACAATTGTCTCTCAAATAGATGAATTACTCTGTGCTACAAGGCAGCAACACAAGGTGGAATATTTTCCCATGATATCGAAGCAAAAAAAATCTCTAGATAGTTTTTCGTAGTCTTCCTGACATAGAAGTTAACATCTTGCCCTGCGGATGAGTCTCTGCTACCACCCTTTCTGATTTTTGATTACACTGCTTTTTTGTAGAAATATTTTAGAAACTCAAAAACTTGTAAATGCATAGTCTCTCTCTGTTACTCACAACTGCAACCATCGCTTTTACCATAACCTCAGCGGTTACCAAAAGTTAGAGGCAACTTTCTTTCCTATTCTGCCACCTTTTTCACTTCCACTCATCATATTTTCTTCTTTTCTTTTCCAATCCCTAATTTTGTCAGGTAATTGATAAGAAGAATCCCGAATTCCGTTGCAGACCTGATACCTGTTGAGAACGTTACGTTCTAAACCATGTTTTCCTTCGAAGAAGGTCAAACATTCAGGGACGAGGTCTCTTCAATTTGAGAATATCACAGCAGGCGCTGATGACGTCTGTGCGTGACGTGCTCGTGCTTGATTGAAAACTCTATCAAACATTATTATTACGATTTTCAGTGTACTCCTTGCACTCGAACTGTTTACTTTTCGTCCGAGTAAATTGACCGGTTACGCCATGCTGATTAGTTTCCTTTCGTTGGCTCCAAATGTGTCACCAGGGTGCCGGAAGACGTCATCAAACCGGATACAGCCACCCTCTAGTGTGGACGGAAAACAAATGGACAGCACCAGCACTTGAGCACGCTCGGGCTTCTTGTGTCACAGTGCTGAACGTTCGTCCCGGTTTTTAGTTTTTTTTTTGTGTGAGTGAACTGCAGTTTTAATCTTGCACTCAAAAACGGGGACACGCGTTTTTCAAACGGTGGCATAATAGACGATTAGTCATCTGGTGTCACGTATCTCCCGTTGGCTAATGGCTGCAAAAAACGTGACATTTTGGTTTCTTAAAGTGTCTGGTGAATCAAGGCTCGAGTTAGATAGTATCTTGGAAGGATATTTTTCCACCAACCAGAAAACACCATTGTGATGCTATTTGATGCTGAGTTTCTGTCTTTTTCCCCAAAAAAGTGGGTGCTGTACATGGCGACCCTTGACAATTAGAGTAACACATAAAGTATGCCACAGTTTCTGCTGTGTTTCAACGGTTTCCCACACCGAAAACATGGAACTAATTTAGCTCAGGTGCAACCGAGGTGACAAAGTACAATCTCAAGAGGTCTGTTAAAAAACAACCAGTTGCAGAGTTACTATCGTCGTGACTCGTTCCAGTTGTAGTTTCGAATGTTTATGCATCCACGTGCCAATATTCGTAGGAAAGTCCGGTGCAAAAAGCAGAAAGATGCTTAGAAAGTAGAATTCCATGTGGAATCACAATTTTGAACTGTGGCATAAAACTTCTTTGTTGCTGGAGCATGAATGCTTCCTCGTCCGCACGCAGGCGGGTGCTAAATTTAGTATTGAAATGATTCGCCTTTGGGTTGCTGGAAAACACACCTGCAGTGTTCTCACGAGTTTTCACTTCCAATTGAATCAATAAAATGTAGGATTGTGACCCCCCAGAGGAGAGAGCAGGAACGTGACGATAAGGCGTCAGGATAACTTATCGACATGTTTTGTCGAACTTTGAGCTCAAGGCTTAGCATATCTGGGTTTTACTAGCCAAACGTGAGAGGAATCTGTGGTAATAGTTACCAGCTGCCTTTTTTGTCAGTGAAATGGAATTGAAATTGAAATTGAGTCCTTCAGATTTTTTGATTATTCACGAGAGTTCATCGTGAATATTTAAATTATTGTTTTACCTCTAGTTTTCAATTTTTTTTAGATGCCTAATCCATTTATTTTTGGCCTTGTAAAATTTCAGAGCTCATAAGTGATAGAGATAGAATTTTTAATGTCTTGGGTGAGTATCAAAAGAGCCTCTAAACTCTAGTAGAAATCTTGAAACTGTTTAGAAACAACTAGATAATGCATCAAATCTCCATAAACAGGGCTCGGCAAGAATCAAAAAATGCAGGAAGACTAGAAAAAGATTAAAATCAGGAAAGAAACTCGATAAATCATTGAAAAAACCTAAAAAATGTCTCTTAGTCCTAAAACCTAAAAAATGTCCTTTGCGGCCTAGGCACATTCAAGAAAGAGTTCATTTAGAGGCTAACTAGAGATATTTTAAAAATGTCTAAAAGTGTTTTGACCAGTGGTTCCCAACCTTTTCGGCTCCGTTGCCCCTTTTTGCTCAACACAAAAAGCTCCGCGGCCTCCTTTGTGAAGCACAGAGAGCTCCGCGGCACCCCAAAAGGAATTTGGATACCGGTTTTGCAATACGAGGCTGCGTTTTTCGGTGTCATATCGTCCTCTAAGTCTAATTTGTTTCAAGTCTGAAAGTTGAAAATCTTTCTCCACAGAGATATCCGGAAACAAATTTTAGTTACTCGTCGAATTTACCAAGAGCTTCACGGTCTTCTAGATGTTTGGAACCATGGTTTAGATAATGGTTATGACCTTCTAAAAATTGTAAAAACATGTGCCTAGAAAGACCCAAAAAAGTATCAACAGAGACTAAAAGGATATGAAAATTATTCAGCGATTAATTTGTCAAAGCTAATGAAAGTCAAAAAATGAAGCAAAAATGTTTCTGCAATGATTGAAAAACTGAAGAGATTCATAAAAGAGTTCAGATAGAGCTAAAAATGTTCCTGATGAATCTCAAAAGAATTTATTTTCGATTCTGTGCTCAATTTGGGATCATTTTCTTTTTTGGCGTTTTCTGGCCTTTAGAAGGCGTTTTTGACGATTCTGAGCTCAATTTGGGATCATTTTCTTTTTTGGCGTTTTCTAGCCTTAAGAAGGCGTTTTTGACGATTCTGAGCTCAATTTGGGATCATTTTCTTTTTTTGCGTTTTCTGGCTTTTAGAAGGCGTTTTTGACGATTCTGTGCTCAATTTAGGATCATTTTCTTTTTTGGCGTTTTCTAGCCTTAAGAAGGCGTTTTTGACGATTCTGAGCTCAATTTGGGATCATTTTCTTTTTTGGCCTTTTCTGGCCTTTAGAAGGCGTTTTTAACGATTCTGAGCTCAATTTGGGATCATTTTCTTTTTTGGCGTTTTTGGCGATTCTGAGCTCAGTTTGGGATCATTTTCTTTTTTGGCGTTTTCTAGCCTTAAGAAGGCGTTTTTGACGATTCTGAGCTCAATTTGGGATCATTTTCTTTTTTGGCGTTTTCTGGCTTTTAGAAGGCGTTTTTGACGATTCTGTGCTCAATTTGGGATCATTTTCTTTTTTGGCGTTTTCTAGCCTTTAGAAGGCGTTTTTGACGATTCTGAGCTCAATTTGGGATCATTTTCTTTTTTGGCGTTTTCTAGCCTTTAGAAGGCGTTTTCGACGATTCTGAGCTCAATTTGGGATCATTTTCTTTTTTGGCGTTTTCTGGCCTTTAGAAGCCGTTTTTAACGATTCTGAGCTCAATTTGGGATCATTTTCATTTTTGGCGTTTTCTGGCTTTTAGAAGGCGTTTTTGACGATTCTGAGCTCAATTTGGGATCATTTTCTTTTTTGGCGTTTTTTGGCCTTTAGAAGGCGTTTTTGACGATTCTGAGCTCAATTTGGGATCATTTTCTTTTTTGGCCTTTGTAAGGCGTTTTTGGCGATTCTGAGCTCAATTTGGGATCATTTTCTTTTTTGGCCTTTTCCGACCTTTAGAAGCAGTTTTCGGCGATTCTGAGCTCAATTTGGGATCATTTTCTCTTTTTTCAGACACGTTTTTGCCGATTCTGAGCTCAATTTAGGATCATTTTCTTTTTTGGCCTTTTCTGGCCTTTAGAAGGCGTTTTTAACGATTCTGAGCTCAATTTGGGATCATTTTCTTTTTTGGCCTTTTCTGGCCTTTAGAAGGCGTTTTTGACGATTCTGAGCTCAATTTGGGATCATTTTCTTTTTTGGCGTTTTCTGGCCTTTAGAAGGCGTTTTTGACGATTCTGAGCTCAATTTGGGATCATTTTCTTTTTTGGCGTTTTCTGGCCTTTAGAAGGCGTTTTTGGCGATTCTGAGCTCAATTTGGGATCATTTTCTTTTTTGGCCTTTTCTGGCCTTTGGAAGGCGTTTTTGGCGATTCTGAGCCTAATTTGAGATCATTTTCTTTTTTGGCGTTTTCTGGCCTTCAGTAGGCGTTTTTGACGATTCTGAGCTCAATTTGGGATCATTTTCTTTTTTGGCGTTTTCTGGCCTTTAGAAGGCGTTTTTGGCGATTCTGAGCTCAATTTGGGATCATTTTCTTTTTTGGCCTTTAGAAGGCGTTTTTGACGATTATGAGCTCAATTTTGGATCATTTTCTTTTTTGGCGTTTTCTGGCCTTTAGAAGGCGTTTTTGACGATTCTGAGCTCAATTTGGGATCATTTTCTTTTTTGGCGTTTTCTAGCCTTAAGAAGGCGTTTTTGGCGATTCTGAGCTCAATTTGGGATCATTTTCTTTTTTGGCGTTTTCTGGCCTTTAGAAGGCGTTTTTGGCGATTCTGAGCTCAATTTGGGATCATTTTCTTTTTTGGCCTTTTCTGGCCTTCAGCAGGCGTTTTTGACGATTCTGAGCTCAATTTGGGATCATTTTCTTTTATGGCGTTTTCTAGCCTTTAGAAAACGTTTTTGACGATTCTGAGCTCAATTTGGGATCATTTTCTTTTATGGCGTTTTCTGGCCTTTAGAAGGCGTTTTTGGCGATTCTGAGCTCAATTTGGGATCATTTTCTTTTATGGCGTTTTCTGGCCTTTAGAAGGCGTTTTTGGCGATTCTGAGCTCAATTTGGGATCATTTTCTTTTTTGCGTTTTCTGGCCTTTAGAAGGCGTTTTTGGCGATTCTGAGCTCAATTTGGGATCATTTTCTTTTTTGGCCTTTAGAAGGCGTTTTTGACGATTATGAGCTCAATTTTGGATCATTTTCTTTTTTGGCCTTTTCTGGCCTTCAGAAGGCGTTTTTGACGATTCTGAGCTCAATTTGGGATCATTTTCTTTTTTGGCGTTTTCTAGCCTTTAGAAAACGTTTTTGACGATTCTGAGCTCAATTTGGGATCATTTTCTTTTTTGGCGTTTTCTGGCCTTTAGAAGGCGTTTTTGGCGATTCTGAGCTCAATTTGGGATCATTTTCTTTTTTGGCGTTTTCTGGCCTTTAGAAGGCGTTTTTGGCGATTCTGAGCTCAATTTGGGATCATATTCTTTTTTGGCGTTTTCTGGCCTTAAGAAGGCGTTTTTGGCGATTCTGAGCTCAATTTGGGATCATTTTCTTCTTGGCGTTTTCTGGCCTTTCGAAGGCGTTTTTGGCGATTCTGAGCTCAATTTGGGATCATTTTCTTTTTTGGCCTTTTCTGGCCTTCAGAAGGCGTTTTTGACGATTCTGAGCTCAATTTGGGATGATTTTCTTTTTTGGCGTTTTCTGGCCTTCAGAAGGCGTTTTTGGCGATTCTGAGCTCAATTTGGGATCATTTTCTTTTATGGCGTTTTCTGGCCTTTAGAAGGCGTCTTTGACGATTCTGAGCTCAATTTGGGATCATTTTCTTTTATGGCGTTTTCTGGCCTTTAGAAGGCGTTTTTGGCGATTCTGAGCTCAATTTGGGATCATTTTCTTTTTTGGCGTTTCCTGGCCTTTAGAAGGCGTTTTTGACGATTCTGAGCTCAATTTGGGATGATTTTCTTTTTTGGCGTTTTCTGGCCTTTAGAAGGCGTTTTTGGCGATTCTGAGCCCAATTTGGGATCATTTTCTTTTTTGGCGTTTTCTGGCCTTTAGAAGGCGTTTTTGACGATTCTGAGCTCAATTTGGGATCATTTTCTTTTTTGGCGTTTTCTGGCCTTTAGAAGGCGTTTTTGGCGATTCTGAGCTCAATTTGGGATCATTTTCTTTTTTGGCCTTTTCTGGCCTTCAGCAGGCGTTTTTGACGATTCTGAGCTCAATTTGGGATCATTTTCTTTTATGGCGTTTTCTGGCCTTTAGAAAACGTTTTTGACGATTCTGAGCTCAATTTGGGATCATTTTCTTTTATGGCGTTTTCTGGCCTTTAGAAGGCGTTTTTGGCGATTCTGAGCTCAATTTGGGATCATTTTCTTTTTTGGCCTTTTCTGGCCTTCAGCAGGCGTTTTTGACGATTCTGAGCTCAATTTGGGATCATTTTCTTTTTTGGCGTTTTCTAGCCTTTAGAAAACGTTTTTGACGATTCTGAGCTCAATTTGGGATCATTTTCTTTTTTGGCGTTTTCTGGCCTTTAGAAGGCGTTTTTGGCGATTCTGAGCTCAATTTGGGATCATTTTCTTTTTTGGCGTTTTCTGGCCTTTAGAAGGCGTTTTTGGCGATTCTGAGCTCAATTTGGGATCATTTTCTTTTTTGGCCTTTTCTGGCCTTCAGAAGGCGTTTTTGGCGATTCTGAGCTCAATTTTGGATCATTTTCTTTTTTGGCGTTTTCTAGCCTTAAGAAGGCGTTTTTGACGATTCTGAGCTCAATTTGGGATCATTTTCTTTTTTGGCGTTTTCTGGCCTTTAGAAGGCGTTTTTGGCGATTCTGAGCTCAATTTGGGATCATTTTCTTTTTTGGCCTTTTCTGGCCTTCAGCAGGCGTTTTTGACGATTCTGAGCTCAATTTGGGATCATTTTCTTTTTTGGCGTTTTCTAGCCTTTAGAAAACGTTTTTGACGATTCTGAGCTCAATTTGGGATCATTTTCTTTTATGGCGTTTTCTGGCCTTTAGAAGGCGTTTTTGGCGATTCTGAGCTCAATTTGGGATCATTTTCTTTTTTGGCGTTTTCTGGCCTTTAGAAGGCGTTTTTGGCGATTCTGAGCTCAATTTGGGATCATTTTCTTTTTTGGCGTTTTCTGGCCTTTAGAAGGCGTTTTTGGCGATTCTGAGCTCAATTTGGGATCATTTTCTTTTTTGGCGTTTTCTAGCCTTTAGAAGGCGTTTTTGACGATTCTGAGCTCAATTTGGGATCATTTTCTTTTTTGGCCTTTTCCGACCTTAAGAAGCAGTTTTCGGCGATTCTGAGCTCAATTTGGGATCATTTTCTTTTTTGGCCTTTAGAAGGCGTTTTTGCCGATTCTGAGCTCAATTTGGGATCATTCTCTTTTTTGGCGTTTTCTGGCCTTTAGAAGGCGTTTTTGGCGATTCTGAGCTCAATTTGGGATCATTTTCTTTTTTGGCGTTTTCTGGCCTTTAGAAGGCCTTTTTGACGATTCTGAGCTCAATTTGGGATCATTTTCTTTTTTGGCCTTTTCCGACCTTTAGAAGCAGTTTTCGGCGATTCTGAGCTCAATTTGGGATCATTTTCATTTTTGGTGTTTTCTGGCCTTTAGAAAGCGTTTTTAACGATTCTGAGTCTAATTTGGGATTATTTTCTTTTTTGACGTTTTCTGGCCTTTTAGGCGTTTTTGGCGATTCTGAGCTCAATTTGGGATCATATTTTATTTTGGACTTTTGTTTTATCTTTCGATGCGCTTCAGTGGTTTTCTTACAACTAAAACTATACAACGCCACAATAACATTACTCACGTAACAAAGCGTTTTGTTTTTGTTTGGGATCATTTTCTAGCCTTTAGAAGCACTTTTCGGCGATTTTGAGCTCAATTTGCATTATTTTGAAATTTCTAACATTTTTTTTATTTCTATTTTTTTGAAATTTCTAACATTATCGTTATTTCTGACTTTTCTACATTTATAACATATGAAATGTTTCGCAAATTCTAACCAAATTAGCTTCAACGTGTTTCCCTGTGTGCCCCCAATGTGCCTTTTTCGAATAGTGTTTACAATTGGTTTCGAAGCATTTCCTTGGAATTAATTACTTCATTCGAACAGCAATTAACTGTGTGAGCGTCGAACAAAATAAGAAAACCCTCCAGCGTGTCGCTGTTTTGTTGATTACCAATTATTCAGTAGCAAGCTGTGTGCTTTACGAGGGCGATAATTATTGCGCTAACAATGGCAAAAACAAAGAAACATGATATATTTCGCATTCGCATTTATTCTTAGAATGCCTCACAGCCAGCCCCCTACAATCGAAAAACTGTTTGGCAGGTGCGAATAATCACGATCAATTCGAGGCCGTGTTATATTTTTAACTTCAAAGAACATTGATTTTTCCCATCAGATTGTCGTGCTTCGAATCGCAGCAACCCGTGAGTCTAGCTTTCACAGAATGTGCCTCATTATAGAAAAAAAACTAAGACGAAGTCCTGCATCAAAAATAAATAGGATTAACTTAGAATCCATCAGCCACGAGTCGTATCTCTCTACTCGACTCGCAAAACTGGTAGCAAACTGCAGTTACGTTTAATTGAACTTCTTCCTTTAATGATACAGTTAATGGCTTTACATTCTTGATGCCGAGGGGTAATTCGGTCGAGTCAATTAGAAAGTTTTACGGTCTGAATGGTAAAAGCAACATAAAAACTGTTACGTTATCAACGCGAAAAGTGAAGCAAAAAAAAATACTCACCTCGGAATTCAACCCGCCCGAGCAGGTTGGATTTTGCCTTCGGCAGCTGGAACTTGTTGATTCGCACGGTGAGAGACATGTTTGGGCCTGAAGTTTTCTGGTCCCTGATTTACGATGTTTGCTCGTGTTTTGTTGCGACTCTGTGTTTCTACGTTCAATCGGCTGCTGTCATCGTTTGTTAGTACACACAAACTGACAGCTGCTGATGGTTCTGATAGTAGTTAAACAAATGTTTGGTTAGAGTTTTTTGCCGCTTCCCTGTCACTCGTATCCATGCTTCGAGAGTAAATATTTATCTACAGTAAAAGAATAGAATCAATAGATGAAGAAGGAAAACAAATCGTATCGCGAAATGTCACACCAGCTGGAAACTTCACTCGATTCACGGATGCACCGCAACCCATCACTTTCAAAGTGAACCCGGGGCCGGAAAAACCACTCACTGCTGTGACGCACTGCTGTTGACTATCCAAACAGCTGTCCACCCACCCGAAAATCACCGATAAACACTCCACCGGCACTCGACCGACCGACCGATAACACACCGCCGTAGCTTCGTGTGGCAATAATGGCGCTGTTTTTTTCACCACCGCCTACTGCCCCGTTTTCGATTACACATCATAGCAGCGCGATATTTTACGCCGATTTGCACTTTCACCCGATGCTCGCTCTGGTCGTGGTTTCCATAGCCTCCTGCGTGTTCTGCGTTTAATTATCCCTCGCAAGCGTTACGGTCGCCGTGGTGCAATGTGGTGGTAATGGCACACACTTAGGTTTTGGGGTTCTCCTGCTATTAGCGGTCTCTACGTTGGTCTAGAACAGGTAATGAGAGAGAGAAAGGAAAATGCTTGTAGTTAATTATTGTGATAATCTGGTGCGAATCAGCTATTATTATAAATCAATAAAGGACCAGAGAAGTATTTTTATATTAATTCAGTACACCCTAGGGATTATCGAAAAAATGCCCACGGACCATTATTTCATCTTTACGGACAGTCTCAGTTCCATTGAGGCTCTCCGATCGATGAAAGATGTTAAGCACTCTCCGTATTTCCTGGGGAAAATACGGGAACATCTTAGTGCTTATCCGAAAAATCTACTCAGATTACCTTAGCGTGGGTCCCTTCTCACTGCTCGATACCGGGCAATGAGAAAGCGGACTCTTTGGCTAAGGTGGCGCAACAAACGGTGATATTTATGAAAGACCAATTGCCTTTGATGAATTTTTCGCATTTGTACGTCAGAATACGATCATCAGTTGGCAAAATTCTTGGACCAAGGGGGAACTGGGAAGGTGGTTACATTCCATAATCCCCAAGGTATCGACGAACCCGTGGTTCATGGGGTTGGATGTAGGTCGGGATTTCATTTGCGTGATGTCCCGGCTTATGTCCAATCACTATAGATTTGACGCGCATCTCCGTCGTGTTGGGCGTTGTTTGGTCATGCCCTGTACACCGTGACGCCAGGTCTAGATTAATAGCTTCCCTGCAGGCCGAAGGTAGGCAGCCGGCTGTTCCTGTTCGTGATGTCTTGGCGAGCCGTGACCTATCCTACATGTCCCTTATATACGTTTTCCTGAAATCCATCCACACCCCAGCTTAGTCATATCCCCTTCCGCCTACATCCAACCAAACGACAAGAACACGTTAAGACCCCGTATCCGGAAACAGCAATCAGACCCGCACGATACTCTCAAGGCCCGATGGAAACAACCCAATATGCCAGTCCGTAATATCTTGGCCTAGCAGCGAAACAAATTTAATATGCTGCTTACCTATGGCAATGAAAACCATCAAACAGCAAACCTGTGCTTTTAATGCAAAATATTCTAGCTTTAAGTTAGATTTAGTTTCAGCTCGTAGTCGGCAGCGAGGATAAAAAATTTGCTTTTAGTTATTAAGATACTTTAGAAAGTAAGCTACCAGATATAATTGGCGCCGTTAAACATTGAATTGTATTTGTGCCGTGTCAAATAAGCTATAGATGAAGAAAAAAACAAGTATTTTTATTCACATAAAGAGTGCAGCACTTCAACATCGTCACGGCATAAGACTTCCGCTTTTAAACCATAACCGAGCTGTGTGCGAATGATGTGACCATAAAAGCAGCACTGCACATAGAAGTAACGAACGCAAACTCATGAAACTTTTACCACCTCTTTACATTTATATGGCTCCTGTCTGTTAATTGCAAACTTGCCTAATGTCTCTATTATAGACGTCTTCGTCTCGCTGTCAGTGCCCTTCTCTATTAGACAACACAATGCTTTGCGCTTCCATGACAACTGAGGAGGCAGCTATGCAACCTAATGCCTGCATCGAATGTTAGTCTTTTTTCTTCCCCCCGCAGGGAAAAAGCTACAGGAAAACCGTTTGTTTAATGAGGGTATTGATGACTTAGTTGTTGCGAGCTGACGGGGGGAAAACGTTAAGTGTTTATTTCTTAATTATCTCCATATCCCAAATAGCGGGGGGTCGTCGCCTATTGATATTACGTGATTATTTTCTCCCATCCTGGGGTTTTTTCATCTGACAATGGAGCAGCGACTTTAGGCCGGTAATAAATAAACGATCTTTTAGCCGGAGATTAGTGGAGATAAATGGCAACTGGCAACAAGTCAAAATACGATAAGCTCGTCCCACCAGAGAGAGAGAGAGGGGAAACTCAATTTGGTTTGCAATCTGTCGGGCAAGTTACTTCGGTTATTAATGGTACCAAATGCCAAAAGTTATACCTGAAAGTATAAAATAATCTACAAAAATTAAGTCCGGACTTGATTGATAAGAGCAGATGGCGGTAATTTATTTCGCCGCATCTTCCGCTTTTCTTTGATACTGTCAAACACTTCCATCCAGTTTGCCATGGAAAGTAACCTTAACAGACAAGACAAATCGTGCCTGCTGCTCTCAGTTTATTTCTGTTGCTAGTTTGTGGAATTGACACAAAGGCACACGCCTGCTGGGTATTGCTTTAAGAGCTTGACTAATGGTTTGCAATTTTTAGGCTGGAATTTGAAAATAACCATGCGTCCTCTCCTTATTTCAAACGATGGAGGTGCCTTGTTTCCCACAACATCAAGTTGAAAAATACAATCAAAAAAATTTTCTTAGTTGAAGCACACTCGAATACAATGACGCGAATTGTAATTGAAGTACAAATTGCTAAATCACGCTGATCGATAAACACGTCGTCGTAGGGCTCTGAAGCTCCAAGCACCCATTTGATGGTGCGAAAATTAAACAAAAGTAATCGAACGAAGTCATAAAACCTGTGGTACTCTTATCTTTCCACCAACCAATTACGCCCCCTCATCTGGGTCCTAGCTTTTCTTCTTTGCTCGCTAAACCAAACAAAAAAAACGCCACTCATCCCCCATCATCATCTCGATACGATCTCTCGAAATGATGGAAAATATCGAATTCTATCCACTACGCACGGCGCGGCTCAGCAGGCTCCACGCGGATTAGGATGGTAGCCTACTGGGATGCACGTGTTCTTTTATTCTACCAGAACGAGAAATGAAATGTTTCTCGCATCTTAGCTTTCACCTTCAAGGTGAACAGGGCGCCGCCTTCTCAGCAGGTGTGTGTACTGTACGATGTGCCCTCTCGAGAATACCCTCGTGAGGAGTTTCGCTGCGGGTGAAGAAACCACAGATGGAGATTCGATCGATTGTTGTTAAAGCGGAAACAATATCGTGAGCTATGAAATTAATTTTTCAGCAGCACCGCAGTGTGCCATGATTTACGAACCATAACTGACAGATCAGTCAATAACAATAACAGCGGCGTTGCTTGCTAGCTGATGGAATGGACGGTATTTTCACAAAGCTTTCCACCATTCGGTGGGTTGATGGCATTTGCCCGAAACATTCCTGGCCCAGACCAAACGTAAAATATTTTCTTTTGCGGTCCAGGACGACGACGACGACGACGGCATTCTTGGTGTGCACCAAGTAGAAGCGGAAAAATATTTCCGTTTCCCAATGTCTTCTGGCTTTGATGGAGGGCAACCGTATTAAGGGGTAACAATGTAGTTTTTCACTGGTATGGAAGAGTGCATTTTGCGCACACTGGCTGGACAACGCCTGCGTTTTACTGTTCATGGTCGGAAAATCAAATTGCAAATCTGTAAAAGCAAGCTGATTATTTTTCTTTAAAGTTGTACGGCCTCCAGCTGATCTACTAGGAAAGAAAGCTTCGGCTCCGGCTTTTTTTTTGCTACAACCATCGCATTAAAGCGTAACCTAATAACATAACATGGCCTCGAATTTATTTCGATTATTTATACCTGCCCATTAAAACAGTCATTCTTCGACTGCGGGGGGCTGTGAGGCATTCTAAGAATAAGCGAAAGCGAATAATATCATGTTTCTTTGTTTTTGTCATACTAGCGCAATAATTATCGCCATCGTAAAGCTCGCAACTGGCTGCTAAATAATTGGTAATCACGAAGAGGCCACACGCTAGAGGGATTCCTTATGTTGTTTGACGCTTACAGTTGACTGCTGTTGTTGGAATGAAGTAATTCATTCGAAGGAAAAAAACTCTTGAAACACTTCAGAAATTCAAAATATTTAGGATAAAAAAAATCAATCTTAATAAGTCAGAATTCTCAATGGCACACACCATATCGCTACTTGAACGAACAGTAACTCAGAATCACTGGTTAAAAGAACATGTTCGTTTTATTTTAGATTTAATTTTAGCTCGTAGTCGGCAGCGAGAATAAAAGGTTTTTCTTAATTCATATGATGATTTAAAATTAAGATACTAGATATACTGGCGCCGTTAAACATTATTGTGCCGTTGTTGTGCAAACAAAAAAAAAACCAGAACTTTAAAAGCTAGAAATTAAAGAGTGAAAAGGTAAGGACATTTAAAATATCACAATAAATTGTTTTTATCTTAAAATTTAAAAATTTAAATCAATAGTTAAAAAATTTAATTCAAAAATCGCAACTCGAAAATCAAAAATTAGAACCAGAAAAACTATACAAAAATTGAAAGTCAAGTCTAAAATTGAAAATATAAAAAAAAACATGAATATAAGTAGTACATAATTTTCAAATAACAGAAAAATGGAAATAAGATAGACAAATCTACGAATATATCAAGAATACTTAAAACAATTAAAAATTTAAACAGGTCAACAAACAGCAAAACAAGAGTATAAAAGGCAAAAAAAAAAAAATCAAAAATCAAATAATGGCTGAGAAAGGGGAACAATGTTTTAAAAACAAAACATGATTGTAACTCGTAAATAAATCAGGTAAAGGTTATCAAACAACAGAATAGGCCATAAACAGTAGCTGGAAAAGTAAACCAGTCAATAAAAATACTTATTATTTAAATCTTCAAAAATTTATTACAGCTAAACAAAGTCGACAAAACATAAATCAATTTCGAAAAACTGAATTTGAAACTACAACAATAAATCAATCAGACCAAATTGAGAACTGTAAAATATTGTAAAACTAATTGAACAGCATACAAAGTCAGAAAAAAGGCGAAAGAGTGAAAAATATAAAATTAGGGAAAAAAAATATCAGAACACGTACAAACAAAATTGGAATAAAAATTCAAATTTTCATTTTCTGCTTATTGTCTTGATGTTTTTAATTTTGTTCTTCTGCTTTCATTTAACTGTATTTATATTCTCAAGTTCATCAATATTTTTGCTACTCTGGTTTTCTGTGTCTTCAGCCAATTTTGCCAACCTGTGCTGCTCCATTGTTTCTATTATTTACTTTTTGATTTGGTGTTTTCTCTTTTAATATTTATTTTGTTTTCTGGGTTTTCATCCTCCCATTCATTTGTGCATTTTTTTTTCAAACTATTATTATCTTTTATCTTTTTGTTGATCGTAGTATTTTTTTTGCCAATTTTTATTGAAAAAAAAAACTTTCTTTTCTTCTGATTATTCGTTATCCTGGTTTTCTGTAGTTCTATTGTACTATCTCTCAGTTTCATTTTATTATTTTAATGTGTGATGTGTTTCTGTTGCTGACTTTTTTGCTTCTTTCCTCTGTTCCAATTTTCTGTTATTCTGATTTTTTCATTCTTTTTTAGTGTTCACTCCTATTTTTTTATTGGTTTTTCTATCTATTGTTAGGTTTTTCTTCTGTCTGGTTTTTTGTTTTTGGGTTTTTTGGTTTTCTGTTTTCAGTATTTGATTTTTTTCTTCCTCATATTTGTTTCCTTCGTTCTTTTGAGTTATTGCTTTCCTGTTTTTTTGTTTTTTCTTCTTCTTATTTGTATGATTTTCCGTTCAATTATTGAACGTTTTTTTGTTATTTTTTACAGTTTTTCTTCGCTTCTTATTTTTGTTTCTGTTCTTCGCATTCATATTCATCTAAAATTGTGGTTTCCTTACTTTTTTTCTTCTTATTATTAATTTCTTGTTTCCTTTTGCAGTGTTTTTCCGTTGTTCTGTATAAGTGTTTCTAGTTCTTTTGTTTGTTTGTTTGCATTTTTCTCTTTTCTGTTTTTGCTATTCTGTACTTTTCGATTTTTGTTTTATAATTTAGTATTCTCTTATATTTTCTATTTATTTCTCTTTTATTGTTTACCTGTTCTTTTGTTTTTGTTCGTTGGGTTTCTGGTTTTCTCAATATAGACGCAAATATTAGCAAAAAACCTTTTCATTTTCTAATTTCCCTGTTTTTTCGTTTTTCCAATGTTCTTGTCGTCTCTCCTATTTATCTGTTTTTCTATTTTTGATTTTTTTTATTTTTCGATTTTTCTTGCTTTTTTTCTTTTTCTTATTCATTCAATCTGGTTATCTGTTTTAAATCCTTTTTCTTTGTTATTAAACGGCTTATTTTTTTATTTTTCTACAGTTATGTTTCTTATTACTTTTGGTGTTGTGTTTCTAATTTTTTCTCAAATTGATGGTTGCCTGATTTTTTTTCTTCTAATTATTTATTTCTGGTTTTTTTAGCTGCTGTATTTTGTCACTGTGTATTTGTGTTCTTATTTGTTCTGTTTTTTTTTGTATCTGCAAAATATCTGTTGTTTATGCATTTTTCTTTTCTTTTGGCGTTTTGTTTGTTCACTCTTCACTTTTTGTGTTATAATTCAATTTTTGTAGTTTCCTGTTTACAATTCTCGTTCTTTACTTGTTGGTCTTTCTGGATTTTTCATAATAAAAAGAGTTTTTGTTTTTACGTTTTCCAATTTCCCTACTTTTTTCGTTTTTCCAATGTTCTGTACGTCTCCCCTGTTTATCTGTTTTTTCTGGTTATCCTTTTTCTTTTGTTCTAATTTGTTATGTTAATTTTGCCTTTTCTTCTTTTGCTAGTTTTCGGCTTCTTTCCTGTGTTTTTATTTTCTATTGCTCTGATTTCTGTTACTGCGTGTTTTATTTCGTTCTCTTCTTTTCTATTTCATTTTGATATTTTGTTTTTATTTTTCTGTTGTTCGTGCTGTTTTTTTTTGTTTCTTTTTCATTCTATCTGGTTTTCTATTTTAATTTTTTTTCGTTATTGAACGGCTTTTCCTTCATTTTTTTCTACAGTTATTTTAATCCTTTTGTTCTTAATTTTATAATTTTCTTTTTACTGAAATTATGGTTGTCTTTTTTTTTTAATTATTTATTTTTGGTTTTTTTGCTGTATTTTTTCGTTGCACTGTATTTGTGTTTTTCTCTTTTCTTTCAATCTATTTGCTAATTATTCGCTTGTTTGTTTTATAGTCCAGTTTTTATAGTTTCCTGTTTACTATTCGTTGGCTTTCTAGTTTTCTGTTTTTTTTTTATTATTTGCCTGTTGTTATGTTCTTCAGTTTTTTCTTGTTAGTTTTTCTGGTTTTCTTATTCTGGAAAGGTTGTTTTGTTTTATTTTCTTTTTCCATTTTTCTTATTTTTCGCTTCTCTTATGTTTTGTTCTTCTATCCTGTTTATTTGGTTTTTCTTTTGGTTATCTATTTTCTTTTTTTCTGATTGTTTACGTGATTTTTTTTATCGTTTTCTTTTCTGCTTTTTTCCTTCCATTTCTACTTCCAGGTATTCTGATTTTCTGTAACTATGTGTTTATTTTCTCTTTTATATTCTTTTTTGATTTATTTTTCAATCTAGTTTTCTATTTTTATGTTACCCTTATTTTTATTCTCGCCTATTTTTCGTCGGTCTAGTTCTGCCACTGTTGTTGTGCCAATCACCGACGCCCGGGCCTTCGGTTTTTGTATATTTCTGTTCTTCTCTACATCTTTTTTACTTTTATTATGCTATTCATGAGCTTATAATTTTTTCTTTAGATGATTGAATGATTTCTTCTTCATTTCTTGCCTTTTCGCTCTTCTATTGCACTGTTTTTCGTTATTTCAGTTTTTTATTATTTTTCTTTCATGGGTTATCTGAGTTTATATGTTTCTTTCGGTTTTTCTGATCTTGATTCTTTTCCATCGGTGATATTAAACCAATTTGTTAACTGTTTTCCCTGTACCTGCTTTTAGATTTTTGTTTTTCTATTTCCTGTTCTCTGTCTTTCTACCTCTTCGTTCGTTTTTTTTTGTTGAGTTTGTCTTTTCTTCTCCTATTTCCTGTTGTTCTGATTCTCAGATATTGTTTTATTCTTTCGAACTTGTTTTCTCTAATTTCTGTTCAATATTTTTTCTAAGGCGTGTTCTGTTTTGCTGTTTTTGGTTTCTTCTGTCTTTGTCTGGTCTGCTGTTTTAATGATACTGTTTTACGTATGACTTCTACTATCTTTTTATAACTTCGTGAGATTTTTATTTGATAAGTTTAATATTTTTCTATGTTTATGTAAACTTTGTTCTGTGATTCATGTCCATTGTTTCTTTTTTGTTTTTCTATTTTCCTTGTGATGATCGGTTTTTATGTTTTGCTGTTTTTTCTATTTGACGTTTTTGCATTCATCGGATTGTTTTCGCTTTTGTTTCTCTTTTTGTGTATCTTTATTATGTTTTTAAACCATTTCTTCCACTTTGTTTTACTATTGCATGTTTTTTATTTGTTATATTTCGCGGAAATGCGCTGAAAGTTTTATAATAATGTCTAATTTCTTTTTAAATCCTCAAATAATGCCCTAAATATATCATCAAAAATGTTCCAAAAATTGCTCAAATATGTCCCAAAAGTTGGCTTAAATGTTCGAAAGTATTTCAAAAATGTTCAAAATATTGATACTCTGCAATATTGTCAAATAATTTAAATACAAAAATGTTGCCAAAATTTGTCATTTTTAAAGCAGTTTTTTCGATATAATTATTCTTTTGCATTACTGTTTTCTATTGATACGATGTTTTGTTCCTATAAATACAAAACAGTAATATAAACATTTTACTTTTGCTTTTCTTTTTGCTTTTCTTTTTTTTTCTTTTGGTTTTCTGCTTTTTCTTTGCCTTTTTGTTTTTGCATTCTCGTTTCGGTGTAATTTTTTCTTCCATTTTTCTTCCATTTTTATGTGTTTTCATTTTTAAAATTGCCTTTCGCTTTTATGCTTTTATATTCTTTTTTTTTTTTGTTTGCTCTGTTTTCGTATTTCTGTTCACTTTGTCCTGTTTTTTTGTGCGCTTTCCTTTTTATTGTTGTCGGTTTTAGGATATGATACAGTTTTTTGAAGTTTTCAGTTTATTCTTCTGCTGCTCATTTCTGTTTGTTTTTGCTTCTCTTGTCTTTATTTTTCCCTATTTTTTTTTCGTTTTTCGAGGCTTCCTTGTCTTAATAATCTGATTTACTGATTTGTTTTTTTTTTCTGTCGTTAATTTTTTACTTGTCGCTTGTGTTTCTATTTTATGTTGTCCTGGCTAGCTTTGTGATTCCTTTTGTTTATTTGCGTTCTTATATTTTCTCGTTCTATATATTTTAACTGTTGTTTTTGTGTTCTGTTTCTAATCCTTATAATTGATTCGGTCTTTTGTCTATATGATTGTACGGTTTTATATATGTATTCTTCTTCTGTTTTATTTTACTGTCCTTCTAAGTGCCACTGTTTCTCTGCTTTTTATTTGTTTTCTTCCTGTTTTTATTTACGTCTTTTTCAGTAATGTTTTTGTTATTTTACTCTTTTTTTGATCATATCCTTTTCTGTTTTTTTTTCTGGTAATCGGCTTTTGAATTTGCATTTTTCTTATGGATTTCTTTCATGATTCTTTGTTACCTCTTGTTTTCTTTTATTGAACATATATGGCAAATAAATCATGTAAATATCAACACTCACATTTAAATATTTCATATCTCGATGATTTCTTGACGGATTTCCGGTTACCAAACCGGTTTTGCTCAAAAAAAGTTTTACCCCCACAATTTTTTTTTTTTCAATAAAACAAATTCATCCTTTAAATCATAATTGCACAAAAGCTTTTTAGCTTCAGTCCTGAAACTATTTGTAAGATTAAGTATTGTAAGAACTTTTTCTATGTTTCAAAAGGATCAATGCAAACTCTTACCACGCACTAGTCTGGTGGTAGAATGACGCTCAAATCAAATAAAAAGGTCGAGTGGTAATGATTAAAAGTTAATTGATAGAAATGGGACTTAAAGTTGAGTTGACACTCAACAAACCAAAAGATTATAGCTCAAACTTGGTCACGGTCGCCATGAAGAACATGTTGGTCAATGACTTCACTACTCCTCGCCTTACGGTCTAGCGATAAATATTATAGGGGATTAGCAAAATGGTTATGGTAACATAGGAACGTGAGTAGGGTATTGTCTTGTGAAATAACTACTCTCATCTAGATAACAGCTATCAGCCTGAAAGTGGCTAGCGAGGGAAAATTCTGCGTGGGTGTGAACCCTGGTACCCAATATCTAATTCGTACGAGTAAACATGCCGATTAGCTATTTTCCGCCTACATTTATATTCAAAATACCCAAACATTTCGGCGAACGAAAATCCCCCAGCGTACGCGTATTTATAATTAAAATAATTTCGCCACATAGCCAAGCTTTACCGCACTGGATGAAGTTGGGACGGTCAAAATCTCACGGGAAACCGAGAGAGGACCAAAGTAGGTTTTGGAAGGGTCGTACCGCCTATAATTAGCGTTAATCACGGAACAAAAGCACGAACCACGAGGACGCACACCACCAGAGACGGAGGAGGGGGAGTAAGGAAAAAGGGACCATCCCCTTGACATGCATGGACCCGAGCGAACACATACTGTAAACTCATGCAAATCCATCCGAACCGAACTGAACTGGTTTTGTGACGTGCTCCCGGCCAGGATTTTACATAATTCATGTTGCACGATTCGCACGAACGAACGCTGTGTAGTTTTAACGCTGCTCCAGTTGATAGAAACCTTTTTACTCAACTTTCAGAGAGAAAAAAAAAACCACGCTTCCCATATCATAAAATGCCCTATTTACTTTGTTTTAAAATCCCATAAATTCCTCTCCCCACTCAATGTCATAAATTTCCACAGCGCAAACCGTTAGCTCTCAGCAGCAATGTTCAGTTGATTACCCATTCATCTTTCATCGATACAGGATAAAGTGTTTTTTTTTCTCTGTGTGCTTCCTATCGAACGAACGAGAAATGCGTCCGATCTGCTAGATCTGCATTCTATTCTGGATTTTGCATATTTTAATCAATCAGATGGTCAATTTCAGCACCCACACCACAATATACACATTCCGAGCCTAGCAGGCGTCGGATGCAATTTCAGTGAAACGTCACGTACGGTGCTTCACGATATGTGCAAAACCTAGCAATCCGAGAGC
The DNA here is from genome assembly GCF_029784165.1 of Wyeomyia smithii. Lineage (NCBI taxonomy): Eukaryota > Metazoa > Arthropoda > Insecta > Diptera > Culicidae > Wyeomyia > Wyeomyia smithii. The sequence continues at coordinate 3,629,692 of NC_073694.1, forward strand.
CGTACGAGTTTCCGCCCAGTCATCAGAGGGTGCCCTGCTTTTGAATGGCGAGTCGAGTGTCACCTGAAGGTTGAATGTTTTAGTAGGCCGAGAACTACTGAGCTGCCAGCAGCCGGCAGTTTAAAATGCAAAACACAACCCGTTGGGGAAAAGACCACCCTAAGGTCCAGCAAAGTACGGGCACATGTCCATACAGCATCCGGACAAGGCAAAAGGCAAAATTACGTTTTCATTCAGGTTTGATAGCGAAACCACTCTACTGGATAATCGCCCCTTCTATCGGAGCAAGAATGGCCACAAAAACGTGATGAAGATAGGGTTAATCAACGAATTCACTGAGAAACTGTTGCGAGGTTTTTAAATTAAACCGATAAAACCATCCGAAGGCAGCTCTATCTTGACATGCGACATCCAGGCAGACAGCAGCAGCAGCAGTTTATGTGCGCACTTTATGCTATCTCAGATGAGCACAACCAGGAAGCTGGATGCTGTTCCCGAAGGCAATGACATTCTTCTGCCACTGCTCGGATGTTTCTGCGTGACAACTGATGTGTTGATGGAGTTGATGAAAAGTATTTATTCAAACATTTATTCCATCGCAATTCAGTCGGGGAAGTCAAATGCTTGGAGATGCTTTTCTCATTCCAGTGGTGAACTTGAACTTGAAACAGTGCGAAATTAAAGTCTTTTATAAAGTTTTCCCCGTTGTTTCGAAGTTTAAAATTGAAGTCAGATAAACGAAAAGTAAGCTCAGAGCTTCTTATTCGGAGATTTCGTTCCCCAGCTGCAAATTATTTTGCAAATATAACCTAAAAAAAGAAAGGCTTATAGGATTATTTATTCCACGCGCCAACTTTGTTTACCTACAGCAGATGAGCAAACACAGTCTGGCAGCAGCCCTTCGAAAGCTGCTTTGTTCGCTGTCATATTTGCTGCGAAAAATAATCGATACAATTTTTTCGTTCACCTACATCCTGCTCTTGCTGTTGAATCAAAAATTATCACAACATTGTTGATATCTTTCCAACATTTATAAAACTTTTTCTACATTTTTAAAGTTTTGAAAGAATTAGAACTATTGTGTTCTCAAAAGCACAAACGAAATATTGACAAAAAATTTTAAAAAAAAGTCACATTTGCAACTAAAGAAGAGGAAAATTAAGTTAAATTATGAGGAAAGAAGTAAATAAACATTAAAAAAAAATAAAAGAAACATGAAATGAGAATAGGAAAATTGATATGATCGAAAATCGTTAAATAAATTTGAATATCGTAGTAAAAATACATTTTGAATTAAGTGGAAATTATAGCAAAACTCGAAACAAATTTCGAAGTACGAGAAATGAAAATAAACCTGGAAAAGGGAATCTTTAACTGGAGTTTGATAACCGAAAGTCGAGTGAAAATTTTTATCAAGTCTGGAAAAGAAAAAGAAAAATCGTAGATTCGAAATGCATTAGCAAAAAAGGTACAAAACACAGACAAGAAAATGTCAGAAGAAGTTGAGAAATTCATAGCGGTATTCTTGATTAACGAAATATTTCAAAAAGTTACAATTCGATAGGAAAGAAAACAAAAATATTTCTGAAAATCGCAAAAAAAATCAATGGAACAATGAAAAAGTTAAAAAATCAATACTCACGAAAAGTAGTCAAACAAAATCAATCAAAATAAAATGGTAAAAAAATTAAAACGAAGTCAGAAAGGACATAGAAGCAGTATAGTCTTGTAAAAATACATGTATGTACCATTTGAAACATTTTCGAGACGTTTTCAGGATGTTTTTGAGATATTTTTAGTACATTTCATGGATTTTTCACCAATTATGATAAATGTTTTTTTTTTGTGATATATTCAAGACTTTTTTTGCCAGCTTGGACAAACTTGAATTAAACATTTCCCATCTTAGGTAAAATTAATCAATTCTGAGAGATATTCAAAACGTCTATGACATTTTTGTGATATTCATGAATCATTTTCGGGTCACTTTTCAATCATTTTTGTAACATTGTTGAGTCCTTTCTGAGACATTTTCTAAAGCATTTATGCATAGCTGATATATTTAAGATTTTTTTTACATTCTTGAGACATTTTTAGGAATATATAGTTTTAGAACATTCCGAAAACAATCCTGGCGAATTTTTGAAACAGTTTTGGGACATTTTATTGATTTTCTAAGCATTTTTCCAACGTTCTCAAAAATATTTTAGTGCCATCTTTAGAGTTATCTCGAGAACATTACAGATAAATTTTCGAACGTTTCTGAACATTTTTTTGAACAAAATGTCAATACATAAAAAATAATTAAATATTAAAGCTAAATAAATTTAAAATGAAGAAAAAGTTGTTTTAAAAACGAAAAAACGAACGAAAAATATAAAAAAAAAACATTGGGAGAGAAGGCTGCAAAAATGTACTCAAAATACACAAACAGATGAAAAGAAGTAAGAACAATTAGAAAATGTCAATCAAAAAATCGGAAAGAGAAAGAAGAAACGTAGATTGAAATCATAGATTGCAGAATAAAAAACAGAAAAACGAGAAAAAGAACAACTAAAGATAGTCATACAGAATAAGCCACTCAGGAGAAAAAACACTTATAAAACAGTAGAAACATTAAGACAAAATACCAGATAAAACCAGACATGGGCATAAGAAATAAAAAGAAAATATTATACAGAACAATACTAATTCAAAGCTAAAGAACCAGAAATTGAAACAAAAAAACAAATTTTTTTTTCAAAAGTATATAAAAATAGAGGGAAACAGAGAAGACAGGAAGATTGAAAACCAAAAAAAAAAACAACGATTGGCGAAACATTGTTGCTTGACTAACATTCTGAAAAAAAAAATTAAAGCCCGAACATAAAAAATGTATGAAAATACAGAGTAATAGAAAGATAAGAATAAATGAAAAAATCAATGATTCAAAAGCAGAGAAATATGAAATCAATGAAATAGAAGCGAATTTGCAAAAAAAAATATATCAAAAAACTGAACAAAACTCAAAACACCAAGATAAAGCCAACAAAATACAAACGAAGAATGACAGAAAACAGCAATTGAGATGCGAAAAACCAGCTAATGAAATAGCAGACTATCAGTAACATAAAAATTTAAAATCCAAACTCAAATAAATAAAAATTTATAAAAAAGAAAAATATTAAACTGGATAGACGGAAAACAGAAAAATTGAAAAACGTTCTAGAAGAAAAAAATATTCGTCATCTGAGGAAAAAAAAACTTAAATAGATAAACAGTATGTATAATAGTAAGGTAAAGAAGTAAAAAGAGTGAGGTAATAGAACACAAAAGGAAAGAGCTTAACAAAAAAGGCAGAAAAATCTTTGAAGAGAAGAATGAAATATTCATTAAACAAAAGTAACATAAAAACAGAAAACAAGATTGAACAAAATAGAGATAGAAAACAAAAAATAAAAAACAAAAGGAAACTAATAAAAAAAAATCAAGACAAAATTTAAAATTTATAAGAAAAAAAAACACACAGTACGTGAAATTCAAAGCAACATCAAATGAAATAAAGAAAAAAAGGTTAGATAATTTCCGACGTTCTTAAAAATATTTTAGTGCCATCTTTAGAGTTATCTCAAGAACATTACAGATAAATTTCTGAACGTTTCTGAACATTTTTTGAACAAAATATCAATACAAAATAAATATAAATATTAAAGCTAAATAAATTCGAAATAAAGAAAAAGTTGTTTTAAAACATAAAAAAACAAACGAAAAATATAAAAAAAACATTGGAGAGAAGGCTGCAAAAATGTACTCAAAATACACAAACAAATGAAAAGAAGTAAGAACATATAGAAAATGTCAAACAAAAAATCGGAAGAAGAACGAATAAACGTAGATTGAAACCATAGATTGCAGAATAAAAAAACAGAAAAACGAGAAAAAGAACAACTAAAGATAGTCATACAGAATAAGCCACTTATTGAAAAAGGAGAAAAAAACACATATAAAACAGTAGAAACATTAAGACAAAATACCAGATAACACCAGACAAAGGCATAAGAAAAAAAAATAATACAGAACAATACTAATTCAAAGCTAAAGAACCAGAAATCGAAACTAAAGTAAAACTTTTAATAGTATATAACAATAGAGGGAAACAGAGAAGACAGGAAAATTGAAAACCAAAAAAAAACCACGATTAGCGGAACATTGTTGGTTGACTGAAAATGGTGAAATGGGAAAAAAAGTTAAAATTTTCTGAAAAAAAATTAAAGCCCGAACGAAAAAATATGCATGAGAATACAGAGTCATAGAATGATAAAAAAAATAAAAAAAACCAATGATTTAAGAGTAGGAGAATATAAAATCAATAAAATAGAAATGAATTAGAAAAAAAAAATATCAGAAAAAATTGAACAAAACTCAATCACCAAGTTAACCAAAATACAAACGAAGAATGACAGAAAACAGCAAAATAAGAAGCGAGAAACCAGCTAATGAATTAGCAGAACATCAGTAACATAAAAATTAAAAATCCAAACTCAAATAAATGAAAGAAAGAACACTCAGTAAAGAAGAAAAATACAAAACTGGATAGACGGAAAACAGAAAAATAGAAAAACGAAAAAACAGAAAAATAGAAAAACTTTCTAGAAGAAAAAAATCGTCCGATCATTTGAGGAAAAAAAATCTTAAATTGATATATAATAATAGTAAGGTAAAAAAGAAAAAAAGAGTGAAATAATAGAACACAAAAGGAAAGAGCTTAACAAAAAGGCAGTAAAATCTTTGAAGAGAAGAATGAAATATTCATAAAACAAAAGTAACATAAAAAGAGAAAACAAGATTGAACAAAATAGAGATAGAAAACAGAAATTAAAAACAACAGAAAACTGAAAAAAAACAATAAGACAGTATAAAAATTTAAAGGAAAAAAACACACAGTACGTGAAAATCAAAGCAAATAAAAAAAGGAAAAAAGGGGATAGTTTCCAGCCGAAAATAATCTAAAGAATGGCAAACCAGAAAAACAAGTGAATAGGATGACCGAACAGAACATTGTTGAAATGAAACAGAAATAGGGAAACAAAAGAATAAAGAAGAAAAACAAACATTCATATAAAACTGAAAAACTGAAAAGCTAAATCTGAAGCACATTACAACAGATAAACAATAAAAAAAAAAAACAGAAAAATAAATAACAAAAATATCACAAAAAAAAATGAAGAATTATAAAACAAAAAGGAAAAGTAAACAATTTTATTGACAAAAAGAGAAAAATGCGCAGAAAAAATAACAAATTTTCAAATACAAACGAATAAATTAAATTAAAAAAAAACACAAATAACAACACAAGAAAAAAATTTAACACCTAGAAAGTTACAAAAAAGGGAAATAAATTTAAAAAAGCAGCAAACAAAATAGCAGAAAACTAACGAAAACCTAATCTCAGACATAAAGATAAAAAACAATGCAGAGGAATAGAACAGGAAACAAAAAGAACAGTGCTATAAAAAAGGCAGAAAAAAATCCAGAAAAATGGAAAACAGAAAAACAAACAAAAAATACAGAAAAATAAAAGAACAGGAAATTAAAAATCGAGTGAAATAGAAGTAGAAAAATAAAATTGATAGTAGCAATGAACAAATAACAAATACAGGAAAGAAAAAAATAGCATAAAATCAGAAAAACAAGATAAAGATGGGCAGAAAATTCACGGCAAAAAATAAAGACGAAAACATATAAAAAGGAGGGAAGAATAGAAAACCGAAGAAAAGAAAAAGTTGAAGAAGTTGTATTTGAGACACGGCCGTAAGGTTAACGTAGTATTAATTGTCTAATACACGATCAATTCAAACAAACAAATAAAAACAGAACAACACTACGATCGCATTGTTTTGAGTTACGGGCGCCATTCACATTCCACATGGACAACTTAGGGGTGGGTACGCAAATGTTCACATGACAATGTAATTCTTGCTACAGGTTTGGGAAGACACTCGATTGGGGTTTATCAATTTGGTGGTGGGAAGCGGTAAATTCCAGTAAAGATTTTCTTTCAACTCTCAATTAGCACTGTTTAACTGGCTTGAAGTCACTTGAAAATAATGTTGAAGGTTTCTGAAACACAGGAGATAAACTCAACAAAAAACAAACGAAGAATCAGAAAAACATAAAAAAGAGGAACGAAAAACCGAGAACAAGTTCAAGAAAAGCAGCTAAGAAAATGAATATCAGCAATATAAAAAAAAAGACAAAAGAAAAGACATGAAAACTCTGATAAATTTAGAAACCCAGAGGAGAAGAATAATAGAAAACTGGAGAAACACAGTACAACAGAAGAACGCAAACACACAAATAAATAGAAAATCATTCTAAAAGCAAAAAATCATCCGATTATCAAAAGAAAAATATCCCAATTTCATAAATAGTAGAAGAAGCAGGTAAAAAATTAAAAGTTTTGAAAAAAGGGAAAATTGAATGAAAAATCACATACAAAAAAAACAGTACAATAAAAAAATGAACAAACCATACACAAAATTAAAGATTGAACAAAATTAAGATTGAACAAAATAGAGACAGAAAAAAAAACAAAGGAAAACATTAGGAGACTGGAAATGGAAATATCAAGACAAAAAAAGTAAAAGAAATAGGCCCACAGTAACAAAAAAACAGAGCAACAGGAAATAGTAAAACAAGAAAATTAACGACAAAAGAAATCCGCAAAAATTAAGAAAAGAAAATCAGAAAAACAAATGAACAAGAGGATCGAACAGAACATTGGAAAAACGGAAAAGAAGTAGGAGAATAAAAAAATAGAAAAGGAACAAAATAAAAAAATACTCAACATAAGAAAAAAATCAGAAAAACCGAAGAACATGACGATTAACAATAAGGGACAACACAACAAACAGATTATCAATAAGGGACACAAAAATGAAGAATCATTATTTTTTTATAATGAATAAACAGTAAACAAACAGCATGACAGAAAAAAAAACTGCACAAAAACATCTTTTGTAGATCCAAACAAACCAAATAGCGAAAAACATAAACACCAGGCAAAGAAAGGAAAAAAAAAACCATGAATTAGAAAGTCAGGCATCAAGATATAGAAAACTAAAAAAGCAGCAAATAAAATAACAGAAAATTAGGAAAGCAGAACCGGCAATAGCAAGAAAAAATAAAACAGAAAGTAGAAATATCAACAAATCTGAGCGACAGGATATAGAAAAGCAGAAAATTGACTGTAGAACAAGAATCAAATCAGAAAAATTTGAATTGTTGCAAATCGAAAGGGAAGGAAAAAACTTTTAAACAGGAGGTAAAAAAGAAAACTGAAGAAAGAAAACAAGAAAACAAAAAACAGAAAGGCAAAAACAGAAAACCTTTCTGTATGAAGCAAACCAAGAAAACCGTACAATAAAATCCTGAAGAACAAAAAAAAAAAAAAGAATAGAATACAGAAAAAAACGAACAGAAAAATAAAATAAAACTTAATACAAACAAAAATTTTTTTTAAAAAAATCAAACAATCAGAAAGTCAGAACACAGGGAATAAAAAACTAAATAAGCAGCAAATGAAATAGCAGTGAACTAGCGAAAATCTAAGCTGAGATATGAAGAAAAGAATTAACACAATGCAGAAGAAACTAGAGAAACAAAATACTGTGCAATAGGTAAGGTAGAAGAAAGTCCAAAAACTAGAAAACTACAGAAGAATAAATTATAAAATAACCTTTTTGGTTAGAAGAACAGGAATATATAAATTCAGTAGAAAAAAAGCAAAAAATAAAAACTAGACATAGCGACAAAGAAAAGCAGAAAATCGTAGCTGGATATAGAAAAGCTTAATATTAACGGCAGAAAAAATCAAATTAGAAAAGCGAAGGAAAAACTTATCAACAGGAGAGAGAAAGAGAAAACTGAAGAAACGAAAAAAAAAAGAGAAACAAAAAAAACGGAAACGCCCAAAACAGCAAAAAATTCTAAAAGAAGTAAACCAGAAAAATTAAAGAACACCAGAAATAGAAATTGAATAGAGAGCGAACACAAGTCAAAAAAATACGGAGAACTACAGCAAAGGAAAATAACAGGAAAAAATAACATTAAAATTAGAGTCGTTAGAAAAATAGGAAAATACATGAAAAATATAAGATAGGAAAAACAGAATATAAGAATGCAAAATTGAAAAGAAAAATATAGAAACAAAGAAACAGAAAAGAAGCAAATCACAAAACAATTATTTCAAAAATAGAAAAACAAAAATAGGCAAAAAACAATGAACAAGAAAATAGTGACACAGAAAAAAAGAAAATAGGGAACTTGAGGCAAGAAACAGGAGGTCAGCAAAACATAAAAAGCAGAAAATTAGTGACAGGAAAAAAAACTTCTCCTGAGTATCGAAAAGGAACAAAGGGAAATCAGAAAAACAAATAAACAGAAGGGGAAAAAAGAAAACTTAGAAAACTTAGAAAACTCAGAAAACAAGAAAACTGAAAAACGGAAAGATATAAAAACAGAAAAATTTTCTAGAAGAAGAACTGAAAAGTAAAAAACTAGAAAAGGAAAACAAACAAAAATGAAAAAACCAAAAAACAGACAGGGACATAACGGAAAAATGCACAAAGAAACATATATTTCAATGATAAAAAAATGCAAAATACACAGAAACGCTCATGTAAATAAAAAAACACAGTAGAAGAACACTAGGAGAACAGAGAAGCAGAAAAAACATTGAAAAATCGCACTAAAACAATTGAAAACATAAAATCACGAGAGTGAAACAAGAAACTACAAAAATTTAATGAACAAATAAAACTGGAGAGTAGAAAAATATGATGAAATTATTAAATTAAACCCAAATATTTCACAGAAACTAAGAAAAATAGAAAAAAAACCATTGAAGATGTGAGAAAAATTTTTTAAGTTGATATAGAACATTATAGATCACTCCACATCCACAGCAAGTTCCTGAAGGACTCACCCTTGCATAAACATCAATATGCATATCAACAGAGTAAATTGGTTGAAACTGCTCTGCATGGCTTAGTAACGATAATTAAGAAGTCGCTAAAGTATATTTCTTGATATTGAGGGAGCTTCCGATAACACGTTTAAGCTCTACAAAATAAAGAAGTCACAATGGTACAATGAGCTGAATCCAATCACTGCTTTCAACAAGGAAAATCACAGCTGTATTGAGAGACATATTCTTAACAGTAGAGGCAACCAGAGGGTGTCCTCAGTCCGAAGTCACAAGGAGTCACATTAGCATCCCAATGTAGTTCGAGCTAATAGCTTTAGTAACGATTGGATGAATGCGTAGCCCAAAATGGACGTTCCAT